>NC_134514.1:32252532-32594549 GCF_027942865.1 Odontesthes bonariensis
TCTTTCATCAGTCTTTCATCAGTCTTTCATCAGTCCTCATCAGTCTTTCATCAGTCCTCATCAGTCTTTCATCAGTCTTTCATCAGTCTTTCATCAGTCCTTATCAGTCTTTCATCAGTCCTCATCAGTCTTTCATCAGTCTTTCATCAGTCTTTCATCAGTCTTTCATCAGTCCTCATCAGTCTTTCATCAGTCCTCATCAGTCTTTCATCAGTCTTTCATCAGTCTTTCATCAGTCCTTATCAGTCTTTCATCAGTCCTCATCAGTCTTTCATCAGTCTTTCATCAGTCTTTCATCAGTCTTTCATCAGTCCTCATCAGTCTTTCATCAGTCCTCATCAGTCTTTCATCAGTCTTTCATCAGTCTTTCATCAGTCCTCATCAGTCTTTCATCAGTCTTTCATCAGTCCTCATCAGTCTTTCATCAGTCTTTCTTCAGTCTTTCATCAGTGTTTCATCAGTCTTTCATCAGTCTTTCATCAGTTTTTCATCAGTCCTTCATCAGTCTTTCTTCAGTCCTCATCAGTATTTCATCAGTGTTTCATCAGTCTTTCATCAGTCTTTCATCAGTCCTTCATCAGTCTTTCATCAGTGTTTCATCAGTCGTTCATCAGTCCTTCATCAGTCTTTCATCAGTGTTTCATCAGTCTTTCATCAGTCCTTCATCAGTCTTTCATCAGTCCTCATCAGTATTTCATCAGTGTTTCATCAGTCTTTCATCAGTCTTTCATCAGTCCTTCATCAGTCTTTCATCAGTCTTTCATCAGTCTTTCATCAGTCCTTCATCAGTCTTTCATCAGTGTTTCATCAGTCTTTCATCAGTCTTTCATCAGTCATTCATCAGTCTTTCATCAGTCCTCATCAGTCTTTCATCAGTCCTCATCAGTCTTTAATCAGTCTTTCATCAGTCTTTCATCAGTCCTCATCAGTCTTTCATCAGTCTTTCATCAGTCCTCATCAGTCTTTCATCAGTCTTTCTTCAGTCTTTCATCAGTGTTTCATCAGTCTTTCATCAGTCTTTCATCAGTTTTTCATCAGTCCTTCATCAGTCTTTCTTCAGTCCTCATCAGTATTTCATCAGTGTTTCATCAGTCTTTCATCAGTCTTTCATCAGTCCTTCATCAGTCTTTCATCAGTGTTTCATCAGTCTTTCATCAGTCCTTCATCAGTCTTTCATCAGTGTTTCATCAGTCTTTCATCAGTCCTTCATCAGTCTTTCATCAGTCCTCATCAGTATTTCATCAGTGTTTCATCAGTCTTTCATCAGTCTTTCATCAGTCCTTCATCAGTCCTTCATCAGTCCTTCATCAGTCCTCATCAGTCTGTCATCAGTCTTTCATCAGTCTTTCATCAGTCTTTCATCAGTGTTTCATCAGTCTTTCATCAGTCTTTCATCAGTCCTCATCAGTCCTTCATCAGTCCTCATCAGTCTTTCATCAGTCTTTCATCAGTCTTTCATCAGTCCTCATCAGTCTTTCATCAGTCCTCATCAGTCTTTCATCAGTCTTTCATCAGTCTTTCATCAGTCCTTATCAGTCTTTCATCAGTCCTCATCAGTCTTTCATCAGTCTTTCATCAGTCTTTTATCAGTCTTTCATCAGTCCTCATCAGTCTTTCATCAGTCTTTCATCAGTCTTTCATCAGTCCTTATCAGTCTTTCATCAGTCCTCATCAGTCTTTCATCAGTCTTTCATCAGTCTTTCATCAGTGTTTCATCAGTCCTCATCAGTCTTTCATCAGTGTTTCATCAGTCTTTCATCAGTCCTTCATCAGTCTTTCATCAGTCCTCATCAGTATTTCATCAGTGTTTCATCAGTCTTTCATCAGTCTTTCATCAGTCCTTCATCAGTCCTCCTCAGTCTTTCATCAGTCTTTCATCAGTCCTTCATCAGTCTTTCTTCAGTCCTCATCAGTATTTCATCAGTGTTTCATCAGTCTTTCATCAGTCTTTCATCAGTCCTTCATCAGTCTTTCATCAGTGTTTCATCAGTCTTTCATCAGTCCTTCATCAGTCTTTCATCAGTGTTTCATCAGTCTTTCATCAGTCCTTCATCAGTCTTTCATCAGTCCTCATCAGTATTTCATCAGTGTTTCATCAGTCTTTCATCAGTCTTTCATCAGTCCTTCATCAGTCCTCATCAGTCTTTCATCAGTCTTTCTTCAGTCTTTCATCAGTGTTTCATCAGTCTTTCATCAGTCTTTCATCAGTTTTTCATCAGTCCTTCATCAGTCTTTCTTCAGTCCTCATCAGTATTTCATCAGTGTTTCATCAGTCTTTCATCAGTCTTTCATCAGTCCTTCATCAGTCTTTCATCAGTGTTTCATCAGTCTTTCATCAGTCCTTCATCAGTCTTTCATCAGTCCTTCATCAGTCCTCATCAGTCTTTCATCAGTCTTTCATCAGTCTTTCATCAGTCCTCATCAGTCTTTCATCAGTCTTTCATCAGTCTTTCATCAGTGTTTCATCAGTCTTTCATCAGTCTTTCATCAGTGTTTCATCAGTCTTTCATCAGTCTTTCATCAGTCCTCATCAGTCCTTCATCAGTCCTCATCAGTCTTTCATCAGTCTTTCATCAGTCTTTCATCAGTCCTCATCAGTCTTTCATCAGTCCTCATCAGTCTTTCATCAGTCTTTCATCAGTCTTTCATCAGTCCTTATCAGTCTTTCATCATTCCTCATCAGTCCTCATCAGTCTTTCATCAGTCCTCATCAGTCTTTCATCAGTCTTTCATCAGTCTTTCATCAGTCCTTATCAGTCTTTCATCAGTCCTCATCAGTCTTTCATCAGTCCTCATCAGTCTTTCATCAGTCTTTCATCAGTCTTTCATCAGTCCTCATCAGTCTTTCATCAGTCTTTCATCAGTCCTCATCAGTCTTTCATCAGTCTTTCTTCAGTCTTTCATCAGTGTTTCATCAGTCTTTCATCAGTCTTTCATCAGTTTTTCATCAGTCCTTCATCAGTCTTTCTTCAGTCCTCATCAGTCTTTCATCAGTGTTTCATCAGTCTTTCATCAGTCTTTCATCAGTCCTCATCAGTCCTTCATCAGTCCTCATCAGTCTTTCATCAGTCTTTCATCAGTCTTTCATCAGTCCTCATCAGTCTTTCATCAGTCCTCATCAGTCTTTCATCAGTCTTTCATCAGTCTTTCATCAGTCCTTATCAGTCTTTCATCAGTCCTCATCAGTCTTTCATCAGTCTTTCATCAGTCTTTCATCAGTCTTTCATCAGTCCTCATCAGTCTTTCATCAGTCCTCATCAGTCTTTCATCAGTCTTTCATCAGTCTTTCATCAGTCCTTATCAGTCTTTCATCAGTCCTCATCAGTCTTTCATCAGTCTTTCATCAGTCTTTCATCAGTCTTTCATCAGTCCTCATCAGTCTTTCATCAGTCCTCATCAGTCTTTCATCAGTCTTTCATCAGTCTTTCATCAGTCCTCATCAGTCTTTCATCAGTCTTTCATCAGTCCTCATCAGTCTTTCATCAGTCTTTCTTCAGTCTTTCATCAGTGTTTCATCAGTCTTTCATCAGTCTTTCATCAGTTTTTCATCAGTCCTTCATCAGTCTTTCTTCAGTCCTCATCAGTATTTCATCAGTGTTTCATCAGTCTTTCATCAGTCTTTCATCAGTCCTTCATCAGTCTTTCATCAGTGTTTCATCAGTCGTTCATCAGTCCTTCATCAGTCTTTCATCAGTGTTTCATCAGTCTTTCATCAGTCCTTCATCAGTCTTTCATCAGTCCTCATCAGTATTTCATCAGTGTTTCATCAGTCTTTCATCAGTCTTTCATCAGTCCTTCATCAGTCTTTCATCAGTGTTTCATCAGTCTTTCATCAGTCCTTCATCAGTCTTTCATCAGTGTTTCATCAGTCTTTCATCAGTCTTTCATCAGTCATTCATCAGTCTTTCATCAGTCCTCATCAGTCTTTCATCAGTCCTCATCAGTCTTTAATCAGTCTTTCATCAGTCCTCATCAGTCTTTCATCAGTCTTTCTTCAGTCTTTCATCAGTGTTTCATCAGTCATTCATCAGTCTTTCATCAGTCCTCATCAGTCTTTCATCAGTCCTCATCAGTCTTTCATCAGTTTTTCATCAGTCCTCATCAGTCTTTCATCAGTCTTTCTTCAGTCTTTCATCAGTGTTTCATCAGTCTTTCATCAGTCTTTCATCAGTTTTTCATCAGTCCTTCATCAGTCTTTCTTCAGTCCTCATCAGTATTTCATCAGTCTTTCATCAGTCCTTCATCAGTCTTTCATCAGTGTTTCATCAGTCTTTCATCAGTCCTTCATCAGTCTTTCATCAGTGTTTCATCAGTCTTTCATCAGTCCTTCATCAGTCTTTCATCAGTCCTCATCAGTATTTCATCAGTGTTTCATCAGTCTTTCATCAGTCTTTCATCAGTCCTTCATCAGTCCTCATCAGTCTGTCATCAGTCTTTCATCAGTCTTTCATCAGTCTTTCATCAGTGTTTCATCAGTCTTTCATCAGTCTTTCATCAGTCCTCATCAGTCCTTCATCAGTCCTCATCAGTCTTTCATCAGTCTTTCATCAGTCTTTCATCAGTCCTCATCAGTCTTTCATCAGTCCTCATCAGTCTTTCATCAGTCTTTCATCAGTCTTTCATCAGTCCTTATCAGTCTTTCATCAGTCCTCATCAGTCTTTCATCAGTCTTTCATCAGTCTTTTATCAGTCTTTCATCAGTCCTCATCAGTCTTTCATCAGTCTTTCATCAGTCTTTCATCAGTCCTTATCAGTCTTTCATCAGTCCTCATCAGTCTTTCATCAGTCTTTCATCAGTCTTTCATCTGTGTTTCATCAGTCCTCATCAGTCTTTCATCAGTGTTTCATCAGTCTTTCATCAGTCCTCATCAGTATTTCATCAGTGTTTCATCAGTCTTTCATCAGTCTTTCATCAGTCCTTCATCAGTCCTCCTCAGTCTTTCATCAGTCTTTCATCAGTCCTTCATCAGTCTTTCTTCAGTCCTCATCAGTATTTCATCAGTGTTTCATCAGTCTTTCATCAGTCTTTCATCAGTCCTTCATCAGTCTTTCATCAGTGTTTCATCAGTCTTTCATCAGTCCTTCATCAGTCTTTCATCAGTGTTTCATCAGTCTTTCATCAGTCCTTCATCAGTCTTTCATCAGTCCTCATCAGTATTTCATCAGTGTTTCATCAGTCTTTCATCAGTCTTTCATCAGTCCTTCATCAGTCCTCATCAGTCTTTCATCAGTCTTTCTTCAGTCTTTCATCAGTGTTTCATCAGTCTTTCATCAGTCTTTCATCAGTTTTTCATCAGTCCTTCATCAGTCTTTCTTCAGTCCTCATCAGTATTTCATCAGTGTTTCATCAGTCTTTCATCAGTCTTTCATCAGTCCTTCATCAGTCTTTCATCAGTGTTTCATCAGTCTTTCATCAGTCCTTCATCAGTCTTTCATCAGTCCTTCATCAGTCCTCATCAGTCTTTCATCAGTCTTTCATCAGTCTTTCATCAGTCCTCATCAGTCTTTCATCAGTCTTTCATCAGTCTTTCATCAGTGTTTCATCAGTCTTTCATCAGTCTTTCATCAGTGTTTCATCAGTCTTTCATCAGTCTTTCATCAGTCCTCATCAGTCCTTCATCAGTCCTCATCAGTCTTTCATCAGTCTTTCATCAGTCTTTCATCAGTCCTCATCAGTCTTTCATCAGTCCTCATCAGTCTTTCATCAGTCTTTCATCAGTCTTTCATCAGTCCTTATCAGTCTTTCATCATTCCTCATCAGTCTTTCATCAGTCTTTCATCAGTCTTTCATCAGTCTTTCATCAGTCCTCATCAGTCTTTCATCAGTCCTCATCAGTCTTTCATCAGTCTTTCATCAGTCTTTCATCAGTCCTTATCAGTCTTTCATCAGTCCTCATCAGTCTTTCATCAGTCCTCATCAGTCTTTCATCAGTCTTTCATCAGTCTTTCATCAGTCCTCATCAGTCTTTCATCAGTCTTTCATCAGTCCTCATCAGTCTTTCATCAGTCTTTCTTCAGTCTTTCATCAGTGTTTCATCAGTCTTTCATCAGTCTTTCATCAGTTTTTCATCAGTCCTTCATCAGTCTTTCTTCAGTCCTCATCAGTATTTCATCAGTGTTTCATCAGTCTTTCATCAGTCTTTCATCAGTCCTTCATCAGTCTTTCATCAGTGTTTCATCAGTCTTTCATCAGTCCTTCATCAGTCTTTCATCAGTGTTTCATCAGTCTTTCATCAGTCCTTCATCAGTCTTTCATCAGTCCTCATCAGTCTTTCATCAGTGTTTCATCAGTCTTTCATCAGTCTTTCATCAGTCCTTCATCAGTCCTCATCAGTCTTTCATCAGTCTTTCATCAGTCTTTCATCAGTCCTCATCAGTCTTTCATGAGTCTTTCATCAGTCTTTCATCAGTGTTTCATCAGTCTTTCATCAGTCTTTCATCAGTCCTCATCAGTCCTTCATCAGTCCTCATCAGTCTTTCATCAGTCTTTCATCAGTCTTTCATCAGTCCTCATCAGTCTTTCATCAGTCCTCATCAGTCTTTCATCAGTCTTTCATCAGTCTTTCATCAGTCCTTATCAGTCTTTCATCAGTCCTCATCAGTCTTTCATCAGTCTTTCATCAGTCTTTCATCAGTCCTTATCAGTCTTTCATCAGTCCTCATCAGTCTTTCATCAGTCTTTCATCAGTCTTTCATCAGTCTTTCATTAGTCCTCATCAGTCTTTCATCAGTCCTCATCAGTCTTTCATCAGTCCTTATCAGTCTTTCATCAGTCCTCATCAGTCTTTCATCAGTCTTTCATCAGTCTTTCATCAGTCTTTCATCAGTCCTCATCAGTCTTTCATCAGTCCTCATCAGTCTTTCATCAGTCTTTCATCAGTCTTTCATCAGTCCTCATCAGTCTTTCATCAGTCTTTCTTCAGTCTTTCATCAGTGTTTCATCAGTCTTTCATCAGTCTTTCATCAGTTTTTCATCAGTCCTTCATCAGTCTTTCTTCAGTCCTCATCAGTATTTCATCAGTGTTTCATCAGTCTTTCATCAGTCTTTCATCAGTCCTTCATCAGTCTTTCATCAGTGTTTCATCAGTCTTTCATCAGTCCTTCATAAGTCTTTCATCAGTGTTTCATCAGTGTTTCATCAGTCCTTCATCAGTCTTTCATCAGTCCTCATCAGTATTTCATCAGTGTTTCATCAGTGTTTCATCAGTCTTTCATCAGTCCTTCATCAGTCCTCATCAGTCTTTCATCAGTCTTTCATCAGTCTTTCATCAGTCCTCATCAGTCTTTCATCAGTCTTTCATCAGTCTTTCATCAGTCTTTCATCAGTGTTTCATCAGTCTTTCATCAGTCTTTCATCAGTCCTCATCAGTCCTTCATCAGTCCTCATCAGTCTTTCATCAGTCTTTCATCAGTCCTCATCAGTCTTTCATCAGTCCTCATCAGTCTTTCATCAGTCTTTCATCAGTCTTTCATCAGTCCTTATCAGTCTTTCATCAGTCCTCATCAGTCTTTCATCAGTCTTTCATCAGTCTTTCATCAGTCTTTCATCAGTCCTCATCAGTCTTTCATCAGTCCTCATCAGTCTTTCATCAGTCTTTCATCAGTCTTTCATCAGTCCTTATCAGTCTTTCATCAGTCCTCATCAGTCTTTCATCAGTCTTTCATCAGTCTTTCATCAGTCTTTCATCAGTCCTCATCAGTCTTTCATCAGTCCTCATCAGTCTTTCATCAGTCTTTCATCAGTCTTTCATCAGTCCTCATCAGTCTTTCATCAGTCTTTCATCAGTCCTCATCAGTCTTTCATCAGTCTTTCTTCAGTCTTTCATCAGTGTTTCATCAGTCTTTCATCAGTCTTTCATCAGTTTTTCATCAGTCCTTCATCAGTCTTTCTTCAGTCCTCATCAGTATTTCATCAGTGTTTCATCAGTCTTTCATCAGTCTTTCATCAGTCCTTCATCAGTCTTTCATCAGTGTTTCATCAGTCGTTCATCAGTCCTTCATCAGTCTTTCATCAGTGTTTCATCAGTCTTTCATCAGTCCTTCATCAGTCTTTCATCAGTCCTCATCAGTATTTCATCAGTGTTTCATCAGTCTTTCATCAGTCTTTCATCAGTCCTTCATCAGTCTTTCATCAGTGTTTCATCAGTCTTTCATCAGTCCTTCATCAGTCTTTCATCAGTGTTTCATCAGTCTTTCATCAGTCTTTCATCAGTCATTCATCAGTCTTTCATCAGTCCTCATCAGTCTTTCATCAGTCCTCATCAGTCTTTAATCAGTCTTTCATCAGTCTTTCATCAGTCCTCATCAGTCTTTCATCAGTCTTTCATCAGTCCTCATCAGTCTTTCATCAGTCTTTCTTCAGTCTTTCATCAGTGTTTCATCAGTCTTTCATCAGTCTTTCATCAGTTTTTCATCAGTCCTTCATCAGTCTTTCTTCAGTCCTCATCAGTATTTCATCAGTGTTTCATCAGTCTTTCATCAGTCTTTCATCAGTCCTTCATCAGTCTTTCATCAGTGTTTCATCAGTCTTTCATCAGTCCTTCATCAGTCTTTCATCAGTGTTTCATCAGTCTTTCATCAGTCCTTCATCAGTCTTTCATCAGTCCTCATCAGTATTTCATCAGTGTTTCATCAGTCTTTCATCAGTCTTTCATCAGTCCTTCATCAGTCCTCATCAGTCTGTCATCAGTCTTTCATCAGTCTTTCATCAGTCTTTCATCAGTGTTTCATCAGTCTTTCATCAGTCTTTCATCAGTCCTCATCAGTCCTTCATCAGTCCTCATCAGTCTTTCATCAGTCTTTCATCAGTCTTTCATCAGTCCTCATCAGTCTTTCATCAGTCTTTCATCAGTCTTTCATCAGTCCTTATCAGTCTTTCATCAGTCCTCATCAGTCTTTCATCAGTCTTTCATCAGTCTTTTATCAGTCTTTCATCAGTCCTCATCAGTCTTTCATCAGTCTTTCATCAGTCTTTCATCAGTCCTTATCAGTCTTTCATCAGTCCTCATCAGTCTTTCATCAGTCTTTCATCAGTCTTTCATCAGTGTTTCATCAGTCCTCATCAGTCTTTCATCAGTGTTTCATCAGTCTTTCATCAGTCCTTCATCAGTCTTTCATCAGTCCTCATCAGTATTTCATCAGTGTTTCATCAGTCTTTCATCAGTCTTTCATCAGTCCTTCATCAGTCCTCCTCAGTCTTTCATCAGTCTTTCATCAGTCCTTCATCAGTCTTTCTTCAGTCCTCATCAGTATTTCATCAGTGTTTCATCAGTCTTTCATCAGTCTTTCATCAGTCCTTCATCAGTCTTTCATCAGTGTTTCATCAGTCTTTCATCAGTCCTTCATCAGTCTTTCATCAGTGTTTCATCAGTCTTTCATCAGTCCTTCATCAGTCTTTCATCAGTCCTCATCAGTATTTCATCAGTGTTTCATCAGTCTTTCATCAGTCTTTCATCAGTCCTTCATCAGTCCTCATCAGTCTTTCATCAGTCTTTCTTCAGTCTTTCATCAGTGTTTCATCAGTCTTTAATCAGTCTTTCATCAGTTTTTCATCAGTCCTTCATCAGTCTTTCTTCAGTCCTCATCAGTATTTCATCAGTGTTTCATCAGTCTTTCATCAGTCTTTCATCAGTCCTTCATCAGTCTTTCATCAGTGTTTCATCAGTCTTTCATCAGTCCTTCATCAGTCTTTCATCAGTCCTTCATCAGTCCTCATCAGTCTTTCATCAGTCTTTCATCAGTCTTTCATCAGTCCTCATCAGTCTTTCATCAGTCTTTCATCAGTCTTTCATCAGTGTTTCATCAGTCTTTCATCAGTCTTTCATCAGTGTTTCATCAGTCTTTCATCAGTCTTTCATCAGTCCTCATCAGTCCTTCATCAGTCCTCATCAGTCTTTCATCAGTCTTTCATCAGTCTTTCATCAGTCCTCATCAGTCTTTCATCAGTCCTCATCAGTCTTTCATCAGTCTTTCATCAGTCTTTCATCAGTCCTTATCAGTCTTTCATCATTCCTCATCAGTCTTTCATCAGTCTTTCATCAGTCTTTCATCAGTCTTTCATCAGTCCTCATCAGTCTTTCATCAGTCCTCATCAGTCTTTCATCAGTCTTTCATCAGTCTTTCATCAGTCCTTATCAGTCTTTCATCAGTCCTCATCAGTCTTTCATCAGTCCTCATCAGTCTTTCATCAGTCTTTCATCAGTCTTTCATCAGTCCTCATCAGTCTTTCATCAGTCTTTCATCAGTCCTCATCAGTCTTTCATCAGTCTTTCTTCAGTCTTTCATCAGTGTTTCATCAGTCTTTCATCAGTCTTTCATCAGTTTTTCATCAGTCCTTCATCAGTCTTTCTTCAGTCCTCATCAGTATTTCATCAGTGTTTCATCAGTCTTTCATCAGTCTTTCATCAGTCCTTCATCAGTCTTTCATCAGTGTTTCATCAGTCTTTCATCAGTCCTTCATCAGTCTTTCATCAGTGTTTCATCAGTCTTTCATCAGTCCTTCATCAGTCTTTCATCAGTCCTCATCAGTCTTTCATCAGTGTTTCATCAGTCTTTCATCAGTCTTTCATCAGTCCTTCATCAGTCCTCATCAGTCTTTCATCAGTCTTTCATCAGTCTTTCATCAGTCCTCATCAGTCTTTCATGAGTCTTTCATCAGTCTTTCATCAGTGTTTCATCAGTCTTTCATCAGTCTTTCATCAGTCCTCATCAGTCCTTCATCAGTCCTCATCAGTCTTTCATCAGTCTTTCATCAGTCTTTCATCAGTCCTCATCAGTCTTTCATCAGTCCTCATCAGTCTTTCATCAGTCTTTCATCAGTCTTTCATCAGTCCTTATCAGTCTTTCATCAGTCCTCATCAGTCTTTCATCAGTCTTTCATCAGTGTTTCATCAGTCTTTCATCAGTCTTTCATCAGTCCTCATCAGTCCTTCATCAGTCCTCATCAGTCTTTCATCAGTCTTTCATCAGTCTTTCATCAGTCCTCATCAGTCTTTCATCAGTCTTTCATCAGTCCTCATCAGTCTTTCATCAGTCTTTCTTCAGTCTTTCATCAGTGTTTCATCAGTCTTTCATCAGTCCTCATCAGTCCTTCATCAGTCCTCATCAGTCTTTCATCAGTCTTTCATCAGTCTTTCATCAGTCCTCATCAGTCTTTCATCAGTCCTCATCAGTCTTTCATCAGTCTTTCATCAGTCTTTCATCAGTCCTTATCAGTCTTTCATCATTCCTCATCAGTCTTTCATCAGTCTTTCATCAGTCTTTCATCAGTCCTCATCAGTCTTTCATCAGTCCTCATCAGTCTTTCATCAGTCTTTCATCAGTCTTTCATCAGTCCTTATCAGTCTTTCATCAGTCCTCATCAGTCTTTCATCAGTCCTCATCAGTCTTTCATCAGTCTTTCATCAGTCTTTCATCAGTCCTCATCAGTCTTTCATCAGTCTTTCATCAGTCCTCATCAGTCTTTCATCAGTCTTTCTTCAGTCTTTCATCAGTGTTTCATCAGTCTTTCATCAGTCTTTCATCAGTTTTTCATCAGTCCTTCATCAGTCTTTCTTCAGTCCTCATCAGTATTTCATCAGTGTTTCATCAGTCTTTCATCAGTCTTTCATCAGTCCTTCATCAGTCTTTCATCAGTGTTTCATCAGTCTTTCATCAGTCCTTCATCAGTCTTTCATCAGTGTTTCATCAGTCTTTCATCAGTCCTTCATCAGTCTTTCATCAGTCCTCATCAGTCTTTCATCAGTGTTTCATCAGTCTTTCATCAGTCTTTCATCAGTCCTTCATCAGTCCTCATCAGTCTTTCATCAGTCTTTCATCAGTCTTTCATCAGTCCTCATCAGTCTTTCATGAGTCTTTCATCAGTCTTTCATCAGTGTTTCATCAGTCTTTCATCAGTCTTTCATCAGTCCTCATCAGTCCTTCATCAGTCCTCATCAGTCTTTCATCAGTCTTTCATCAGTCTTTCATCAGTCCTCATCAGTCTTTCATCAGTCCTCATCAGTCTTTCATCAGTCTTTCATCAGTCTTTCATCAGTCCTTATCAGTCTTTCATCAGTCCTCATCAGTCTTTCATCAGTCTTTCATCAGTGTTTCATCAGTCTTTCATCAGTCTTTCATCAGTCCTCATCAGTCCTTCATCAGTCCTCATCAGTCTTTCATCAGTCTTTCATCAGTCTTTCATCAGTCCTCATCAGTCTTTCATCAGTCTTTCATCAGTCCTCATCAGTCTTTCATCAGTCTTTCTTCAGTCTTTCATCAGTGTTTCATCAGTCTTTCATCAGTCTTTCATCAGTCTTTCATCAGTCCTCATCAGTCTTTCATCAGTCTTTCATCAGTCCTCATCAGTCTTTCATCAGTCTTTCATCAGTCCTTATCAGTCTTTCATCAGTCCTCATCAGTCTTTCATCAGTCTTTCATCAGTCTTTCATCAGTCTTTCATCAGTCCTCATCAGTCTTTCATCAGTCCTCATCAGTCTTTCATCAGTCTTTCATCAGTCCTCATCAGTCTTTCATCAGTCTTCATCAGTCTTTCATCAGTCTTTCATCAGTCTTTAATCAGTCTTTCATCAGTCTTTCATCAGTCCTCATCAGTCTTTCATCAGTCCTCATCAGTCTTTCATCAGTCTTTCATCAGTCTTTCATCAGTCCTCATCAGTCTTTCATCAGTCTTTCATCAGTCTTTCATCAGTCCTCATCAGTCTTTCATCAGTCTTTCTTCAGTCTTTCATCAGTGTTTCATCAGTCTTTCATCAGTCTTTCATCAGTTTTTCATCAGTCCTTCATCAGTCTTTCTTCAGTCCTCATCAGTATTTCATCAGTGTTTCATCAGTCTTTCATCAGTCTTTCATCAGTCCTTCATCAGTCTTTCATCAGTGTTTCATCAGTCTTTCATCAGTCCTTCATCAGTCTTTCATCAGTGTTTCATCAGTCTTTCATCAGTCCTTCATCAGTCTTTCATCAGTCCTCATCAGTATTTCATCAGTGTTTCATCAGTCTTTCATCAGTCTTTCATCAGTCCTTCATCAGTCCTCATCAGTCTTTCATCAGTCTTTCATCAGTCTTTCATCAGTCCTCATCAGTCTTTCATCAGTCTTTCATCAGTCTTTCATCAGTCTTTCATCAGTGTTTCATCAGTGTTTCATCAGTCTTTCATCAGTCTTTCATCAGTCCTCATCAGTCCTTCATCAGTCCTCATCAGTCTTTCATCAATCTTTCATCAGTCTTTCATCAGTCCTCATCAGTCTTTCATCAGTCCTCATCAGTCTTTCATCAGTCTTTCATCAGTCTTTCATCAGTCCTTATCAGTCTTTCATCAGTCCTCATCAGTCTTTCATCAGTCTTTCATCAGTCTTTCATCAGTCTTTCATTAGTCCTCATCAGTCTTTCATCAGTCCTCATCAGTCTTTCATCAGTCCTTATCAGTCTTTCATCAGTCCTCATCAGTCTTTCATCAGTCTTTCATCAGTCTTTCATCAGTCTTTCATCAGTCCTCATCAGTCTTTCATCAGTCCTCATCAGTCTTTCATCAGTCTTTCATCAGTCTTTCATCAGTCCTCATCAGTCTTTCATCAGTCTTTCTTCAGTCTTTCATCAGTGTTTCATCAGTCTTTCATCAGTCTTTCATCAGTTTTTCATCAGTCCTTCATCAGTCTTTCTTCAGTCCTCATCAGTATTTCATCAGTGTTTCATCAGTCTTTCATCAGTCTTTCATCAGTCCTTCATCAGTCTTTCATCAGTGTTTCATCAGTCTTTCATCAGTCCTTCATAAGTCTTTCATCAGTGTTTCATCAGTGTTTCATCAGTCCTTCATCAGTCTTTCATCAGTCCTCATCAGTATTTCATCAGTGTTTCATCAGTGTTTCATCAGTCTTTCATCAGTCCTTCATCAGTCCTCATCAGTCTTTCATCAGTCTTTCATCAGTCTTTCATCAGTCCTCATCAGTCTTTCATCAGTCTTTCATCAGTCTTTCATCAGTCTTTCATCAGTGTTTCATCAGTCTTTCATCAGTCTTTCATCAGTCCTCATCAGTCCTTCATCAGTCCTCATCAGTCTTTCATCAGTCTTTCATCAGTCTTTCATCAGTCCTCATCAGTCTTTCATCAGTCCTCATCAGTCTTTCATCAGTCTTTCATCAGTCTTTCATCAGTCCTTATCAGTCTTTCATCAGTCCTCATCAGTCTTTCATCAGTCTTTCATCAGTCTTTCATCAGTCTTTCATCAGTCCTCATCAGTCTTTCATCAGTCCTCATCAGTCTTTCATCAGTCTTTCATCAGTCTTTCATCAGTCCTTATCAGTCTTTCATCAGTCCTCATCAGTCTTTCATCAGTCTTTCATCAGTCTTTCATCAGTCTTTCATCAGTCCTCATCAGTCTTTCATCAGTCCTCATCAGTCTTTCATCAGTCTTTCATCAGTCTTTCATCAGTCCTCATCAGTCTTTCATCAGTCTTTCATCAGTCCTCATCAGTCTTTCATCAGTCTTTCTTCAGTCTTTCATCAGTGTTTCATCAGTCTTTCATCAGTCTTTCATCAGTTTTTCATCAGTCCTTCATCAGTCTTTCTTCAGTCCTCATCAGTATTTCATCAGTGTTTCATCAGTCTTTCATCAGTCTTTCATCAGTCCTTCATCAGTCTTTCATCAGTGTTTCATCAGTCGTTCATCAGTCCTTCATCAGTCTTTCATCAGTGTTTCATCAGTCTTTCATCAGTCCTTCATCAGTCTTTCATCAGTCCTCATCAGTATTTCATCAGTGTTTCATCAGTCTTTCATCAGTCTTTCATCAGTCCTTCATCAGTGTTTCATCAGTCTTTCATCAGTCCTTCATCAGTCTTTCATCAGTGTTTCATCAGTCTTTCATCAGTCTTTCATCAGTCATTCATCAGTCTTTCATCAGTCCTCATCAGTCTTTCATCAGTCCTCATCAGTCTTTAATCAGTCTTTCATCAGTCTTTCATCAGTCCTCATCAGTCTTTCATCAGTTTTTCATCAGTCCTCATCAGTCTTTCATCAGTCTTTCTTCAGTCTTTCATCAGTGTTTCATCAGTCTTTCATCAGTCTTTCATCAGTTTTTCATCAGTCCTTCATCAGTCATTCTTCAGTCCTCATCAGTATTTCATCAGTCTTTCATCAGTCCTTCATCAGTCTTTCATCAGTGTTTCATCAGTCTTTCATCAGTCCTTCATCAGTCTTTCATCAGTGTTTCATCAGTCTTTCATCAGTCCTTCATCAGTCTTTCATCAGTCCTCATCAGTATTTCATCAGTGTTTCATCAGTCTTTCATCAGTCTTTCATCAGTCCTTCATCAGTCCTCATCAGTCTGTCATCAGTCTTTCATCAGTCTTTCATCAGTCTTTCATCAGTGTTTCATCAGTCTTTCATCAGTCTTTCATCAGTCCTCATCAGTCCTTCATCAGTCCTCATCAGTCTTTCATCAGTCTTTCATCAGTCTTTCATCAGTCCTCATCAGTCTTTCATCAGTCCTCATCAGTCTTTCATCAGTCTTTCATCAGTCTTTCATCAGTCCTTATCAGTCTTTCATCAGTCCTCATCAGTCTTTCATCAGTCTTTCATCAGTCTTTTATCAGTCTTTCATCAGTCCTCATCAGTCTTTCATCAGTCTTTCATCAGTCTTTCATCAGTCCTTATCAGTTTTTCATCAGTCCTCATCAGTCTTTCATCAGTCTTTCATCAGTCTTTCATCAGTGTTTCATCAGTCCTCATCAGTCTTTCATCAGTGTTTCATCAGTCTTTCATCAGTCCTTCATCAGTCTTTCATCAGTCCTCATCAGTATTTCATCAGTGTTTCATCAGTCTTTCATCAGTCTTTCATCAGTCCTTCATCAGTCCTCCTCAGTCTTTCATCAGTCTTTCATCAGTCCTTCATCAGTCTTTCTTCAGTCCTCATCAGTATTTCATCAGTGTTTCATCAGTCTTTCATCAGTCTTTCATCAGTCCTTCATCAGTCTTTCATCAGTGTTTCATCAGTCTTTCATCAGTCCTTCATCAGTCTTTCATCAGTGTTTCATCAGTCTTTCATCAGTCCTTCATCAGTCTTTCATCAGTCCTCATCAGTATTTCATCAGTGTTTCATCAGTCTTTCATCAGTCTTTCATCAGTCCTTCATCAGTCCTCATCAGTCTTTCATCAGTCTTTCTTCAGTCTTTCATCAGTGTTTCATCAGTCTTTCATCAGTCTTTCATCAGTCCTCATCAGTCTTTCATCAGTCTTTCTTCAGTCTTTCATCAGTGTTTCATCAGTCTTTCATCAGTCCTCATCAGTCCTTCATCAGTCCTCATCAGTCTTTCATCAGTCTTTCATCAGTCTTTCATCAGTCCTCATCAGTCTTTCATCAGTCCTCATCAGTCTTTCATCAGTCTTTCATCAGTCTTTCATCAGTCCTTATCAGTCTTTCATCATTCCTCATCAGTCTTTCATCAGTCTTTCATCAGTCTTTCATCAGTCCTCATCAGTCTTTCATCAGTCCTCATCAGTCTTTCATCAGTCTTTCATCAGTCTTTCATCAGTCCTTATCAGTCTTTCATCAGTCCTCATCAGTCTTTCATCAGTCCTCATCAGTCTTTCATCAGTCTTTCATCAGTCTTTCATCAGTCCTCATCAGTCTTTCATCAGTCTTTCATCAGTCCTCATCAGTCTTTCATCAGTCTTTCTTCAGTCTTTCATCAGTGTTTCATCAGTCTTTCATCAGTCTTTCATCAGTTTTTCATCAGTCCTTCATCAGTCTTTCTTCAGTCCTCATCAGTATTTCATCAGTGTTTCATCAGTCTTTCATCAGTCTTTCATCAGTCCTTCATCAGTCTTTCATCAGTGTTTCATCAGTCTTTCATCAGTCCTTCATCAGTCTTTCATCAGTGTTTCATCAGTCTTTCATCAGTCCTTCATCAGTCTTTCATCAGTCCTCATCAGTCTTTCATCAGTGTTTCATCAGTCTTTCATCAGTCTTTCATCAGTCCTTCATCAGTCCTCATCAGTCTTTCATCAGTCTTTCATCAGTCTTTCATCAGTCCTCATCAGTCTTTCATGAGTCTTTCATCAGTCTTTCATCAGTGTTTCATCAGTCTTTCATCAGTCTTTCATCAGTCCTCATCAGTCCTTCATCAGTCCTCATCAGTCTTTCATCAGTCTTTCATCAGTCTTTCATCAGTCCTCATCAGTCTTTCATCAGTCCTCATCAGTCTTTCATCAGTCTTTCATCAGTCTTTCATCAGTCCTTATCAGTCTTTCATCAGTCCTCATCAGTCTTTCATCAGTCTTTCATCAGTGTTTCATCAGTCTTTCATCAGTCTTTCATCAGTCCTCATCAGTCCTTCATCAGTCCTCATCAGTCTTTCATCAGTCTTTCATCAGTCTTTCATCAGTCCTCATCAGTCTTTCATCAGTCTTTCATCAGTCCTCATCAGTCTTTCATCAGTCTTTCTTCAGTCTTTCATCAGTGTTTCATCAGTCTTTCATCAGTCTTTCATCAGTCTTTCATCAGTCCTCATCAGTCTTTCATCAGTCTTTCATCAGTCCTCATCAGTCTTTCATCAGTCTTTCATCAGTCCTTATCAGTCTTTCATCAGTCCTCATCAGTCTTTCATCAGTCTTTCATCAGTCTTTCATCAGTCTTTCATCAGTCCTCATCAGTCTTTCATCAGTCCTCATCAGTCTTTCATCAGTCTTTCATCAGTCCTCATCAGTCTTTCATCAGTCTTCATCAGTCTTTCATCAGTCTTTCATCAGTCTTTAATCAGTCTTTCATCAGTCTTTCATCAGTCCTCATCAGTCTTTCATCAGTCCTCATCAGTCTTTCATCAGTCTTTCATCAGTCTTTCATCAGTCCTCATCAGTCTTTCATCAGTCTTTCATCAGTCTTTCATCAGTCCTCATCAGTCTTTCATCAGTCTTTCTTCAGTCTTTCATCAGTGTTTCATCAGTCTTTCATCAGTCTTTCATCAGTTTTTCATCAGTCCTTCATCAGTCTTTCTTCAGTCCTCATCAGTATTTCATCAGTGTTTCATCAGTCTTTCATCAGTCTTTCATCAGTCCTTCATCAGTCTTTCATCAGTGTTTCATCAGTCTTTCATCAGTCCTTCATCAGTCTTTCATCAGTGTTTCATCAGTCTTTCATCAGTCCTTCATCAGTCTTTCATCAGTCCTCATCAGTATTTCATCAGTGTTTCATCAGTCTTTCATCAGTCTTTCATCAGTCCTTCATCAGTCCTCATCAGTCTTTCATCAGTCTTTCATCAGTCTTTCATCAGTCCTCATCAGTCTTTCATCAGTCTTTCATCAGTCTTTCATCAGTCTTTCATCAGTGTTTCATCAGTGTTTCATCAGTCTTTCATCAGTCTTTCATCAGTCCTCATCAGTCCTTCATCAGTCCTCATCAGTCTTTCATCAATCTTTCATCAGTCTTTCATCAGTCCTCATCAGTCTTTCATCAGTCCTCATCAGTCTTTCATCAGTCTTTCATCAGTCTTTCATCAGTCCTTATCAGTCTTTCATCAGTCCTCATCAGTCTTTCATCAGTCTTTCATCAGTCTTTCATCAGTCTTTCATTAGTCCTCATCAGTCTTTCATCAGTCCTCATCAGTCTTTCATCAGTCCTTATCAGTCTTTCATCAGTCCTCATCAGTCTTTCATCAGTCTTTCATCAGTCTTTCATCAGTCTTTCATCAGTCCTCATCAGTCTTTCATCAGTCCTCATCAGTCTTTCATCAGTCTTTCATCAGTCTTTCATCAGTCCTCATCAGTCTTTCATCAGTCTTTCTTCAGTCTTTCATCAGTGTTTCATCAGTCTTTCATCAGTCTTTCATCAGTTTTTCATCAGTCCTTCATCAGTCTTTCTTCAGTCCTCATCAGTATTTCATCAGTGTTTCATCAGTCTTTCATCAGTCTTTCATCAGTCCTTCATCAGTCTTTCATCAGTGTTTCATCAGTCTTTCATCAGTCCTTCATAAGTCTTTCATCAGTGTTTCATCAGTGTTTCATCAGTCCTTCATCAGTCTTTCATCAGTCCTCATCAGTATTTCATCAGTGTTTCATCAGTGTTTCATCAGTCTTTCATCAGTCCTTCATCAGTCCTCATCAGTCTTTCATCAGTCTTTCATCAGTCTTTCATCAGTCCTCATCAGTCTTTCATCAGTCTTTCATCAGTCTTTCATCAGTCTTTCATCAGTGTTTCATCAGTCTTTCATCAGTCTTTCATCAGTCCTCATCAGTCCTTCATCAGTCCTCATCAGTCTTTCATCAGTCTTTCATCAGTCTTTCATCAGTCCTCATCAGTCTTTCATCAGTCCTCATCAGTCTTTCATCAGTCTTTCATCAGTCTTTCATCAGTCCTTATCAGTCTTTCATCAGTCCTCATCAGTCTTTCATCAGTCTTTCATCAGTCTTTCATCAGTCTTTCATCAGTCCTCATCAGTCTTTCATCAGTCCTCATCAGTCTTTCATCAGTCTTTCATCAGTCTTTCATCAGTCCTTATCAGTCTTTCATCAGTCCTCATCAGTCTTTCATCAGTCTTTCATCAGTCTTTCATCAGTCTTTCATCAGTCCTCATCAGTCTTTCATCAGTCCTCATCAGTCTTTCATCAGTCTTTCATCAGTCTTTCATCAGTCCTCATCAGTCTTTCATCAGTCTTTCATCAGTCCTCATCAGTCTTTCATCAGTCTTTCTTCAGTCTTTCATCAGTGTTTCATCAGTCTTTCATCAGTCTTTCATCAGTTTTTCATCAGTCCTTCATCAGTCTTTCTTCAGTCCTCATCAGTATTTCATCAGTGTTTCATCAGTCTTTCATCAGTCTTTCATCAGTCCTTCATCAGTCTTTCATCAGTGTTTCATCAGTCGTTCATCAGTCCTTCATCAGTCTTTCATCAGTGTTTCATCAGTCTTTCATCAGTCCTTCATCAGTCTTTCATCAGTCCTCATCAGTATTTCATCAGTGTTTCATCAGTCTTTCATCAGTCTTTCATCAGTCCTTCATCAGTGTTTCATCAGTCTTTCATCAGTCCTTCATCAGTCTTTCATCAGTGTTTCATCAGTCTTTCATCAGTCTTTCATCAGTCATTCATCAGTCTTTCATCAGTCCTCATCAGTCTTTCATCAGTCCTCATCAGTCTTTAATCAGTCTTTCATCAGTCTTTCATCAGTCCTCATCAGTCTTTCATCAGTTTTTCATCAGTCCTCATCAGTCTTTCATCAGTCTTTCTTCAGTCTTTCATCAGTGTTTCATCAGTCTTTCATCAGTCTTTCATCAGTTTTTCATCAGTCCTTCATCAGTCATTCTTCAGTCCTCATCAGTATTTCATCAGTCTTTCATCAGTCCTTCATCAGTCTTTCATCAGTGTTTCATCAGTCTTTCATCAGTCCTTCATCAGTCTTTCATCAGTGTTTCATCAGTCTTTCATCAGTCCTTCATCAGTCTTTCATCAGTCCTCATCAGTATTTCATCAGTGTTTCATCAGTCTTTCATCAGTCTTTCATCAGTCCTTCATCAGTCCTCATCAGTCTGTCATCAGTCTTTCATCAGTCTTTCATCAGTCTTTCATCAGTGTTTCATCAGTCTTTCATCAGTCTTTCATCAGTCCTCATCAGTCCTTCATCAGTCCTCATCAGTCTTTCATCAGTCTTTCATCAGTCTTTCATCAGTCCTCATCAGTCTTTCATCAGTCCTCATCAGTCTTTCATCAGTCTTTCATCAGTCTTTCATCAGTCCTTATCAGTCTTTCATCAGTCCTCATCAGTCTTTCATCAGTCTTTCATCAGTCTTTTATCAGTCTTTCATCAGTCCTCATCAGTCTTTCATCAGTCTTTCATCAGTCTTTCATCAGTCCTTATCAGTTTTTCATCAGTCCTCATCAGTCTTTCATCAGTCTTTCATCAGTCTTTCATCAGTGTTTCATCAGTCCTCATCAGTCTTTCATCAGTGTTTCATCAGTCTTTCATCAGTCCTTCATCAGTCTTTCATCAGTCCTCATCAGTATTTCATCAGTGTTTCATCAGTCTTTCATCAGTCTTTCATCAGTCCTTCATCAGTCCTCCTCAGTCTTTCATCAGTCTTTCATCAGTCCTTCATCAGTCTTTCTTCAGTCCTCATCAGTATTTCATCAGTGTTTCATCAGTCTTTCATCAGTCTTTCATCAGTCCTTCATCAGTCTTTCATCAGTGTTTCATCAGTCTTTCATCAGTCCTTCATCAGTCTTTCATCAGTGTTTCATCAGTCTTTCATCAGTCCTTCATCAGTCTTTCATCAGTCCTCATCAGTATTTCATCAGTGTTTCATCAGTCTTTCATCAGTCTTTCATCAGTCCTTCATCAGTCCTCATCAGTCTTTCATCAGTCTTTCTTCAGTCTTTCATCAGTGTTTCATCAGTCTTTCATCAGTCTTTCATCAGTTTTTCATCAGTCCTTCATCAGTCTTTCTTCAGTCCTCATCAGTATTTCATCAGTGTTTCATCAGTCTTTCATCAGTCTTTCATCAGTCCTTCATCAGTCTTTCATCAGTGTTTCATCAGTCTTTCATCAGTCCTTCATCAGTCTTTCATCAGTGTTTCATCAGTCTTTCATCAGTCCTTCATCAGTCTTTCATCAGTCCTCATCAGTCTTTCATCAGTCTTTCTTCAGTCTTTCATCAGTGTTTCATCAGTCTTTCATCAGTCTTTCATCAGTTTTTCATCAGTCCTTCATCAGTCTTTCTTCAGTCCTCATCAGTCTTTCATCAGTGTTTCATCAGTCTTTCATCAGTCTTTCATCAGTCCTCATCAGTCCTTCATCAGTCCTCATCAGTCTTTCATCAGTCTTTCATCAGTCTTTCATCAGTCCTCATCAGTCTTTCATCAGTCCTCATCAGTCTTTCATCAGTCTTTCATCAGTCTTTCATCAGTCCTTATCAGTCTTTCATCAGTCCTCATCAGTCTTTCATCAGTCTTTCATCAGTCTTTCATCAGTCTTTCATCAGTCCTCATCAGTCTTTCATCAGTCCTCATCAGTCTTTCATCAGTCTTTCATCAGTCTTTCATCAGTCCTTATCAGTCTTTCATCAGTCCTCATCAGTCTTTCATCAGTCTTTCATCAGTCTTTCATCAGTCTTTCATCAGTCCTCATCAGTCTTTCATCAGTCCTCATCAGTCTTTCATCAGTCTTTCATCAGTCTTTCATCAGTCCTCATCAGTCTTTCATCAGTCTTTCATCAGTCCTCATCAGTCTTTCATCAGTCTTTCTTCAGTCTTTCATCAGTGTTTCATCAGTCTTTCATCAGTCTTTCATCAGTTTTTCATCAGTCCTTCATCAGTCTTTCTTCAGTCCTCATCAGTATTTCATCAGTGTTTCATCAGTCTTTCATCAGTCTTTCATCAGTCCTTCATCAGTCTTTCATCAGTGTTTCATCAGTCGTTCATCAGTCCTTCATCAGTCTTTCATCAGTGTTTCATCAGTCTTTCATCAGTCCTTCATCAGTCTTTCATCAGTCCTCATCAGTATTTCATCAGTGTTTCATCAGTCTTTCATCAGTCTTTCATCAGTCCTTCATCAGTCTTTCATCAGTGTTTCATCAGTCTTTCATCAGTCCTTCATCAGTCTTTCATCAGTGTTTTATCAGTCTTTCATCAGTCTTTCATCAGTCATTCATCAGTCTTTCATCAGTCCTCATCAGTCTTTCATCAGTCCTCATCAGTCTTTAATCAGTCTTTCATCAGTCCTCATCAGTCTTTCATCAGTCTTTCTTCAGTCTTTCATCAGTGTTTCATCAGTCATTCATCAGTCTTTCATCAGTCCTCATCAGTCTTTCATCAGTCCTCATCAGTCTTTCATCAGTTTTTCATCAGTCCTCATCAGTCTTTCATCAGTCTTTCTTCAGTCTTTCATCAGTGTTTCATCAGTCTTTCATCAGTCTTTCATCAGTTTTTCATCAGTCCTTCATCAGTCTTTCTTCAGTCCTCATCAGTATTTCATCAGTCTTTCATCAGTCCTTCATCAGTCTTTCATCAGTGTTTCATCAGTCTTTCATCAGTCCTTCATCAGTCTTTCATCAGTGTTTCATCAGTCTTTCATCAGTCCTTCATCAGTCTTTCATCAGTCCTCATCAGTATTTCATCAGTGTTTCATCAGTCTTTCATCAGTCTTTCATCAGTCCTTCATCAGTCCTCATCAGTCTGTCATCAGTCTTTCATCAGTCTTTCATCAGTCTTTCATCAGTGTTTCATCAGTCTTTCATCAGTCTTTCATCAGTCCTCATCAGTCCTTCATCAGTCCTCATCAGTCTTTCATCAGTCTTTCATCAGTCTTTCATCAGTCCTCATCAGTCTTTCATCAGTCCTCATCAGTCTTTCATCAGTCTTTCATCAGTCTTTCATCAGTCCTTATCAGTCTTTCATCAGTCCTCATCAGTCTTTCATCAGTCTTTCATCAGTCTTTTATCAGTCTTTCATCAGTCCTCATCAGTCTTTCATCAGTCTTTCATCAGTCTTTCATCAGTCCTTATCAGTCTTTCATCAGTCCTCATCAGTCTTTCATCAGTCTTTCATCAGTCTTTCATCTGTGTTTCATCAGTCCTCATCAGTCTTTCATCAGTGTTTCATCAGTCTTTCATCAGTCCTCATCAGTATTTCATCAGTGTTTCATCAGTCTTTCATCAGTCTTTCATCAGTCCTTCATCAGTCCTCCTCAGTCTTTCATCAGTCTTTCATCAGTCCTTCATCAGTCTTTCTTCAGTCCTCATCAGTATTTCATCAGTGTTTCATCAGTCTTTCATCAGTCTTTCATCAGTCCTTCATCAGTCTTTCATCAGTGTTTCATCAGTCTTTCATCAGTCCTTCATCAGTCTTTCATCAGTGTTTCATCAGTCTTTCATCAGTCCTTCATCAGTCTTTCATCAGTCCTCATCAGTATTTCATCAGTGTTTCATCAGTCTTTCATCAGTCTTTCATCAGTCCTTCATCAGTCCTCATCAGTCTTTCATCAGTCTTTCTTCAGTCTTTCATCAGTGTTTCATCAGTCTTTCATCAGTCTTTCATCAGTTTTTCATCAGTCCTTCATCAGTCTTTCTTCAGTCCTCATCAGTATTTCATCAGTGTTTCATCAGTCTTTCATCAGTCTTTCATCAGTCCTTCATCAGTCTTTCATCAGTGTTTCATCAGTCTTTCATCAGTCCTTCATCAGTCTTTCATCAGTCCTTCATCAGTCCTCATCAGTCTTTCATCAGTCTTTCATCAGTCTTTCATCAGTCCTCATCAGTCTTTCATCAGTCTTTCATCAGTCTTTCATCAGTGTTTCATCAGTCTTTCATCAGTCTTTCATCAGTGTTTCATCAGTCTTTCATCAGTCTTTCATCAGTCCTCATCAGTCCTTCATCAGTCCTCATCAGTCTTTCATCAGTCTTTCATCAGTCTTTCATCAGTCCTCATCAGTCTTTCATCAGTCCTCATCAGTCTTTCATCAGTCTTTCATCAGTCTTTCATCAGTCCTTATCAGTCTTTCATCATTCCTCATCAGTCTTTCATCAGTCTTTCATCAGTCTTTCATCAGTCTTTCATCAGTCCTCATCAGTCTTTCATCAGTCCTCATCAGTCTTTCATCAGTCTTTCATCAGTCTTTCATCAGTCCTTATCAGTCTTTCATCAGTCCTCATCAGTCTTTCATCAGTCCTCATCAGTCTTTCATCAGTCTTTCATCAGTCTTTCATCAGTCCTCATCAGTCTTTCATCAGTCTTTCATCAGTCCTCATCAGTCTTTCATCAGTCTTTCTTCAGTCTTTCATCAGTGTTTCATCAGTCTTTCATCAGTCTTTCATCAGTTTTTCATCAGTCCTTCATCAGTCTTTCTTCAGTCCTCATCAGTATTTCATCAGTGTTTCATCAGTCTTTCATCAGTCTTTCATCAGTCCTTCATCAGTCTTTCATCAGTGTTTCATCAGTCTTTCATCAGTCCTTCATCAGTCTTTCATCAGTGTTTCATCAGTCTTTCATCAGTCCTTCATCAGTCTTTCATCAGTCCTCATCAGTCTTTCATCAGTGTTTCATCAGTCTTTCATCAGTCTTTCATCAGTCCTTCATCAGTCCTCATCAGTCTTTCATCAGTCTTTCATCAGTCTTTCATCAGTCCTCATCAGTCTTTCATGAGTCTTTCATCAGTCTTTCATCAGTGTTTCATCAGTCTTTCATCAGTCTTTCATCAGTCCTCATCAGTCCTTCATCAGTCCTCATCAGTCTTTCATCAGTCTTTCATCAGTCTTTCATCAGTCCTCATCAGTCTTTCATCAGTCCTCATCAGTCTTTCATCAGTCTTTCATCAGTCTTTCATCAGTCCTTATCAGTCTTTCATCAGTCCTCATCAGTCTTTCATCAGTCTTTCATCAGTCTTTCATCAGTCCTTATCAGTCTTTCATCAGTCCTCATCAGTCTTTCATCAGTCTTTCATCAGTCTTTCATCAGTCTTTCATTAGTCCTCATCAGTCTTTCATCAGTCCTCATCAGTCTTTCATCAGTCCTTATCAGTCTTTCATCAGTCCTCATCAGTCTTTCATCAGTCTTTCATCAGTCTTTCATCAGTCTTTCATCAGTCCTCATCAGTCTTTCATCAGTCTTTCTTCAGTCTTTCATCAGTGTTTCATCAGTCTTTCATCAGTCTTTCATCAGTTTTTCATCAGTCCTTCATCAGTCTTTCTTCAGTCCTCATCAGTATTTCATCAGTGTTTCATCAGTCTTTCATCAGTCTTTCATCAGTCCTTCATCAGTCTTTCATCAGTGTTTCATCAGTCTTTCATCAGTCCTTCATAAGTCTTTCATCAGTGTTTCATCAGTGTTTCATCAGTCCTTCATCAGTCTTTCATCAGTCCTCATCAGTATTTCATCAGTGTTTCATCAGTGTTTCATCAGTCTTTCATCAGTCCTTCATCAGTCCTCATCAGTCTTTCATCAGTCTTTCATCAGTCTTTCATCAGTCCTCATCAGTCTTTCATCAGTCTTTCATCAGTCTTTCATCAGTCTTTCATCAGTGTTTCATCAGTCTTTCATCAGTCTTTCATCAGTCCTCATCAGTCCTTCATCAGTCCTCATCAGTCTTTCATCAGTCTTTCATCAGTCCTCATCAGTCTTTCATCAGTCCTCATCAGTCTTTCATCAGTCTTTCATCAGTCTTTCATCAGTCCTTATCAGTCTTTCATCAGTCCTCATCAGTCTTTCATCAGTCTTTCATCAGTCTTTCATCAGTCTTTCATCAGTCCTCATCAGTCTTTCATCAGTCCTCATCAGTCTTTCATCAGTCTTTCATCAGTCTTTCATCAGTCCTTATCAGTCTTTCATCAGTCCTCATCAGTCTTTCATCAGTCTTTCATCAGTCTTTCATCAGTCTTTCATCAGTCCTCATCAGTCTTTCATCAGTCCTCATCAGTCTTTCATCAGTCTTTCATCAGTCTTTCATCAGTCCTCATCAGTCTTTCATCAGTCTTTCATCAGTCCTCATCAGTCTTTCATCAGTCTTTCTTCAGTCTTTCATCAGTGTTTCATCAGTCTTTCATCAGTCTTTCATCAGTTTTTCATCAGTCCTTCATCAGTCTTTCTTCAGTCCTCATCAGTATTTCATCAGTGTTTCATCAGTCTTTCATCAGTCTTTCATCAGTCCTTCATCAGTCTTTCATCAGTGTTTCATCAGTCGTTCATCAGTCCTTCATCAGTCTTTCATCAGTGTTTCATCAGTCTTTCATCAGTCCTTCATCAGTCTTTCATCAGTCCTCATCAGTATTTCATCAGTGTTTCATCAGTCTTTCATCAGTCTTTCATCAGTCCTTCATCAGTCTTTCATCAGTGTTTCATCAGTCTTTCATCAGTCCTTCATCAGTCTTTCATCAGTGTTTCATCAGTCTTTCATCAGTCTTTCATCAGTCATTCATCAGTCTTTCATCAGTCCTCATCAGTCTTTCATCAGTCCTCATCAGTCTTTAATCAGTCTTTCATCAGTCTTTCATCAGTCCTCATCAGTCTTTCATCAGTCTTTCATCAGTCCTCATCAGTCTTTCATCAGTCTTTCTTCAGTCTTTCATCAGTGTTTCATCAGTCTTTCATCAGTCTTTCATCAGTTTTTCATCAGTCCTTCATCAGTCTTTCTTCAGTCCTCATCAGTATTTCATCAGTGTTTCATCAGTCTTTCATCAGTCTTTCATCAGTCCTTCATCAGTCTTTCATCAGTGTTTCATCAGTCTTTCATCAGTCCTTCATCAGTCTTTCATCAGTGTTTCATCAGTCTTTCATCAGTCCTTCATCAGTCTTTCATCAGTCCTCATCAGTATTTCATCAGTGTTTCATCAGTCTTTCATCAGTCTTTCATCAGTCCTTCATCAGTCCTCATCAGTCTGTCATCAGTCTTTCATCAGTCTTTCATCAGTCTTTCATCAGTGTTTCATCAGTCTTTCATCAGTCTTTCATCAGTCCTCATCAGTCCTTCATCAGTCCTCATCAGTCTTTCATCAGTCTTTCATCAGTCTTTCATCAGTCCTCATCAGTCTTTCATCAGTCTTTCATCAGTCTTTCATCAGTCCTTATCAGTCTTTCATCAGTCCTCATCAGTCTTTCATCAGTCTTTCATCAGTCTTTTATCAGTCTTTCATCAGTCCTCATCAGTCTTTCATCAGTCTTTCATCAGTCTTTCATCAGTCCTTATCAGTCTTTCATCAGTCCTCATCAGTCTTTCATCAGTCTTTCATCAGTCTTTCATCAGTGTTTCATCAGTCCTCATCAGTCTTTCATCAGTGTTTCATCAGTCTTTCATCAGTCCTTCATCAGTCTTTCATCAGTCCTCATCAGTATTTCATCAGTGTTTCATCAGTCTTTCATCAGTCTTTCATCAGTCCTTCATCAGTCCTCCTCAGTCTTTCATCAGTCTTTCATCAGTCCTTCATCAGTCTTTCTTCAGTCCTCATCAGTATTTCATCAGTGTTTCATCAGTCTTTCATCAGTCTTTCATCAGTCCTTCATCAGTCTTTCATCAGTGTTTCATCAGTCTTTCATCAGTCCTTCATCAGTCTTTCATCAGTGTTTCATCAGTCTTTCATCAGTCCTTCATCAGTCTTTCATCAGTCCTCATCAGTATTTCATCAGTGTTTCATCAGTCTTTCATCAGTCTTTCATCAGTCCTTCATCAGTCCTCATCAGTCTTTCATCAGTCTTTCTTCAGTCTTTCATCAGTGTTTCATCAGTCTTTAATCAGTCTTTCATCAGTTTTTCATCAGTCCTTCATCAGTCTTTCTTCAGTCCTCATCAGTATTTCATCAGTGTTTCATCAGTCTTTCATCAGTCTTTCATCAGTCCTTCATCAGTCTTTCATCAGTGTTTCATCAGTCTTTCATCAGTCCTTCATCAGTCTTTCATCAGTCCTTCATCAGTCCTCATCAGTCTTTCATCAGTCTTTCATCAGTCTTTCATCAGTCCTCATCAGTCTTTCATCAGTCTTTCATCAGTCTTTCATCAGTGTTTCATCAGTCTTTCATCAGTCTTTCATCAGTGTTTCATCAGTCTTTCATCAGTCTTTCATCAGTCCTCATCAGTCCTTCATCAGTCCTCATCAGTCTTTCATCAGTCTTTCATCAGTCTTTCATCAGTCCTCATCAGTCTTTCATCAGTCCTCATCAGTCTTTCATCAGTCTTTCATCA
Organism: Odontesthes bonariensis; assembly: GCF_027942865.1. Lineage (NCBI taxonomy): Eukaryota > Metazoa > Chordata > Actinopteri > Atheriniformes > Atherinopsidae > Odontesthes > Odontesthes bonariensis. The sequence continues at coordinate 32,281,173 of NC_134514.1, forward strand.
GTCTTTCATCAGTCCTTATCAGTCTTTCATCATTCCTCATCAGTCTTTCATCAGTCTTTCATCAGTCTTTCATCAGTCTTTCATCAGTCCTCATCAGTCTTTCATCAGTCCTCATCAGTCTTTCATCAGTCTTTCATCAGTCTTTCATCAGTCCTTATCAGTCTTTCATCAGTCCTCATCAGTCTTTCATCAGTCCTCATCAGTCTTTCATCAGTCTTTCATCAGTCTTTCATCAGTCCTCATCAGTCTTTCATCAGTCTTTCATCAGTCCTCATCAGTCTTTCATCAGTCTTTCTTCAGTCTTTCATCAGTGTTTCATCAGTCTTTCATCAGTCTTTCATCAGTTTTTCATCAGTCCTTCATCAGTCTTTCTTCAGTCCTCATCAGTATTTCATCAGTGTTTCATCAGTCTTTCATCAGTCTTTCATCAGTCCTTCATCAGTCTTTCATCAGTGTTTCATCAGTCTTTCATCAGTCCTTCATCAGTCTTTCATCAGTGTTTCATCAGTCTTTCATCAGTCCTTCATCAGTCTTTCATCAGTCCTCATCAGTCTTTCATCAGTGTTTCATCAGTCTTTCATCAGTCTTTCATCAGTCCTTCATCAGTCCTCATCAGTCTTTCATCAGTCTTTCATCAGTCTTTCATCAGTCCTCATCAGTCTTTCATGAGTCTTTCATCAGTCTTTCATCAGTGTTTCATCAGTCTTTCATCAGTCTTTCATCAGTCCTCATCAGTCCTTCATCAGTCCTCATCAGTCTTTCATCAGTCTTTCATCAGTCTTTCATCAGTCCTCATCAGTCTTTCATCAGTCCTCATCAGTCTTTCATCAGTCTTTCATCAGTCTTTCATCAGTCCTTATCAGTCTTTCATCAGTCCTCATCAGTCTTTCATCAGTCTTTCATCAGTGTTTCATCAGTCTTTCATCAGTCTTTCATCAGTCCTCATCAGTCCTTCATCAGTCCTCATCAGTCTTTCATCAGTCTTTCATCAGTCTTTCATCAGTCCTCATCAGTCTTTCATCAGTCTTTCATCAGTCCTCATCAGTCTTTCATCAGTCTTTCTTCAGTCTTTCATCAGTGTTTCATCAGTCTTTCATCAGTCCTCATCAGTCCTTCATCAGTCCTCATCAGTCTTTCATCAGTCTTTCATCAGTCTTTCATCAGTCCTCATCAGTCTTTCATCAGTCCTCATCAGTCTTTCATCAGTCTTTCATCAGTCTTTCATCAGTCCTTATCAGTCTTTCATCATTCCTCATCAGTCTTTCATCAGTCTTTCATCAGTCTTTCATCAGTCCTCATCAGTCTTTCATCAGTCCTCATCAGTCTTTCATCAGTCTTTCATCAGTCTTTCATCAGTCCTTATCAGTCTTTCATCAGTCCTCATCAGTCTTTCATCAGTCCTCATCAGTCTTTCATCAGTCTTTCATCAGTCTTTCATCAGTCCTCATCAGTCTTTCATCAGTCTTTCATCAGTCCTCATCAGTCTTTCATCAGTCTTTCTTCAGTCTTTCATCAGTGTTTCATCAGTCTTTCATCAGTCTTTCATCAGTTTTTCATCAGTCCTTCATCAGTCTTTCTTCAGTCCTCATCAGTATTTCATCAGTGTTTCATCAGTCTTTCATCAGTCTTTCATCAGTCCTTCATCAGTCTTTCATCAGTGTTTCATCAGTCTTTCATCAGTCCTTCATCAGTCTTTCATCAGTGTTTCATCAGTCTTTCATCAGTCCTTCATCAGTCTTTCATCAGTCCTCATCAGTCTTTCATCAGTGTTTCATCAGTCTTTCATCAGTCTTTCATCAGTCCTTCATCAGTCCTCATCAGTCTTTCATCAGTCTTTCATCAGTCTTTCATCAGTCCTCATCAGTCTTTCATGAGTCTTTCATCAGTCTTTCATCAGTGTTTCATCAGTCTTTCATCAGTCTTTCATCAGTCCTCATCAGTCCTTCATCAGTCCTCATCAGTCTTTCATCAGTCTTTCATCAGTCTTTCATCAGTCCTCATCAGTCTTTCATCAGTCCTCATCAGTCTTTCATCAGTCTTTCATCAGTCTTTCATCAGTCCTTATCAGTCTTTCATCAGTCCTCATCAGTCTTTCATCAGTCTTTCATCAGTGTTTCATCAGTCTTTCATCAGTCTTTCATCAGTCCTCATCAGTCCTTCATCAGTCCTCATCAGTCTTTCATCAGTCTTTCATCAGTCTTTCATCAGTCCTCATCAGTCTTTCATCAGTCTTTCATCAGTCCTCATCAGTCTTTCATCAGTCTTTCTTCAGTCTTTCATCAGTGTTTCATCAGTCTTTCATCAGTCTTTCATCAGTCTTTCATCAGTCCTCATCAGTCTTTCATCAGTCTTTCATCAGTCCTCATCAGTCTTTCATCAGTCTTTCATCAGTCCTTATCAGTCTTTCATCAGTCCTCATCAGTCTTTCATCAGTCTTTCATCAGTCTTTCATCAGTCTTTCATCAGTCCTCATCAGTCTTTCATCAGTCCTCATCAGTCTTTCATCAGTCTTTCATCAGTCCTCATCAGTCTTTCATCAGTCTTCATCAGTCTTTCATCAGTCTTTCATCAGTCTTTAATCAGTCTTTCATCAGTCTTTCATCAGTCCTCATCAGTCTTTCATCAGTCCTCATCAGTCTTTCATCAGTCTTTCATCAGTCTTTCATCAGTCCTCATCAGTCTTTCATCAGTCTTTCATCAGTCTTTCATCAGTCCTCATCAGTCTTTCATCAGTCTTTCTTCAGTCTTTCATCAGTGTTTCATCAGTCTTTCATCAGTCTTTCATCAGTTTTTCATCAGTCCTTCATCAGTCTTTCTTCAGTCCTCATCAGTATTTCATCAGTGTTTCATCAGTCTTTCATCAGTCTTTCATCAGTCCTTCATCAGTCTTTCATCAGTGTTTCATCAGTCTTTCATCAGTCCTTCATCAGTCTTTCATCAGTGTTTCATCAGTCTTTCATCAGTCCTTCATCAGTCTTTCATCAGTCCTCATCAGTATTTCATCAGTGTTTCATCAGTCTTTCATCAGTCTTTCATCAGTCCTTCATCAGTCCTCATCAGTCTTTCATCAGTCTTTCATCAGTCTTTCATCAGTCCTCATCAGTCTTTCATCAGTCTTTCATCAGTCTTTCATCAGTCTTTCATCAGTGTTTCATCAGTGTTTCATCAGTCTTTCATCAGTCTTTCATCAGTCCTCATCAGTCCTTCATCAGTCCTCATCAGTCTTTCATCAATCTTTCATCAGTCTTTCATCAGTCCTCATCAGTCTTTCATCAGTCCTCATCAGTCTTTCATCAGTCTTTCATCAGTCTTTCATCAGTCCTTATCAGTCTTTCATCAGTCCTCATCAGTCTTTCATCAGTCTTTCATCAGTCTTTCATCAGTCTTTCATTAGTCCTCATCAGTCTTTCATCAGTCCTCATCAGTCTTTCATCAGTCCTTATCAGTCTTTCATCAGTCCTCATCAGTCTTTCATCAGTCTTTCATCAGTCTTTCATCAGTCTTTCATCAGTCCTCATCAGTCTTTCATCAGTCCTCATCAGTCTTTCATCAGTCTTTCATCAGTCTTTCATCAGTCCTCATCAGTCTTTCATCAGTCTTTCTTCAGTCTTTCATCAGTGTTTCATCAGTCTTTCATCAGTCTTTCATCAGTTTTTCATCAGTCCTTCATCAGTCTTTCTTCAGTCCTCATCAGTATTTCATCAGTGTTTCATCAGTCTTTCATCAGTCTTTCATCAGTCCTTCATCAGTCTTTCATCAGTGTTTCATCAGTCTTTCATCAGTCCTTCATAAGTCTTTCATCAGTGTTTCATCAGTGTTTCATCAGTCCTTCATCAGTCTTTCATCAGTCCTCATCAGTATTTCATCAGTGTTTCATCAGTGTTTCATCAGTCTTTCATCAGTCCTTCATCAGTCCTCATCAGTCTTTCATCAGTCTTTCATCAGTCTTTCATCAGTCCTCATCAGTCTTTCATCAGTCTTTCATCAGTCTTTCATCAGTCTTTCATCAGTGTTTCATCAGTCTTTCATCAGTCTTTCATCAGTCCTCATCAGTCCTTCATCAGTCCTCATCAGTCTTTCATCAGTCTTTCATCAGTCTTTCATCAGTCCTCATCAGTCTTTCATCAGTCCTCATCAGTCTTTCATCAGTCTTTCATCAGTCTTTCATCAGTCCTTATCAGTCTTTCATCAGTCCTCATCAGTCTTTCATCAGTCTTTCATCAGTCTTTCATCAGTCTTTCATCAGTCCTCATCAGTCTTTCATCAGTCCTCATCAGTCTTTCATCAGTCTTTCATCAGTCTTTCATCAGTCCTTATCAGTCTTTCATCAGTCCTCATCAGTCTTTCATCAGTCTTTCATCAGTCTTTCATCAGTCTTTCATCAGTCCTCATCAGTCTTTCATCAGTCCTCATCAGTCTTTCATCAGTCTTTCATCAGTCTTTCATCAGTCCTCATCAGTCTTTCATCAGTCTTTCATCAGTCCTCATCAGTCTTTCATCAGTCTTTCTTCAGTCTTTCATCAGTGTTTCATCAGTCTTTCATCAGTCTTTCATCAGTTTTTCATCAGTCCTTCATCAGTCTTTCTTCAGTCCTCATCAGTATTTCATCAGTGTTTCATCAGTCTTTCATCAGTCTTTCATCAGTCCTTCATCAGTCTTTCATCAGTGTTTCATCAGTCGTTCATCAGTCCTTCATCAGTCTTTCATCAGTGTTTCATCAGTCTTTCATCAGTCCTTCATCAGTCTTTCATCAGTCCTCATCAGTATTTCATCAGTGTTTCATCAGTCTTTCATCAGTCTTTCATCAGTCCTTCATCAGTGTTTCATCAGTCTTTCATCAGTCCTTCATCAGTCTTTCATCAGTGTTTCATCAGTCTTTCATCAGTCTTTCATCAGTCATTCATCAGTCTTTCATCAGTCCTCATCAGTCTTTCATCAGTCCTCATCAGTCTTTAATCAGTCTTTCATCAGTCTTTCATCAGTCCTCATCAGTCTTTCATCAGTTTTTCATCAGTCCTCATCAGTCTTTCATCAGTCTTTCTTCAGTCTTTCATCAGTGTTTCATCAGTCTTTCATCAGTCTTTCATCAGTTTTTCATCAGTCCTTCATCAGTCATTCTTCAGTCCTCATCAGTATTTCATCAGTCTTTCATCAGTCCTTCATCAGTCTTTCATCAGTGTTTCATCAGTCTTTCATCAGTCCTTCATCAGTCTTTCATCAGTGTTTCATCAGTCTTTCATCAGTCCTTCATCAGTCTTTCATCAGTCCTCATCAGTATTTCATCAGTGTTTCATCAGTCTTTCATCAGTCTTTCATCAGTCCTTCATCAGTCCTCATCAGTCTGTCATCAGTCTTTCATCAGTCTTTCATCAGTCTTTCATCAGTGTTTCATCAGTCTTTCATCAGTCTTTCATCAGTCCTCATCAGTCCTTCATCAGTCCTCATCAGTCTTTCATCAGTCTTTCATCAGTCTTTCATCAGTCCTCATCAGTCTTTCATCAGTCCTCATCAGTCTTTCATCAGTCTTTCATCAGTCTTTCATCAGTCCTTATCAGTCTTTCATCAGTCCTCATCAGTCTTTCATCAGTCTTTCATCAGTCTTTTATCAGTCTTTCATCAGTCCTCATCAGTCTTTCATCAGTCTTTCATCAGTCTTTCATCAGTCCTTATCAGTTTTTCATCAGTCCTCATCAGTCTTTCATCAGTCTTTCATCAGTCTTTCATCAGTGTTTCATCAGTCCTCATCAGTCTTTCATCAGTGTTTCATCAGTCTTTCATCAGTCCTTCATCAGTCTTTCATCAGTCCTCATCAGTATTTCATCAGTGTTTCATCAGTCTTTCATCAGTCTTTCATCAGTCCTTCATCAGTCCTCCTCAGTCTTTCATCAGTCTTTCATCAGTCCTTCATCAGTCTTTCTTCAGTCCTCATCAGTATTTCATCAGTGTTTCATCAGTCTTTCATCAGTCTTTCATCAGTCCTTCATCAGTCTTTCATCAGTGTTTCATCAGTCTTTCATCAGTCCTTCATCAGTCTTTCATCAGTGTTTCATCAGTCTTTCATCAGTCCTTCATCAGTCTTTCATCAGTCCTCATCAGTATTTCATCAGTGTTTCATCAGTCTTTCATCAGTCTTTCATCAGTCCTTCATCAGTCCTCATCAGTCTTTCATCAGTCTTTCTTCAGTCTTTCATCAGTGTTTCATCAGTCTTTCATCAGTCTTTCATCAGTTTTTCATCAGTCCTTCATCAGTCTTTCTTCAGTCCTCATCAGTATTTCATCAGTGTTTCATCAGTCTTTCATCAGTCTTTCATCAGTCCTTCATCAGTCTTTCATCAGTGTTTCATCAGTCTTTCATCAGTCCTTCATCAGTCTTTCATCAGTCCTTCATCAGTCCTCATCAGTCTTTCATCAGTCTTTCATCAGTCTTTCATCAGTCCTCATCAGTCTTTCATCAGTCTTTCATCAGTCTTTCATCAGTGTTTCATCAGTCTTTCATCAGTCTTTCATCAGTGTTTCATCAGTCTTTCATCAGTCTTTCATCAGTCCTCATCAGTCCTTCATCAGTCCTCATCAGTCTTTCATCAGTCTTTCATCAGTCTTTCATCAGTCCTCATCAGTCTTTCATCAGTCCTCATCAGTCTTTCATCAGTCTTTCATCAGTCTTTCATCAGTCCTTATCAGTCTTTCATCATTCCTCATCAGTCTTTCATCAGTCTTTCATCAGTCTTTCATCAGTCTTTCATCAGTCCTCATCAGTCTTTCATCAGTCCTCATCAGTCTTTCATCAGTCTTTCATCAGTCTTTCATCAGTCCTTATCAGTCTTTCATCAGTCCTCATCAGTCTTTCATCAGTCCTCATCAGTCTTTCATCAGTCTTTCATCAGTCTTTCATCAGTCCTCATCAGTCTTTCATCAGTCTTTCATCAGTCCTCATCAGTCTTTCATCAGTCTTTCTTCAGTCTTTCATCAGTGTTTCATCAGTCTTTCATCAGTCTTTCATCAGTTTTTCATCAGTCCTTCATCAGTCTTTCTTCAGTCCTCATCAGTATTTCATCAGTGTTTCATCAGTCTTTCATCAGTCTTACATCAGTCCTTCATCAGTCTTTCATCAGTGTTTCATCAGTCTTTCATCAGTCCTTCATCAGTCTTTCATCAGTGTTTCATCAGTCTTTCATCAGTCCTTCATCAGTCTTTCATCAGTCCTCATCAGTCTTTCATCAGTGTTTCATCAGTCTTTCATCAGTCTTTCATCAGTCCTTCATCAGTCCTCATCAGTCTTTCATCAGTCTTTCATCAGTCTTTCATCAGTCCTCATCAGTCTTTCATGAGTCTTTCATCAGTCTTTCATCAGTGTTTCATCAGTCTTTCATCAGTCCTCATCAGTCCTTCATCAGTCCTCATCAGTCTTTCATCAGTCTTTCATCAGTCTTTCATCAGTCCTCATCAGTCTTTCATCAGTCCTCATCAGTCTTTCATCAGTCTTTCATCAGTCTTTCATCAGTCCTTATCAGTCTTTCATCAGTCCTCATCAGTCTTTCATCAGTCTTTCATCAGTGTTTCATCAGTCTTTCATCAGTCTTTCATCAGTCCTCATCAGTCCTTCATCAGTCCTCATCAGTCTTTCATCAGTCTTTCATCAGTCTTTCATCAGTCCTCATCAGTCTTTCATCAGTCCTCATCAGTCTTTCATCAGTCTTTCATCAGTCTTTCATCAGTCTTTCATCAGTCCTCATCAGTCTTTCATCAGTCCTCATCAGTCTTTCATCAGTCTTTCATCAGTCTTTCATCAGTCCTTATCAGTCTTTCATCAGTCCTCATCAGTCTTTCATCAGTCCTCATCAGTCTTTCATCAGTCTTTCATCAGTCTTTCATCAGTCTTTCATCAGTCCTCATCAGTCTTTCATCAGTCTTTCATCAGTCTTTCATCAGTCCTCATCAGTCTTTCATCAGTCTTTCATCAGTCCTCATCAGTCTTTCATCAGTCTTTCTTCAGTCTTTCATCAGTGTTTCATCAGTCTTTCATCAGTCTTTCATCAGTTTTTCATCAGTCCTTCATCAGTCTTTCTTCAGTCCTCATCAGTATTTCATCAGTGTTTCATCAGTCTTTCATCAGTCTTTCATCAGTCCTTCATCAGTCTTTCATCAGTGTTTCATCAGTCTTTCATCAGTCCTTCATCAGTCTTTCATCAGTGTTTCATCAGTCTTTCATCAGTCCTTCATCAGTCTTTCATCAGTCCTCATCAGTATTTCATCAGTCTTTCATCAGTCTTTCATCAGTCTTTCATCAGTCCTTCATCAGTCCTCATCAGTCTTTCATCAGTCTTTCATCAGTCTTTCATCAGTCCTCATCAGTCTTTCATCAGTCTTTCATTAGTCTTTCATCAGTCTTTCATCAGTCCTCATCAGTCCTTCATCAGTCCTCATCAGTCTTTCATCAGTCTTTCATCAGTCTTTCATCAGTCCTCATCAGTCTTTCATCAGTCCTCATCAGTCTTTCATCAGTCTTTCATCAGTCTTTCATCAGTCCTTATCAGTCTTTCATCAGTCCTCATCAGTCTTTCATCAGTCTTTCATCAGTCTTTCATCAGTCCTCATCAGTCTTTCATCAGTCCTCATCAGTCTTTCATCAGTCTTTCATCAGTCTTTCATCAGTCCTTATCAGTCTTTCATCAGTCCTCATCAGTCTTTCATCAGTCTTTCATCAGTCTTTCATCAGTCTTTCATCAGTCCTCATCAGTCTTTCATCAGTCCTCATCAGTCTTTCTTCAGTCTTTCATCAGTGTTTCATCAGTCTTTCATCAGTCTTTCATCAGTTTTTCATCAGTCCTTCATCAGTCTTTCTTCAGTCCTCATCAGTATTTCATCAGTGTTTCATCAGTCTTTCATCAGTCTTTCATCAGTCCTTCATCAGTCTTTCATCAGTGTTTCATCAGTCTTTCATCAGTCCTTCATCAGTCTTTCATCAGTGTTTCATCAGTCTTTCATCAGTCCTTCATCAGTCTTTCATCAGTCCTCATCAGTATTTCATCAGTGTTTCATCAGTCTTTCATCAGTCTTTCATCAGTCCTTCATCAGTCCTCATCAGTCTTTCATCAGTCTTTCATCAGTCTTTCATCAGTCCTCATCAGTCTTTCATCAGTCTTTCATCAGTCTTTCATCAGTCTTTCATCAGTGTTTCATCAGTCTTTCATCAGTCTTTCATCAGTCCTCATCAGTCCTTCATCAGTCCTCATCAGTCTTTCATCAGTCTTTCATCAGTCTTTCATCAGTCCTCATCAGTCTTTCATCAGTCCTCATCAGTCTTTCATCAGTCTTTCATCAGTCTTTCATCAGTCCTTATCAGTCTTTCATCAGTCCTCATCAGTCTTTCATCAGTCTTTCATCAGTCTTTCATCAGTCCTCATCAGTCTTTCATCAGTCCTCATCAGTCTTTCATCAGTCTTTCATTAGTCTTTCATCAGTCCTTATCAGTCTTTCATCAGTCTTTCATCAGTCTTTCATCAGTCTTTCATCAGTCCTCATCAGTCTTTCATCAGTCCTCATCAGTCTTTCATCAGTCTTTCATCAGTCTTTCATCAGTCCTCATCAGTCTTTCATCAGTCTTTCATCAGTCCTCATCAGTCTTTCATCAGTCTTTCTTCAGTCTTTCATCAGTGTTTCATCAGTCTTTCATCAGTCTTTCATCAGTTTTTCATCAGTCCTTCATCAGTCTTTCTTCAGTCCTCATCAGTCTTTCATCAGTGTTTCATCAGTCTTTCATCAGTCCTTCATCAGTCTTTCATCAGTGTTTCATCAGTCTTTCATCAGTCCTTCATCAGTCTTTCATCAGTCCTCATCAGTCTTTCATCAGTCCTTATCAGTCTTTCATCAGTCCTCATCAGTCTTTCATCAGTCTTTCATCAGTCTTTCATCAGTCCTCATCAGTCTTTCATCAGTCCTCATCAGTCTTTCATCAGTCTTTCATCAGTCTTTCATCAGTCCTTATCAGTCTTTCATCAGTCCTCATCAGTCTTTCATCAGTCTTTCATCAGTCTTTCATCAGTCTTTCATCAGTCCTCATCAGTCTTTCATCAGTCCTCATCAGTCTTTCTTCAGTCTTTCATCAGTGTTTCATCAGTCTTTCATCAGTCTTTCATCAGTTTTTCATCAGTCCTTCATCAGTCTTTCTTCAGTCCTCATCAGTATTTCATCAGTGTTTCATCAGTCTTTCATCAGTCTTTCATCAGTCCTTCATCAGTCTTTCATCAGTGTTTCATCAGTCTTTCATCAGTCCTTCATCAGTCTTTCATCAGTGTTTCATCAGTCTTTCATCAGTCCTTCATCAGTCGTTCATCAGTCCTCATCAGTATTTCATCAGTGTTTCATCAGTCTTTCATCAGTCTTTCATCAGTCCTTCATCAGTCCTCATCAGTCTTTCATCAGTCTTTCATCAGTCTTTCATCAGTCTTTCATCAGTGTTTCATCAGTCTTTCATCAGTCTTTCATCAGTCCTCATCAGTCCTTCATCAGTCCTCATCAGTCTTTCATCAGTCTTTCATCAGTCTTTCATCAGTCCTCATCAGTCTTTCATCAGTCCTCATCAGTCTTTCATCAGTCTTTCATCAGTCTTTCATCAGTCCTTATCAGTCTTTCATCAGTCCTCATCAGTCTTTCATCAGTCTTTCATCAGTCTTTTATCAGTCTTTCATCAGTCCTCATCAGTCTTTCATCAGTCTTTCATCAGTCTTTCATCAGTCCTTATCAGTTTTTCATCAGTCCTCATCAGTCTTTCATCAGTCTTTCATCAGTCTTTCATCAGTGTTTCATCAGTCCTCATCAGTCTTTCATCAGTGTTTCATCAGTCTTTCATCAGTCCTTCATCAGTCTTTCATCAGTCCTCATCAGTATTTCATCAGTGTTTCATCAGTCTTTCATCAGTCTTTCATCAGTCCTTCATCAGTCCTCCTCAGTCTTTCATCAGTCTTTCATCAGTCCTTCATCAGTCTTTCTTCAGTCCTCATCAGTATTTCATCAGTGTTTCATCAGTCTTTCATCAGTCTTTCATCAGTCCTTCATCAGTCTTTCATCAGTGTTTCATCAGTCTTTCATCAGTCCTTCATCAGTCTTTCATCAGTGTTTCATCAGTCTTTCATCAGTCCTTCATCAGTCTTTCATCAGTCCTCATCAGTATTTCATCAGTGTTTCATCAGTCTTTCATCAGTCTTTCATCAGTCCTTCATCAGTCCTCATCAGTCTTTCATCAGTCTTTCTTCAGTCTTTCATCAGTGTTTCATCAGTCTTTCATCAGTCTTTCATCAGTTTTTCATCAGTCCTTCATCAGTCTTTCTTCAGTCCTCATCAGTATTTCATCAGTGTTTCATCAGTCTTTCATCAGTCTTTCATCAGTCCTTCATCAGTCTTTCATCAGTGTTTCATCAGTCTTTCATCAGTCCTTCATCAGTCTTTCATCAGTCCTTCATCAGTCCTCATCAGTCTTTCATCAGTCTTTCATCAGTCTTTCATCAGTCCTCATCAGTCTTTCATCAGTCTTTCATCAGTCTTTCATCAGTGTTTCATCAGTCTTTCATCAGTCTTTCATCAGTGTTTCATCAGTCTTTCATCAGTCTTTCATCAGTCCTCATCAGTCCTTCATCAGTCCTCATCAGTCTTTCATCAGTCTTTCATCAGTCTTTCATCAGTCCTCATCAGTCTTTCATCAGTCCTCATCAGTCTTTCATCAGTCTTTCATCAGTCTTTCATCAGTCCTTATCAGTCTTTCATCATTCCTCATCAGTCTTTCATCAGTCTTTCATCAGTCTTTCATCAGTCTTTCATCAGTCCTCATCAGTCTTTCATCAGTCCTCATCAGTCTTTCATCAGTCTTTCATCAGTCTTTCATCAGTCCTTATCAGTCTTTCATCAGTCCTCATCAGTCTTTCATCAGTCCTCATCAGTCTTTCATCAGTCTTTCATCAGTCTTTCATCAGTCCTCATCAGTCTTTCATCAGTCTTTCATCAGTCCTCATCAGTCTTTCATCAGTCTTTCTTCAGTCTTTCATCAGTGTTTCATCAGTCTTTCATCAGTCTTTCATCAGTTTTTCATCAGTCCTTCATCAGTCTTTCTTCAGTCCTCATCAGTATTTCATCAGTGTTTCATCAGTCTTTCATCAGTCTTACATCAGTCCTTCATCAGTCTTTCATCAGTGTTTCATCAGTCTTTCATCAGTCCTTCATCAGTCTTTCATCAGTGTTTCATCAGTCTTTCATCAGTCCTTCATCAGTCTTTCATCAGTCCTCATCAGTCTTTCATCAGTGTTTCATCAGTCTTTCATCAGTCTTTCATCAGTCCTTCATCAGTCCTCATCAGTCTTTCATCAGTCTTTCATCAGTCTTTCATCAGTCCTCATCAGTCTTTCATGAGTCTTTCATCAGTCTTTCATCAGTGTTTCATCAGTCTTTCATCAGTCCTCATCAGTCCTTCATCAGTCCTCATCAGTCTTTCATCAGTCTTTCATCAGTCTTTCATCAGTCCTCATCAGTCTTTCATCAGTCCTCATCAGTCTTTCATCAGTCTTTCATCAGTCTTTCATCAGTCCTTATCAGTCTTTCATCAGTCCTCATCAGTCTTTCATCAGTCTTTCATCAGTGTTTCATCAGTCTTTCATCAGTCTTTCATCAGTCCTCATCAGTCCTTCATCAGTCCTCATCAGTCTTTCATCAGTCTTTCATCAGTCTTTCATCAGTCCTCATCAGTCTTTCATCAGTCCTCATCAGTCTTTCATCAGTCTTTCATCAGTCTTTCATCAGTCTTTCATCAGTCCTCATCAGTCTTTCATCAGTCCTCATCAGTCTTTCATCAGTCTTTCATCAGTCTTTCATCAGTCCTTATCAGTCTTTCATCAGTCCTCATCAGTCTTTCATCAGTCCTCATCAGTCTTTCATCAGTCTTTCATCAGTCTTTCATCAGTCTTTCATCAGTCCTCATCAGTCTTTCATCAGTCTTTCATCAGTCTTTCATCAGTCCTCATCAGTCTTTCATCAGTCTTTCATCAGTCCTCATCAGTCTTTCATCAGTCTTTCTTCAGTCTTTCATCAGTGTTTCATCAGTCTTTCATCAGTCTTTCATCAGTTTTTCATCAGTCCTTCATCAGTCTTTCTTCAGTCCTCATCAGTATTTCATCAGTGTTTCATCAGTCTTTCATCAGTCTTTCATCAGTCCTTCATCAGTCTTTCATCAGTGTTTCATCAGTCTTTCATCAGTCCTTCATCAGTCTTTCATCAGTGTTTCATCAGTCTTTCATCAGTCCTTCATCAGTCTTTCATCAGTCCTCATCAGTATTTCATCAGTCTTTCATCAGTCTTTCATCAGTCTTTCATCAGTCCTTCATCAGTCCTCATCAGTCTTTCATCAGTCTTTCATCAGTCTTTCATCAGTCCTCATCAGTCTTTCATCAGTCTTTCATTAGTCTTTCATCAGTCTTTCATCAGTCCTCATCAGTCCTTCATCAGTCCTCATCAGTCTTTCATCAGTCTTTCATCAGTCTTTCATCAGTCCTCATCAGTCTTTCATCAGTCCTCATCAGTCTTTCATCAGTCTTTCATCAGTCTTTCATCAGTCCTTATCAGTCTTTCATCAGTCCTCATCAGTCTTTCATCAGTCTTTCATCAGTCTTTCATCAGTCCTCATCAGTCTTTCATCAGTCCTCATCAGTCTTTCATCAGTCTTTCATCAGTCTTTCATCAGTCCTTATCAGTCTTTCATCAGTCCTCATCAGTCTTTCATCAGTCTTTCATCAGTCTTTCATCAGTCTTTCATCAGTCCTCATCAGTCTTTCATCAGTCCTCATCAGTCTTTCTTCAGTCTTTCATCAGTGTTTCATCAGTCTTTCATCAGTCTTTCATCAGTTTTTCATCAGTCCTTCATCAGTCTTTCTTCAGTCCTCATCAGTATTTCATCAGTGTTTCATCAGTCTTTCATCAGTCTTTCATCAGTCCTTCATCAGTCTTTCATCAGTGTTTCATCAGTCTTTCATCAGTCCTTCATCAGTCTTTCATCAGTGTTTCATCAGTCTTTCATCAGTCCTTCATCAGTCTTTCATCAGTCCTCATCAGTATTTCATCAGTGTTTCATCAGTCTTTCATCAGTCTTTCATCAGTCCTTCATCAGTCCTCATCAGTCTTTCATCAGTCTTTCATCAGTCTTTCATCAGTCCTCATCAGTCTTTCATCAGTCTTTCATCAGTCTTTCATCAGTCTTTCATCAGTGTTTCATCAGTCTTTCATCAGTCTTTCATCAGTCCTCATCAGTCCTTCATCAGTCCTCATCAGTCTTTCATCAGTCTTTCATCAGTCTTTCATCAGTCCTCATCAGTCTTTCATCAGTCCTCATCAGTCTTTCATCAGTCTTTCATCAGTCTTTCATCAGTCCTTATCAGTCTTTCATCAGTCCTCATCAGTCTTTCATCAGTCTTTCATCAGTCTTTCATCAGTCCTCATCAGTCTTTCATCAGTCCTCATCAGTCTTTCATCAGTCTTTCATTAGTCTTTCATCAGTCCTTATCAGTCTTTCATCAGTCTTTCATCAGTCTTTCATCAGTCTTTCATCAGTCCTCATCAGTCTTTCATCAGTCCTCATCAGTCTTTCATCAGTCTTTCATCAGTCTTTCATCAGTCCTCATCAGTCTTTCATCAGTCTTTCATCAGTCCTCATCAGTCTTTCATCAGTCTTTCTTCAGTCTTTCATCAGTGTTTCATCAGTCTTTCATCAGTCTTTCATCAGTTTTTCATCAGTCCTTCATCAGTCTTTCTTCAGTCCTCATCAGTCTTTCATCAGTGTTTCATCAGTCTTTCATCAGTCCTTCATCAGTCTTTCATCAGTGTTTCATCAGTCTTTCATCAGTCCTTCATCAGTCTTTCATCAGTCCTCATCAGTCTTTCATCAGTCCTTATCAGTCTTTCATCAGTCCTCATCAGTCTTTCATCAGTCTTTCATCAGTCTTTCATCAGTCCTCATCAGTCTTTCATCAGTCCTCATCAGTCTTTCATCAGTCTTTCATCAGTCTTTCATCAGTCCTTATCAGTCTTTCATCAGTCCTCATCAGTCTTTCATCAGTCTTTCATCAGTCTTTCATCAGTCTTTCATCAGTCCTCATCAGTCTTTCATCAGTCCTCATCAGTCTTTCTTCAGTCTTTCATCAGTGTTTCATCAGTCTTTCATCAGTCTTTCATCAGTTTTTCATCAGTCCTTCATCAGTCTTTCTTCAGTCCTCATCAGTATTTCATCAGTGTTTCATCAGTCTTTCATCAGTCTTTCATCAGTCCTTCATCAGTCTTTCATCAGTGTTTCATCAGTCTTTCATCAGTCCTTCATCAGTCTTTCATCAGTGTTTCATCAGTCTTTCATCAGTCCTTCATCAGTCGTTCATCAGTCCTCATCAGTATTTCATCAGTGTTTCATCAGTCTTTCATCAGTCTTTCATCAGTCCTTCATCAGTCCTCATCAGTCTTTCATCAGTCTTTCATCAGTCTTTCATCAGTCCTCATCAGTCTTTCATCAGTCTTTCATCAGTCTTTCATCAGTCTTTCATCAGTGTTTCATCAGTCTTTCATCAGTCTTTCATCAGTCCTCATCAGTCCTTCATCAGTCCTCATCAGTCTTTCATCAGTCTTTCATCAGTCTTTCATCAGTCCTCATCAGTCTTTCATCAGTCCTCATCAGTCTTTCATCAGTCTTTCATCAGTCTTTCATCAGTCCTTATCAGTCTTTCATCAGTCCTCATCAGTCTTTCATCAGTCTTTCATCAGTCTTTCATCAGTCCTCATCAGTCTTTCATCAGTCCTCATCAGTCTTTCATCAGTCTTTCATTAGTCTTTCATCAGTCCTTATCAGTCTTTCATCAGTCTTTCATCAGTCTTTCATCAGTCTTTCATCAGTCTTTCATCAGTCCTCATCAGTCTTTCATCAGTCCTCATCAGTCTTTCATCAGTCTTTCATCAGTCTTTCATCAGTCCTCATCAGTCTTTCATCAGTCTTTCATCAGTCCTCATCAGTCTTTCATCAGTCTTTCTTCAGTCTTTCATCAGTGTTTCATCAGTCTTTCATCAGTCTTTCATCAGTTTTTCATCAGTCCTTCATCAGTCTTTCTTCAGTCCTCATCAGTATTTCATCAGTGTTTCATCAGTCTTTCATCAGTCTTTCATCAGTCCTTCATCAGTCTTTCATCAGTGTTTCATCAGTCTTTCATCAGTCCTTCATCAGTCTTTCATCAGTGTTTCATCAGTCTTTCATCAGTCCTTCATCAGTCTTTCATCAGTCCTCATCAGTATTTCATCAGTGTTTCATCAGTCTTTCATCAGTCTTTCATCAGTCCTTCATCAGTCCTCATCAGTCTTTCATCAGTCTTTCATCAGTCTTTCATCAGTCCTCATCAGTCTTTCATCAGTCTTTCATCAGTGTTTCATCAGTCTTTCATCAGTCTTTCATCAGTCCTCATCAGTCCTTCATCAGTCCTCATCAGTCTTTCATCAGTCTTTCATCAGTCTTTCATCAGTCCTCATCAGTCTTTCATCAGTCCTCATCAGTCTTTCATCAGTCTTTCATCAGTCTTTCATCAGTCCTTATCAGTCTTTCATCAGTCCTCATCAGTCTTTCATCAGTCTTTCATCAGTCTTTCATCAGTCTTTCATCAGTCCTCATCAGTCTTTCATCAGTCCTCATCAGTCTTTCATCAGTCCTTATCAGTCTTTCATCAGTCCTCATCAGTCTTTCATCAGTCTTTCATCAGTCTTTCATCAGTCTTTCATCAGTCCTCATCAGTCTTTCATCAGTCCTCATCAGTCTTTCATCAGTCTTTCATCAGTCTTTCATCAGTCTTTCATCAGTCCTCATCAGTCTTTCATCAGTCTTTCTTCAGTCTTTCATCAGTGTTTCATCAGTCTTTCATCAGTCTTTCATCAGTTTTTCATCAGTCCTTCATCTGTCTTTCTTCAGTCCTCATCAGTATTTCATCAGTGTTTCATCAGTCTTTCATCAGTCTTTCATCAGTCTTTCATCAGTCCTTCATCAGTCTTTCATCAGTGTTTCATCAGTCTTTCATCAGTCCTTCATCAGTCTTTCATCAGTCCTCATCAGTATTTCATCAGTGTTTCATCAGTCTTTCATCAGTCTTTCATCAGTCCTTCATCAGTCCTCATCAGTCTTTCATCAGTCTTTCATCAGTCTTTCATCAGTCTTTCATCAGTGTTTCATCAGTCTTTCATCAGTCTTTCATCAGTCCTCATCAGTCCTTCATCAGTCCTCATCAGTCTTTCATCAGTCTTTCATCAGTCCTCATCAGTCTTTCATCAGTCCTCATCAGTCTTTCATCAGTCTTTCATCAGACTTTCATCAGTCCTTATCAGTCTTTCATCAGTCCTCATCAGTCTTTCATCAGTCTTTCATCAGTCTTTCATCAGTCTTTCATCAGTCCTCATCAGTCTTTCATCAGTCCTCATCAGTCTTTCATCAGTCTTTCATCAGTCTTTCATCAGTCCTTATAAGTCTTTCATCAGTCCTCATCAGTCTTTCATCAGTCTTTCATCAGTCTTTCATCAGTCCTCATCAGTCTTTCATCAGTCTTTCATCAGTCCTCATCAGTATTTCATCAGTGTTTCATCAGTCTTTCATCAGTCTTTCATCAGTCCTTCATCAGTCCTCATCAGTCTTTCATCAGTCTTTCATCAGTCTTTCATCAGTCCTCATCAGTCTTTCATCAGTCTTTCATCAGTCTTTCATCAGTGTTTCATCAGTCTTTCATCAGTCTTTCATCAGTCCTCATCAGTCCTTCATCAGTCCTCATCAGTCTTTCATCAGTCTTTCATCAGTCTTTCATCAGTCCTCATCAGTCTTTCATCAGTCCTCATCAGTCTTTCATCAGTCTTTCATCAGTCTTTCATCAGTCCTTATCAGTCTTTCATCAGTCCTCATCAGTCTTTCATCAGTCTTTCATCAGTCTTTCATCAGTCTTTCATCAGTCCTCATCAGTCTTTCATCAGTCCTCATCAGTCTTTCATCAGTCTTTCATCAGTCTTTCATCAGTCCTTATCAGTCTTTCATCAGTCCTCATCAGTCTTTCATCAGTCTTTCATCAGTCTTTCATCAGTCCTCATCAGTCTTTCATCAGTCCTCATCAGTCTTTCATCAGTCTTTCATCAGTCTTTCATCAGTTCTCATCAGTCTTTCATCAGTCTTTCATCAGTCCTCATCAGTCTTTCATCAGTCTTTCTTCAGTCTTTCATCAGTGTTTCATCAGTGTTTCATCAGTCTTTCATCAGTTTTTCATCAGTCCTTCATCAGTCTTTCTTCAGTCCTCATCAGTATTTCATCAGTGTTTCATCAGTCTTTCATCAGTCTTTCATCAGTCCTTCATCAGTCTTTCATCAGTGTTTCATCAGTCTTTCATCAGTCCTTCATCAGTCTTTCATCAGTGTTTCATCAGTCTTTCATCAGTCCTTCATCAGTCTTTCATCAGTCCTCATCAGTATTTTATCAGTGTTTCATCAGTCTTTCATCAGTCTTTCATCAGTCCTTCATCAGTCCTCATCAGTCTTTCATCAGTCTTTCATCAGTCTTTCATCAGTCCTCATCAGTCTTTCATCAGTCTTTCATCAGTCTTTCATCAGTTTTTCATCAGTGTTTCATCAGTCTTTCATCAGTCTTTCATCAGTCCTCATCAGTCCTTCATCAGTCCTCATCAGTCTTTCATCAGTCTTTCATCAGTCTTTCATCAGTCCTCATCAGTCTTTCATCAGTCCTCATCAGTCTTTCATCAGTCTTTCATCAGTCTTTTATCAGTCCTTATCAGTCTTTCATCAGTCCTCATCAGTCTTTCATCAGTCTTTTATCAGTCCTTATCAGTCTTTCTTCAGTCCTCATCAGTATTTCATCAGTGTTTCATCAGTCTTTCATCAGTCTTTCATCAGTCCTTCATCAGTCTTTCATCAGTGTTTCATCAGTCTTTCATCAGTCCTTCATCAGTCTTTCATCAGTGTTTCATCAGTCTTTCATCAGTCCTTCATCAGTCTTTCATCAGTCCTCATCAGTCTTTCATCAGTGTTTCATCAGTCTTTCATCAGTCTTTCATCAGTCCTTCATCAGTCCTCATCAGTCTTTCATCAGTCTTTCATCAGTCTTTCATCAGTCCTCATCAGTCTTTCATGAGTCTTTCATCAGTCTTTCATCAGTGTTTCATCAGTCTTTCATCAGTCTTTCATCAGTCCTCATCAGTCCTTCATCAGTCCTCATCAGTCTTTCATCAGTCTTTCATCAGTCTTTCATCAGTCCTCATCAGTCTTTCATCAGTCCTCATCAGTCTTTCATCAGTCTTTCATCAGTCTTTCATCAGTCCTTATCAGTCTTTCATCAGTCCTCATCAGTCTTTCATCAGTCTTTCATCAGTGTTTCATCAGTCTTTCATCAGTCTTTCATCAGTCCTCATCAGTCCTTCATCAGTCCTCATCAGTCTTTCATCAGTCTTTCATCAGTCTTTCATCAGTCCTCATCAGTCTTTCATCAGTCCTCATCAGTCTTTCATCAGTCTTTCATCAGTCTTTCATCAGTCTTTCATCAGTCCTCATCAGTCTTTCATCAGTCCTCATCAGTCTTTCATCAGTCTTTCATCAGTCTTTCATCAGTCCTTATAAGTCTTTCATCAGTACTCATCAGTCTTTCATGAGTCTTTCATCAGTCTTTCATCAGTCTTTCATCAGTCTTTCATCAGTCCTCATCAGTCTTTCATCAGTCTTTCATCAGTCTTTCATCAGTCCTCATCAGTCTTTCATCAGTCTTTCATCAGTCCTCATCAGTCTTTCATCAGTCTTTCTTCAGTCTTTCATCAGTGTTTCATCAGTCTTTCATCAGTCTTTCATCAATTTTTCATCAGTCCTTCATCAGTCTTTCTTCAGTCCTCATCAGTATTTCATCAGTGTTTCATCAGTCTTTCATCAGTCTTTCATCAGTCCTTCATCAGTCTTTCATCAGTGTTTCATCAGTCTTTCATCAGTCCTTCATCAGTCTTTCATCAGTGTTTCATCAGTCTTTCATCAGTCCTTCATCAGTCTTTCATCAGTCCTCATCAGTATTTCATCAGTGTTTCATCAGTCTTTCATCAGTCTTTCATCAGTCCTTCATCAGTCCTCATCAGTCTTTCATCAGTCCTCATCAGTCTTTCATCAGTCTTTCATCAGTCTTTCATCAGTCCTTATCAGTCTTTCATCAGTCCTCATCAGTCTTTCATCAGTCTTTCATCAGTCTTTCATCAGTCCTCATCAGTCTTTCATCAGTCCTCATCAGTCTTTCATCAGTCTTTCATCAGTCTTTCATCAGTCCTTATCAGTCTTTCATCAGTCCTCATCAGTCTTTCATCAGTCTTTCATCAGTCTTTCATCAGTCTTTCATCAGTCCTCATCAGTCTTTCATCAGTCCTCATCAGTCTTTCTTCAGTCTTTCATCAGTGTTTCATCAGTCTTTCATCAGTCTTTCATCAGTTTTTCATCAGTCCTTCATCAGTCTTTCTTCAGTCCTCATCAGTATTTCATCAGTGTTTCATCAGTCTTTCATCAGTCTTTCATCAGTCCTTCATCAGTCTTTCATCAGTGTTTCATCAGTCTTTCATCAGTCCTTCATCAGTCTTTCATCAGTGTTTCATCAGTCTTTCATCAGTCCTTCATCAGTCTTTCATCAGTCCTCATCAGTATTTCATCAGTGTTTCATCAGTCTTTCATCAGTCTTTCATCAGTCCTTCATCAGTCCTCATCAGTCTTTCATCAGTCTTTCATCAGTCTTTCATCAGTCCTCATCAGTCTTTCATCAGTCTTTCATCAGTGTTTCATCAGTCTTTCATCAGTCTTTCATCAGTCCTCATCAGTCCTTCATCAGTCCTCATCAGTCTTTCATCAGTCTTTCATCAGTCTTTCATCAGTCCTCATCAGTCTTTCATCAGTCCTCATCAGTCTTTCATCAGTCTTTCATCAGTCCTTATCAGTCTTTCATCAGTCCTCATCAGTCTTTCATCAGTCCTCATCAGTCTTTCATCAGTCTTTCATCAGTCTTTCATCAGTCCTCATCAGTCTTTCATCAGTCCTCATCAGTCTTTCATCAGTCTTTCATCAGTCTTTCATCAGTCCTTATCAGTCTTTCATCAGTCCTCATCAGTCTTTCATCAGTCTTTCATCAGTCTTTCATCAGTCTTTCATCAGTCCTCATCAGTCTTTCATCAGTCCTCATCAGTCTTTCTTCAGTCTTTCATCAGTGTTTCATCAGTCTTTCATCAGTCTTTCATCAGTTTTTCATCAGTCCTTCATCAGTCTTTCTTCAGTCCTCATCAGTATTTCATCAGTGTTTCATCAGTCTTTCATCAGTCTTTCATCAGTCCTTCATCAGTCTTTCATCAGTGTTTCATCAGTCTTTCATCAGTCCTTCATCAGTCTTTCATCAGTGTTTCATCAGTCTTTCATCAGTCCTTCATCAGTCTTTCATCAGTCCTCATCAGTATTTCATCAGTGTTTCATCAGTCTTTCATCAGTCTTTCATCAGTCCTTCATCAGTCCTCATCAGTCTTTCATCAGTCTTTCATCAGTCCTCATCAGTCTTTCATCAGTCTTTCATCAGTCTTTCATCAGTCTTTCATCAGTGTTTCATCAGTCTTTCATCAGTCTTTCATCAGTCCTCATCAGTCCTTCATCAGTCCTCATCAGTCTTTCATCAGTCTTTCATCAGTCTTTCATCAGTCCTCATCAGTCTTTCATCAGTCCTCATCAGTCTTTCATCAGTCTTTCATCAGTCTTTCATCAGTCCTTATCAGTCTTTCATCAGTCCTCATCAGTCTTTCATCAGTCTTTCATCAGTCTTTCATCAGTCCTCATCAGTCTTTCATCAGTCCTCATCAGTCTTTCATCAGTCTTTCATTAGTCTTTCATCAGTCCTTATCAGTCTTTCATCAGTCTTTCATCAGTCTTTCATCAGTCTTTCATCAATCTTTCATCAGTCCTCATCAGTCTTTCATCAGTCCTCATCAGTCTTTCATCAGTCTTTCATCAGTCTTTCATCAGTCCTCATCAGTCTTTCATCAGTCTTTCATCAGTCCTCATCAGTCTTTCATCAGTCTTTCTTCAGTCTTTCATCAGTGTTTCATCAGTCTTTCATCAGTCTTTCATCAGTTTTTCATCAGTCCTTCATCAGTCTTTCTTCAGTCCTCATCAGTATTTCATCAGTGTTTCATCAGTCTTTCATCAGTCTTTCATCAGTCCTTCATCAGTCTTTCATCAGTGTTTCATCAGTCTTTCATCAGTCCTTCATCAGTCTTTCATCAGTGTTTCATCAGTCTTTCATCAGTCCTTCATCAGTCTTTCATCAGTCCTCATCAGTATTTCATCAGTGTTTCATCAGTCTTTCATCAGTCTTTCATCAGTCCTTCATCAGTCCTCATCAGTCTTTCATCAGTCTTTCATCAGTCTTTCATCAGTCCTCATCAGTCTTTCATCAGTCTTTCATCAGTGTTTCATCAGTCTTTCATCAGTCTTTCATCAGTCCTCATCAGTCCTTCATCAGTCCTCATCAGTCTTTCATCAGTCTTTCATCAGTCTTTCATCAGTCCTCATCAGTCTTTCATCAGTCCTCATCAGTCTTTCATCAGTCTTTCATCAGTCTTTCATCAGTCCTTATCAGTCTTTCATCAGTCCTCATCAGTCTTTCATCAGTCTTTCATCAGTCTTTCATCAGTCTTTCATCAGTCCTCATCAGTCTTTCATCAGTCCTCATCAGTCTTTCATCAGTCCTTATCAGTCTTTCATCAGTCCTCATCAGTCTTTCATCAGTCTTTCATCAGTCTTTCATCAGTCTTTCATCAGTCCTCATCAGTCTTTCATCAGTCCTCATCAGTCTTTCATCAGTCTTTCATCAGTCTTTCATCAGTCTTTCATCAGTCCTCATCAGTCTTTCATCAGTCTTTCTTCAGTCTTTCATCAGTGTTTCATCAGTCTTTCATCAGTCTTTCATCAGTTTTTCATCAGTCCTTCATCTGTCTTTCTTCAGTCCTCATCAGTATTTCATCAGTGTTTCATCAGTCTTTCATCAGTCTTTCATCAGTCTTTCATCAGTCCTTCATCAGTCTTTCATCAGTGTTTCATCAGTCTTTCATCAGTCCTTCATCAGTCTTTCATCAGTCCTCATCAGTATTTCATCAGTGTTTCATCAGTCTTTCATCAGTCTTTCATCAGTCCTTCATCAGTCCTCATCAGTCTTTCATCAGTCTTTCATCAGTCTTTCATCAGTCTTTCATCAGTGTTTCATCAGTCTTTCATCAGTCTTTCATCAGTCCTCATCAGTCCTTCATCAGTCCTCATCAGTCTTTCATCAGTCTTTCATCAGTCCTCATCAGTCTTTCATCAGTCCTCATCAGTCTTTCATCAGTCTTTCATCAGTCTTTCATCAGTCCTTATCAGTCTTTCATCAGTCCTCATCAGTCTTTCATCAGTCTTTCATCAGTCTTTCATCAGTCTTTCATCAGTCCTCATCAGTCTTTCATCAGTCCTCATCAGTCTTTCATCAGTCTTTCATCAGTCTTTCATCAGTCCTTATAAGTCTTTCATCAGTCCTCATCAGTCTTTCATCAGTCTTTCATCAGTCTTTCATCAGTCCTCATCAGTCTTTCATCAGTCTTTCATCAGTCCTCATCAGTATTTCATCAGTGTTTCATCAGTCTTTCATCAGTCTTTCATCAGTCCTTCATCAGTCCTCATCAGTCTTTCATCAGTCTTTCATCAGTCTTTCATCAGTCCTCATCAGTCTTTCATCAGTCTTTCATCAGTCTTTCATCAGTGTTTCATCAGTCTTTCATCAGTCTTTCATCAGTCCTCATCAGTCCTTCATCAGTCCTCATCAGTCTTTCATCAGTCTTTCATCAGTCTTTCATCAGTCCTCATCAGTCTTTCATCAGTCCTCATCAGTCTTTCATCAGTCTTTCATCAGTCTTTCATCAGTCCTTATCAGTCTTTCATCAGTCCTCATCAGTCTTTCATCAGTCTTTCATCAGTCTTTCATCAGTCTTTCATCAGTCCTCATCAGTCTTTCATCAGTCCTCATCAGTCTTTCATCAGTCTTTCATCAGTCTTTCATCAGTCCTTATCAGTCTTTCATCAGTCCTCATCAGTCTTTCATCAGTCTTTCATCAGTCTTTCATCAGTCTTTCATCAGTCCTCATCAGTCTTTCATCAGTCCTCATCAGTCTTTCATCAGTCTTTCATCAGTCTTTCATCAGTTCTCATCAGTCTTTCATCAGTCTTTCATCAGTCCTCATCAGTCTTTCATCAGTCTTTCTTCAGTCTTTCATCAGTGTTTCATCAGTCTTTCATCAGTCTTTCATCAGTTTTTCATCAGTCCTTCATCAGTCTTTCTTCAGTCCTTCATCAGTCTTTCATCAGTCCTCATCAGTATTTTATCAGTGTTTCATCAGTCTTTCATCAGTCTTTCATCAGTCCTTCATCAGTCCTCATCAGTCTTTCATCAGTCTTTCATCAGTCTTTCATCAGTCCTCATCAGTCTTTCATCAGTCTTTCATCAGTCTTTCATCAGTCTTTCATCAGTGTTTCATCAGTCTTTCATCAGTCTTTCATCAGTCCTCATCAGTCTTTCATCAGTCCTCATCAGTCTTTCATCAGTCTTTCATCAGTCTTTCATCAGTCCTTATCAGTCTTTCATCAGTACTCATCAGTCTTTCATCAGTCTTTCATCAGTCTTTCATCAGTCTTTCATCAGTCTTTCATCAGTCCTCATCAGTCTTTCATCAGTCTTTCATCAGTCTTTCATCAGTCCTCATCAGTCTTTCATCAGTCTTTCATCAGTCCTCATCAGTCTTTCATCAGTCTTTCTTCAGTCTTTCATCAGTGTTTCATCAGTCTTTCATCAGTCTTTCATCAATTTTTCATCAGTCCTTCATCAGTCTTTCTTCAGTCCTCATCAGTATTTCATCAGTGTTTCATCAGTCTTTCATCAGTCTTTCATCAGTCCTTCATCAGTCTTTCATCAGTGTTTCATCAGTCTTTCATCAGTCCTTCATCAGTCTTTCATCAGTGTTTCATCAGTCTTTCATCAGTCCTTCATCAGTCTTTCATCAGTCCTCATCAGTATTTCATCAGTGTTTCATCAGTCTTTCATCAGTCTTTCATCAGTCCTTCATCAGTCCTCATCAGTCTTTCATCAGTCTTTCATCAGTCTTTCATCAGTCCTCATCAGTCTTTCATCAGTCTTTCATCAGTCTTTCATCAGTCTTTCATCAGTGTTTCATCAGTCTTTCATCAGTCTTTCATCAGTCCTCATCAGTCCTTCATCAGTCCTCATCAGTCTTTCATCAGTCTTTCATCAGTCTTTCATCAGTCCTCATCAGTCTTTCATCAGTCCTCATCAGTCTTTCATCAGTCTTTCATCAGTCTTTCATCAGTCCTTATCAGTCTTTCATCAGTCCTCATCAGTCTTTCATCAGTCTTTCATCAGTCTTTCATCAGTCCTCATCAGTCTTTCATCAGTCCTCATCAGTCTTTCATCAGTCTTTCATCAGTCTTTCATCAGTCCTTATCAGTCTTTCATCAGTCCTCATCAGTCTTTCATCAGTCTTTCATCAGTCTTTCATCAGTCTTTCATCAGTCCTCATCAGTCTTTCATCAGTCCTCATCAGTCTTTCATCAGTCTTTCATCAGTCTTTCATCAGTCTTTCATCAGTCCTCATCAGTCTTTCATCAGTCTTTCTTCAGTCTTTCATCAGTGTTTCATCAGTCTTTCATCAGTCTTTCATCAGTTTTTCATCAGTCCTTCATCTGTCTTTCTTCAGTCCTCATCAGTATTTCATCAGTGTTTCATCAGTCTTTCATCAGTCTTTCATCAGTCTTTCATCAGTCCTTCATCAGTCTTTCATCAGTGTTTCATCAGTCTTTCATCAGTCCTTCATCAGTCTTTCATCAGTCCTCATCAGTATTTCATCAGTGTTTCATCAGTCTTTCATCAGTCTTTCATCAGTCCTTCATCAGTCCTCATCAGTCTTTCATCAGTCTTTCATCAGTCTTTCATCAGTCTTTCATCAGTGTTTCATCAGTCTTTCATCAGTCTTTCATCAGTCCTCATCAGTCCTTCATCAGTCCTCATCAGTCTTTCATCAGTCTTTCATCAGTCCTCATCAGTCTTTCATCAGTCCTCATCAGTCTTTCATCAGTCTTTCATCAGTCTTTCATCAGTCCTTATCAGTCTTTCATCAGTCCTCATCAGTCTTTCATCAGTCTTTCATCAGTCTTTCATCAGTCTTTCATCAGTCCTCATCAGTCTTTCATCAGTCCTCATCAGTCTTTCATCAGTCTTTCATCAGTCTTTCATCAGTCCTTATAAGTCTTTCATCAGTCCTCATCAGTCTTTCATCAGTCTTTCATCAGTCTTTCATCAGTCCTCATCAGTCTTTCATCAGTCTTTCATCAGTCCTCATCAGTATTTCATCAGTGTTTCATCAGTCTTTCATCAGTCTTTCATCAGTCCTTCATCAGTCCTCATCAGTCTTTCATCAGTCTTTCATCAGTCTTTCATCAGTCCTCATCAGTCTTTCATCAGTCTTTCATCAGTCTTTCATCAGTGTTTCATCAGTCTTTCATCAGTCTTTCATCAGTCCTCATCAGTCCTTCATCAGTCCTCATCAGTCTTTCATCAGTCTTTCATCAGTCTTTCATCAGTCCTCATCAGTCTTTCATCAGTCCTCATCAGTCTTTCATCAGTCTTTCATCAGTCTTTCATCAGTCCTTATCAGTCTTTCATCAGTCCTCATCAGTCTTTCATCAGTCTTTCATCAGTCTTTCATCAGTCTTTCATCAGTCCTCATCAGTCTTTCATCAGTCCTCATCAGTCTTTCATCAGTCTTTCATCAGTCTTTCATCAGTCCTTATCAGTCTTTCATCAGTCCTCATCAGTCTTTCATCAGTCTTTCATCAGTCTTTCATCAGTCTTTCATCAGTCCTCATCAGTCTTTCATCAGTCCTCATCAGTCTTTCATCAGTCTTTCATCAGTCTTTCATCAGTTCTCATCAGTCTTTCATCAGTCTTTCATCAGTCCTCATCAGTCTTTCATCAGTCTTTCTTCAGTCTTTCATCAGTGTTTCATCAGTCTTTCATCAGTCTTTCATCAGTTTTTCATCAGTCCTTCATCAGTCTTTCTTCAGTCCTTCATCAGTCTTTCATCAGTCCTCATCAGTATTTTATCAGTGTTTCATCAGTCTTTCATCAGTCTTTCATCAGTCCTTCATCAGTCCTCATCAGTCTTTCATCAGTCTTTCATCAGTCTTTCATCAGTCCTCATCAGTCTTTCATCAGTCTTTCATCAGTCTTTCATCAGTCTTTCATCAGTGTTTCATCAGTGTTTCATCAGTCTTTCATCAGTCCTCATCAGTCTTTCATCAGTCCTCATCAGTCTTTCATCAGTCTTTCATCAGTCTTTCATCAGTCCTTATCAGTCTTTCATCAGTACTCATCAGTCTTTCATCAGTCTTTCATCAGTCTTTCATCAGTCTTTCATCAGTCTTTCATCAGTCCTCATCAGTCTTTCATCAGTCTTTCATCAGTCTTTCATCAGTCCTCATCAGTCTTTCATCAGTCTTTCATCAGTCCTCATCAGTCTTTCATCAGTCTTTCTTCAGTCTTTCATCAGTGTTTCATCAGTCTTTCATCAGTCTTTCATCAATTTTTCATCAGTCCTTCATCAGTCTTTCTTCAGTCCTCATCAGTATTTCATCAGTGTTTCATCAGTCTTTCATCAGTCTTTCATCAGTCCTTCATCAGTCTTTCATCAGTGTTTCATCAGTCTTTCATCAGTCCTTCATCAGTCTTTCATCAGTGTTTCATCAGTCTTTCATCAGTCCTTCATCAGTCTTTCATCAGTCCTCATCAGTATTTCATCAGTGTTTCATCAGTCTTTCATCAGTCTTTCATCAGTCCTTCATCAGTCCTCATCAGTCTTTCATCAGTCTTTCATCAGTCTTTCATCAGTCCTCATCAGTCTTTCATCAGTCTTTCATCAGTCTTTCATCAGTCTTTCATCAGTGTTTCATCAGTCTTTCATCAGTCTTTCATCAGTCCTCATCAGTCCTTCATCAGTCCTCATCAGTCTTTCATCAGTCTTTCATCAGTCTTTCATCAGTCCTCATCAGTCTTTCATCAGTCCTCATCAGTCTTTCATCAGTCTTTCATCAGTCTTTCATCAGTCCTTATCAGTCTTTCATCAGTCCTCATCAGTCTTTCATCAGTCTTTCATCAGTCTTTCATCAGTCCTCATCAGTCTTTCATCAGTCCTCATCAGTCTTTCATCAGTCTTTCATCAGTCTTTCATCAGTCCTTATCAGTCTTTCATCAGTCCTCATCAGTCTTTCATCAGTCTTTCATCAGTCTTTCATCAGTCTTTCATCAGTCCTCATCAGTCTTTCATCAGTCCTCATCAGTCTTTCTTCAGTATTTCATCAGTGTTTCATCAGTCTTTCATCAGTCTTTCATCAGTTTTTCATCAGTCCTTCATCAGTCTTTCTTCAGTCCTCATCAGTATTTCATCAGTGTTTCATCAGTCTTTCATCAGTCTTTCATCAGTCCTTCATCAGTCTTTCATCAGTGTTTCATCAGTCTTTCATCAGTCCTTCATCAGTCTTTCATCAGTGTTTCATCAGTCTTTCATTAGTCCTTCATCAGTCTTTCATCAGTCCTCATCAGTATTTCATCAGTGTTTCATCAGTCTTTCATCAGTCTTTCATCAGTCCTTCATCAGTCCTCATCAGTCTTTCATCAGTCTTTCATCAGTCTTTCATCAGTCCTCATCAGTCTTTCATCAGTCTTTCATCAGTCTTTCATCAGTCTTTCATCAGTGTTTCATCAGTCTTTCATCAGTCTTTCATCAGTCCTCATCAGTCCTTCATCAGTCCTCATCAGTCTTTCATCAGTCTTTCATCAGTCTTTCATCAGTCCTCATCAGTCTTTCATCAGTCCTCATCAGTCTTTCATCAGTCTTTCATCAGTCCTTATCAGTCTTTCATCAGTCCTCATCAGTCTTTCATCAGTCCTCATCAGTCTTTCATCAGTCTTTCATCAGTCTTTCATCAGTCCTCATCAGTCTTTCATCAGTCCTCATCAGTCTTTCATCAGTCTTTCATCAGTCTTTCATCAGTCCTTATCAGTCTTTCATCAGTCCTCATCAGTCTTTCATCAGTCTTTCATCAGTCTTTCATCAGTCTTTCATCAGTCCTCATCAGTCTTTCATCAGTCCTCATCAGTCTTTCTTCAGTCTTTCATCAGTGTTTCATCAGTCTTTCATCAGTCTTTCATCAGTTTTTCATCAGTCCTTCATCAGTCTTTCTTCAGTCCTCATCAGTATTTCATCAGTGTTTCATCAGTCTTTCATCAGTCTTTCATCAGTCCTTCATCAGTCTTTCATCAGTGTTTCATCAGTCTTTCATCAGTCCTTCATCAGTCTTTCATCAGTGTTTCATCAGTCTTTCATCAGTCCTTCATCAGTCTTTCATCAGTCCTCATCAGTATTTCATCAGTGTTTCATCAGTCTTTCATCAGTCTTTCATCAGTCCTTCATCAGTCCTCATCAGTCTTTCATCAGTCTTTCATCAGTCTTTCATCAGTCCTCATCAGTCTTTCATCAGTCTTTCATCAGTCTTTCATCAGTCTTTCATCAGTGTTTCATCAGTCTTTCATCAGTCTTTCATCAGTCCTCATCAGTCCTTCATCAGTCCTCATCAGTCTTTCATCAGTCTTTCATCAGTCTTTCATCAGTCCTCATCAGTCTTTCATCAGTCCTCATCAGTCTTTCATCAGTCTTTCATCAGTCTTTCATCAGTCCTTATCAGTCTTTCATCAGTCCTCATCAGTCTTTCATCAGTCTTTCATCAGTCTTTCATCAGTCCTCATCAGTCTTTCATCAGTCCTCATCAGTCTTTCATCAGTCTTTCATTAGTCTTTCATCAGTCCTTATCAGTCTTTCATCAGTCTTTCATCAGTCTTTCATCAGTCTTTCATCAGTCTTTCATCAGTCCTCATCAGTCTTTCATCAGTCCTCATCAGTCTTTCATCAGTCTTTCATCAGTCTTTCATCAGTCCTCATCAGTCTTTCATCAGTCTTTCATCAGTCCTCATCAGTCTTTCATCAGTCTTTCTTCAGTCTTTCATCAGTGTTTCATCAGTCTTTCATCAGTCTTTCATCAGTTTTTCATCAGTCCTTCATCAGTCTTTCTTCAGTCCTCATCAGTATTTCATCAGTGTTTCATCAGTCTTTCATCAGTCTTTCATCAGTCCTTCATCAGTCTTTCATCAGTGTTTCATCAGTCTTTCATCAGTCCTTCATCAGTCTTTCATCAGTGTTTCATCAGTCTTTCATCAGTCCTTCATCAGTCTTTCATCAGTCCTCATCAGTATTTCATCAGTGTTTCATCAGTCTTTCATCAGTCTTTCATCAGTCCTTCATCAGTCCTCATCAGTCTTTCATCAGTCTTTCATCAGTCTTTCATCAGTCCTCATCAGTCTTTCATCAGTCTTTCATCAGTGTTTCATCAGTCTTTCATCAGTCTTTCATCAGTCCTCATCAGTCCTTCATCAGTCCTCATCAGTCTTTCATCAGTCTTTCATCAGTCTTTCATCAGTCCTCATCAGTCTTTCATCAGTCCTCATCAGTCTTTCATCAGTCTTTCATCAGTCTTTCATCAGTCCTTATCAGTCTTTCATCAGTCCTCATCAGTCTTTCATCAGTCTTTCATCAGTCTTTCATCAGTCTTTCATCAGTCCTCATCAGTCTTTCATCAGTCCTCATCAGTCTTTCATCAGTCCTTATCAGTCTTTCATCAGTCCTCATCAGTCTTTCATCAGTCTTTCATCAGTCTTTCATCAGTCTTTCATCAGTCCTCATCAGTCTTTCATCAGTCCTCATCAGTCTTTCATCAGTCTTTCATCAGTCTTTCATCAGTCTTTCATCAGTCCTCATCAGTCTTTCATCAGTCTTTCTTCAGTCTTTCATCAGTGTTTCATCAGTCTTTCATCAGTCTTTCATCAGTTTTTCATCAGTCCTTCATCTGTCTTTCTTCAGTCCTCATCAGTATTTCATCAGTGTTTCATCAGTCTTTCATCAGTCTTTCATCAGTCTTTCATCAGTCCTTCATCAGTCTTTCATCAGTGTTTCATCAGTCTTTCATCAGTCCTTCATCAGTCTTTCATCAGTCCTCATCAGTATTTCATCAGTGTTTCATCAGTCTTTCATCAGTCTTTCATCAGTCCTTCATCAGTCTTTCATCAGTCTTTCATCAGTCTTTCATCAGTCTTTCATCAGTGTTTCATCAGTCTTTCATCAGTCTTTCATCAGTCCTCATCAGTCCTTCATCAGTCCTCATCAGTCTTTCATCAGTCTTTCATCAGTCCTCATCAGTCTTTCATCAGTCCTCATCAGTCTTTCATCAGTCTTTCATCAGTCTTTCATCAGTCCTTATCAGTCTTTCATCAGTCCTCATCAGTCTTTCATCAGTCTTTCATCAGTCTTTCATCAGTCTTTCATCAGTCCTCATCAGTCTTTCATCAGTCCTCATCAGTCTTTCATCAGTCTTTCATCAGTCTTTCATCAGTCCTTATAAGTCTTTCATCAGTCCTCATCAGTCTTTCATCAGTCTTTCATCAGTCTTTCATCAGTCCTCATCAGTCTTTCATCAGTCTTTCATCAGTCCTCATCAGTATTTCATCAGTGTTTCATCAGTCTTTCATCAGTCTTTCATCAGTCCTTCATCAGTCCTCATCAGTCTTTCATCAGTCTTTCATCAGTCTTTCATCAGTCCTCATCAGTCTTTCATCAGTCTTTCATCAGTCTTTCATCAGTGTTTCATCAGTCTTTCATCAGTCTTTCATCAGTCCTCATCAGTCCTTCATCAGTCCTCATCAGTCTTTCATCAGTCTTTCATCAGTCTTTCATCAGTCCTCATCAGTCTTTCATCAGTCCTCATCAGTCTTTCATCAGTCTTTCATCAGTCCTTATCAGTCTTTCATCAGTCCTCATCAGTCTTTCATCAGTCTTTCATCAGTCTTTCATCAGTCTTTCATCAGTCCTCATCAGTCTTTCATCAGTCCTCATCAGTCTTTCATCAGTCTTTCATCAGTCTTTCATCAGTCCTTATCAGTCTTTCATCAGTCCTCATCAGTCTTTCATCAGTCTTTCATCAGTCTTTCATCAGTCTTTCATCAGTCCTCATCAGTCTTTCATCAGTCCTCATCAGTCTTTCATCAGTCTTTCATCAGTCTTTCATCAGTTCTCATCAGTCTTTCATCAGTCTTTCATCAGTCCTCATCAGTCTTTCATCAGTCTTTCTTCAGTCTTTCATCAGTGTTTCATCAGTCTTTCATCAGTCTTTCATCAGTTTTTCATCAGTCCTTCATCAGTCTTTCTTCAGTCCTCATCAGTATTTCATCAGTGTTTCATCAGTCTTTCATCAGTCTTTCATCAGTCCTTCATCAGTCTTTCATCAGTGTTTCATCAGTCTTTCATCAGTACTTCATCAGTCTTTCATCAGTGTTTCATCAGTCTTTCATCAGTCCTTCATCAGTCTTTCATCAGTCCTCATCAGTATTTTATCAGTGTTTCATCAGTCTTTCATCAGTCTTTCATCAGTCCTTCATCAGTCCTCATCAGTCTTTCATCAGTCTTTCATCAGTCTTTCATCAGTCCTCATCAGTCTTTCATCAGTCTTTCATCAGTCTTTCATCAGTTTTTCATCAGTGTTTCATCAGTCTTTCATCAGTCTTTCATCAGTCCTCATCAGTCCTTCATCAGTCCTCATCAGTCTTTCATCAGTCTTTCATCAGTCTTTCATCAGTCCTCATCAGTCTTTCATCAGTCCTCATCAGTCTTTCATCAGTCTTTCATCAGTCTTTCATCAGTCCTTATCAGTCTTTCATCAGTCCTCATCAGTCTTTCATCAGTCTTTCATCAGTCTTTCATCAGTCTTTCATCAGTCCTCATCAGTCTTTCATCAGTCCTCATCAGTCTTTCATCAGTCTTTCATCAGTCTTTCATCAGTTCTCATCAGTCTTTCATCAGTCTTTCATCAGTCCTCATCAGTCTTTCATCAGTCTTTCTTCAGTCTTTCATCAGTGTTTCATCAGTCTTTCATCAGTCTTTCATCAGTTTTTCATCAGTCCTTCATCAGTCTTTCTTCAGTCCTCATCAGTATTTCATCAGTGTTTCATCAGTCTTTCATCAGTCTTTCATCAGTCCTTCATCAGTCTTTCATCAGTGTTTCATCAGTCTTTCATCAGTACTTCATCAGTCTTTCATCAGTGTTTCATCAGTCTTTCATCAGTCCTTCATCAGTCTTTCATCAGTCCTCATCAGTATTTTATCAGTGTTTCATCAGTCTTTCATCAGTCTTTCATCAGTCCTTCATCAGTCCTCATCAGTCTTTCATCAGTCTTTCATCAGTCTTTCATCAGTCCTCATCAGTCTTTCATCAGTCTTTCATCAGTCTTTCATCAGTTTTTCATCAGTGTTTCATCAGTCTTTCATCAGTCTTTCATCAGTCCTCATCAGTCCTTCATCAGTCCTCATCAGTCTTTCATCAGTCTTTCATCAGTCTTTCATCAGTCCTCATCAGTCTTTCATCAGTCCTCATCAGTCTTTCATCAGTCTTTCATCAGTCTTTTATCAGTCCTTATCAGTCTTTCATCAGTCCTCATCAGTCTTTCATCAGTCTTTTATCAGTCCTTATCAGTCTTTCTTCAGTCCTCATCAGTATTTCATCAGTGTTTCATCAGTCTTTCATCAGTCTTTCATCAGTCCTTCATCAGTCTTTCATCAGTGTTTCATCAGTCTTTCATCAGTCCTTCATCAGTCTTTCATCAGTGTTTCATCAGTCTTTCATCAGTCCTTCATCAGTCTTTCATCAGTCCTCATCAGTCTTTCATCAGTGTTTCATCAGTCTTTCATCAGTCTTTCATCAGTCCTTCATCAGTCCTCATCAGTCTTTCATCAGTCTTTCATCAGTCTTTCATCAGTCCTCATCAGTCTTTCATGAGTCTTTCATCAGTCTTTCATCAGTGTTTCATCAGTCTTTCATCAGTCTTTCATCAGTCCTCATCAGTCCTTCATCAGTCCTAATCAGTCTTTCATCAGTCTTTCATCAGTCCTCATCAGTCTTTCATCAGTCCTCATCAGTCTTTCATCAGTCTTTCATCAGTCTTTCATCAGTCCTTATCAGTCTTTCATCAGTCCTCATCAGTCTTTCATCAGTCTTTCATCAGTGTTTCATCAGTCTTTCATCAGTCTTTCATCAGTCCTCATCAGTCCTTCATCAGTCCTCATCAGTCTTTCATCAGTCTTTCATCAGTCTTTCATCAGTCCTCATCAGTCTTTCATCAGTCCTCATCAGTCTTTCATCAGTCTTTCATCAGTCTTTCATCAGTCTTTCATCAGTCCTCATCAGTCTTTCATCAGTCCTGATCAGTCTTTCATCAGTCTTTCATCAGTCTTTCATCAGTCCTTATCAGTCTTTCATCAGTACTCATCAGTCTTTCATCAGTCTTTCATCAGTCTTTCATCAGTCTTTCATCAGTCTTTCATCAGTCCTCATCAGTCTTTCATCAGTCTTTCATCAGTCTTTCATCAGTCCTCATCAGTCTTTCATCAGTCTTTCATCAGTCCTCATCAGTCTTTCATCAGTCTTTCTTCAGTCTTTCATCAGTGTTTCATCAGTCTTTCATCAGTCTTTCATCAATTTTTCATCAGTCCTTCATCAGTCTTTCTTCAGTCCTCATCAGTATTTCATCAGTGTTTCATCAGTCTTTCATCAGTCTTTCATCAGTCCTTCATCAGTCTTTCATCAGTGTTTCATCAGTCTTTCATCAGTCCTTCATCAGTCTTTCATCAGTGTTTCATCAGTCTTTCATCAGTCCTTCATCAGTCTTTCATCAGTCCTCATCAGTATTTCATCAGTGTTTCATCAGTCTTTCATCAGTCTTTCATCAGTCCTTCATCAGTCCTCATCAGTCTTTCATCAGTCTTTCATCAGTCTTTCATCAGTCCTCATCAGTCTTTCATCAGTCTTTCATCAGTCTTTCATCAGTCTTTCATCAGTGTTTCATCAGTCTTTCATCAGTCTTTCATCAGTCCTCATCAGTCCTTCATCAGTCCTCATCAGTCTTTCATCAGTCTTTCATCAGTCTTTCATCAGTCCTCATCAGTCTTTCATCAGTCCTCATCAGTCTTTCATCAGTCTTTCATCAGTCTTTCATCAGTCCTTATCAGTCTTTCATCAGTCCTCATCAGTCTTTCATCAGTCTTTCATCAGTCTTTCATCAGTCCTCATCAGTCTTTCATCAGTCCTCATCAGTCTTTCATCAGTCTTTCATCAGTCTTTCATCAGTCCTTATCAGTCTTTCATCAGTCCTCATCAGTCTTTCATCAGTCTTTCATCAGTCTTTCATCAGTCTTTCATCAGTCCTCATCAGTCTTTCATCAGTCCTCATCAGTCTTTCTTCAGTCTTTCATCAGTGTTTCATCAGTCTTTCATCAGTCTTTCATCAGTTTTTCATCAGTCCTTCATCAGTCTTTCTTCAGTCCTCATCAGTATTTCATCAGTGTTTCATCAGTCTTTCATCAGTCTTTCATCAGTCCTTCATCAGTCTTTCATCAGTGTTTCATCAGTCTTTCATCAGTCCTTCATCAGTCTTTCATCAGTGTTTCATCAGTCTTTCATCAGTCCTTCATCAGTCTTTCATCAGTCCTCATCAGTATTTCATCAGTGTTTCATCAGTCTTTCATCAGTCTTTCATCAGTCCTTCATCAGTCCTCATCAGTCTTTCATCAGTCTTTCATCAGTCTTTCATCAGTCCTCATCAGTCTTTCATCAGTCTTTCATCAGTCTTTCATCAGTCTTTCATCAGTGTTTCATCAGTCTTTCATCAGTCTTTCATCAGTCCTCATCAGTCCTTCATCAGTCCTCATCAGTCTTTCATCAGTCTTTCATCAGTCTTTCATCAGTCCTCATCAGTCTTTCATCAGTCCTCATCAGTCTTTCATCAGTCTTTCATCAGTCCTTATCAGTCTTTCATCAGTCCTCATCAGTCTTTCATCAGTCTTTCATCAGTCTTTCATCAGTCCTCATCAGTCTTTCATCAGTCCTCATCAGTCTTTCATCAGTCTTTCATTAGTCTTTCATCAGTCCTTATCAGTCTTTCATCAGTCTTTCATCAGTCTTTCATCAGTCTTTCATCAGTCTTTCATCAGTCCTCATCAGTCTTTCATCAGTCCTCATCAGTCTTTCATCAGT
The DNA here is from genome assembly GCF_027942865.1 of Odontesthes bonariensis. Lineage (NCBI taxonomy): Eukaryota > Metazoa > Chordata > Actinopteri > Atheriniformes > Atherinopsidae > Odontesthes > Odontesthes bonariensis. The sequence goes on from NC_134514.1 coordinate 32,317,500, forward strand.
CTTTCATCAGTCTTTCATCAGTCCTCATCAGTCTTTCATCAGTCTTTCATCAGTCCTCATCAGTCTTTCATCAGTCTTTCTTCAGTCTTTCATCAGTGTTTCATCAGTCTTTCATCAGTCTTTCATCAGTTTTTCATCAGTCCTTCATCAGTCTTTCTTCAGTCCTCATCAGTATTTCATCAGTGTTTCATCAGTCTTTCATCAGTCTTTCATCAGTCCTTCATCAGTCTTTCATCAGTGTTTCATCAGTCTTTCATCAGTCCTTCATCAGTCTTTCATCAGTGTTTCATCAGTCTTTCATCAGTCCTTCATCAGTCTTTCATCAGTCCTCATCAGTATTTCATCAGTGTTTCATCAGTCTTTCATCAGTCTTTCATCAGTCCTTCATCAGTCCTCATCAGTCCTTCATCAGTCCTCATCAGTCTTTCATCAGTCTTTCATCAGTCTTTCATCAGTCCTCATCAGTCTTTCATCAGTCCTTCATCAGTCTTTCATCAGTCCTCATCAGTCTTTCATCAGTCCTTCATCAGTCTTTCATCAGTCTTTCATCAGTCTTTCATCAGTGTTTCATCAGTCTTTCATCAGTCTTTCATCAGTCCTCATCAGTCCTTCATCAGTCCTCATCAGTCTTTCATCAGTCTTTCATCAGTCTTTCATCAGTCCTCATCAGTCTTTCATCAGTCCTCATCAGTCTTTCATCAGTCTTTCATCAGTCCTTATCAGTCTTTCATCAGTCCTCATCAGTCTTTCATCAGTCTTTCATCAGTCTTTCATCAGTCCTCATCAGTCTTTCATCAGTCCTCATCAGTCTTTCATCAGTCTTTCATTAGTCTTTCATCAGTCCTTATCAGTCTTTCATCAGTCTTTCATCAGTCTTTCATCAGTCTTTCATCAGTCTTTCATCAGTCCTCATCAGTCTTTCATCAGTCCTCATCAGTCTTTCATCAGTCTTTCATCAGTCTTTCATCAGTCCTCATCAGTCTTTCATCAGTCTTTCATCAGTCCTCATCAGTCTTTCATCAGTCTTTCTTCAGTCTTTCATCAGTGTTTCATCAGTCTTTCATCAGTCTTTCATCAGTTTTTCATCAGTCCTTCATCAGTCTTTCTTCAGTCCTCATCAGTATTTCATCAGTGTTTCATCAGTCTTTCATCAGTCTTTCATCAGTCCTTCATCAGTCTTTCATCAGTGTTTCATCAGTCTTTCATCAGTCCTTCATCAGTCTTTCATCAGTGTTTCATCAGTCTTTCATCAGTCCTTCATCAGTCTTTCATCAGTCCTCATCAGTATTTCATCAGTGTTTCATCAGTCTTTCATCAGTCTTTCATCAGTCCTTCATCAGTCCTCATCAGTCCTTCATCAGTCCTCATCAGTCTTTCATCAGTCTTTCATCAGTCTTTCATCAGTCCTCATCAGTCTTTCATCAGTCCTTCATCAGTCTTTCATCAGTCCTCATCAGTCTTTCATCAGTCCTCATCAGTCTTTCATCAGTCCTTCATCAGTCTTTCATCAGTCCTCATCAGTCTTTCATCAGTCCTTATCAGTCTTTCATCAGTCCTCATCAGTCTTTCATCAGTCTTTCATCAGTCTTTCATCAGTCTTTCATCAGTCCTCATCAGTCTTTCATCAGTCCTCATCAGTCTTTCATCAGTCTTTCATCAGTCTTTCATCAGTCTTTCATCAGTCCTCATCAGTCTTTCATCAGTCTTTCTTCAGTCTTTCATCAGTGTTTCATCAGTCTTTCATCAGTTTTTCATCAGTTTTTCATCAGTCCTTCATCAGTCTTTCTTCAGTCCTCATCAGTATTTCATCAGTGTTTCATCAGTCTTTCATCAGTCTTTCATCAGTCCTTCATCAGTCTTTCATCAGTGTTTCATCAGTCTTTCATCAGTCCTTCATCAGTCTTTCATCAGTGTTTCATCAGTCTTTCATCAGTCCTTCATCAGTCTTTCATCAGTCCTCATCAGTATTTCATCAGTGTTTCATCAGTCTTTCATCAGTCTTTCATCAGTCCTTCATCAGTCCTCATCAGTCTTTCATCAGTCTTTCATCAGTCTTTCATCAGTCCTCATCAGTCTTTCATCAGTCTTTCATCAGTCTTTCATCAGTGTTTCATCAGTCTTTCATCAGTCTTTCATCAGTCCTCATCAGTCCTTCATCAGTCCTCATCAGTCTTTCATCAGTCTTTCATCAGTCCTCATCAGTCTTTCATCAGTCCTCATCAGTCTTTCATCAGTCTTTCATCAGTCTTTCATCAGTCCTTATCAGTCTTTCATCAGTCCTCATCAGTCTTTCATCAGTCTTTCATCAGTCTTTCATCAGTCTTTCATCAGTCCTCATCAGTCTTTCATCAGTCCTCATCAGTCTTTCATCAGTCTTTCATCAGTCTTTCATCAGTCCTTATCAGTCTTTCATCAGTCCTCATCAGTCTTTCATCAGTCTTTCATCAGTCTTTCATCAGTCTTTCATCAGTCCTCATCAGTCTTTCATCAGTCCTCATCAGTCTTTCATCAGTCTTTCATCAGTCTTTCATCAGTCCTCATCAGTCTTTCATCAGTCTTTCATCAGTCCTCATCAGTCTTTCATCAGTCTTTCTTCAGTCTTTCATCAGTGTTTCATCAGTCTTTCATCAGTCTTTCATCAGTTTTTCATCAGTCCTTCATCAGTCTTTCTTCAGTCCTCATCAGTATTTCATCAGTGTTTCATCAGTCTTTCATCAGTCCTTCATCAGTCTTTCATCAGTGTTTCATCAGTCTTTCATCAGTCCTTCATCAGTCTTTCATCAGTGTTTCATCAGTCTTTCATCAGTCCTTCATCAGTCTTTCATCAGTCCTCATCAGTATTTTATCAGTGTTTCATCAGTCTTTCATCAGTCTTTCATCAGTCCTTCATCAGTCCTCATCAGTCTTTCATCAGTCTTTCATCAGTCTTTCATCAGTCCTCATCAGTCTTTCATCAGTCTTTCATCAGTCTTTCATCAGTTTTTCATCAGTGTTTCATCAGTCTTTCATCAGTCTTTCATCAGTCCTCATCAGTCCTTCATCAGTCCTCATCAGTCTTTCATCAGTCTTTCATCAGTCTTTCATCAGTCCTCATCAGTCTTTCATCAGTCCTCATCAGTCTTTCATCAGTCTTTCATCAGTCTTTTATCAGTCCTTATCAGTCTTTCATCAGTCCTCATCAGTCTTTCATCAGTCTTTCATCAGTCTTTCATCAGTCTTTCATCAGTCCTCATCAGTCTTTCATCAGTCCTCATCAGTCTTTCATCAGTCTTTCATCAGTCTTTCATCAGTCCTTATCAGTCTTTCATCAGTCCTCATCAGTCTTTCATCAGTCTTTCATCAGTCTTTCATCAGTCCTCATCAGTCTTTCATCAGTCCTCATCAGTCTTTCATCAGACTTTCATCAGTCTTTCATCAGTCCTCATCAGTCTTTCATCAGTCTTTCATCAGTCCTCATCAGTCTTTCATCAGTCTTTCTTCAGTCTTTCATCAGTGTTTCATCAGTCTTTCATCAGTCTTTCATCAGTCTTTCATCAGTCCTCATCAGTCTTTCATCAGTCTTTCATCAGTCCTCATCAGTCTTTCATCAGTCTTTCATCAGTCTTTCATCAGTCCTTATCAGTCTTTCATCAGTCCTCATCAGTCTTTCATCAGTCTTTCATCAGTCTTTCATCAGTCTTTCATCAGTCCTCATCAGTCTTTCATCAGTCCTCATCAGTCTTTCATCAGTCTTTCATCAGTCTTTCATCAGTCCTCATCAGTCTTTCATCAGTCTTCATCAGTCTTTCATCAGTCTTTCATCAGTCTTTCATCAGTCCTCATCAGTCTTTCATCAGTCTTTCATCAGTCTTTCATCAGTCTTTCATCAGTCCTCATCAGTCTTTCATCAGTCCTCATCAGTCTTTCATCAGTCTTTCATCAGTCTTTCATCAGTCCTCATCAGTCTTTCATCAGTCTTTCATCAGTCCTCATCAGTCTTTCATCAGTCTTTCTTCAGTCTTTCATCAGTGTTTCATCAGTCTTTCATCAGTCTTTCATCAGTTTTTCATCAGTCCTTCATCAGTCTTTCTTCAGTCCTCATCAGTATTTCATCAGTGTTTCATCAGTCTTTCATCAGTCTTTCATCAGTCCTTCATCAGTCTTTCATCAGTGTTTCATCAGTCTTTCATCAGTCCTTCATCAGTCTTTCATCAGTGTTTCATCAGTCTTTCATCAGTTCTTCATCAGTCTTTCATCAGTCCTCATCAGTATTTCATCAGTGTTTCATCAGTCTTTCATCAGTCTTTCATCAGTCCTTCATCAGTCCTCATCAGTCTTTCATCAGTCTTTCATCAGTCTTTCATCAGTCCTCATCAGTCTTTCATCAGTCTTTCATCAGTCTTTCATCAGTCTTTCATCAGTGTTTCATCAGTCTTTCAGTCTTTCATCAGTCCTCATCAGTCCTTCATCAGTCCTCATCAGTCTTTCATCAATCTTTCATCAGTCTTTCATCAGTCCTCATCAGTCTTTCTTCAGTCCTTATCAGTCTTTCATCAGTCCTCATCAGTCTTTCATCAGTCTTTCATCAGTCTTTCATCAGTCTTTCATCAGTCCTCATCAGTCTTTCATCAGTCCTCATCAGTCTTTCATCAGTCCTTATCAGTCTTTAATCAGTCCTCATCAGTCTTTCATCAGTCTTTCATCAGTCTTTCATCAGTCTTTCATCAGTCCTCATCAGTCTTTCATCAGTCCTCAGTCTTTCATCAGTCTTTCATCAGTCTTTCATCAGTCTTTCATCAGTCCTCATCAGTCTTTCATCAGTCTTTCTTCAGTCTTTCATCAGTGTTTCATCAGTCTTTCATCAGTCTTTCATCAGTTTTTCATCAGTCCTTCATCAGTCTTTCTTCAGTCCTCATCAGTATTTCATCAGTGTTTCATCAGTCTTTCATCCTTCTTTCATCAGTCCTTCATCAGTCTTTCATCAGTCTTTCATCAGTCTTTCATCAGTCCTTCATAAGTCTTTCATCAGTGTTTCATCAGTGTTTCATCAGTCCTTCATCAGTCCTTCATCAGTCCTCATCAGTATTTCATCAGTGTTTCATCAGTGTTTCATCAGTCTTTCATCAGTCCTTCATCAGTCCTCATCAGTCTTTCATCAGTGTTTCATCAGTGTTTCATCAGTCCTTCATCAGTCCTTCATCAGTCCTCATCAGTATTTCATCAGTGTTTCATCAGTGTTTCATCAGTCTTTCATCAGTCCTTCATCAGTCCTCATCAGTCTTTCATCAGTCTTTCATCAGTCTTTCATCAGTCCTCATCAGTCTTTCATCAGTCTTTCATCAGTCTTTCATCAGTCTTTCATCAGTGTTTCATCAGTCTTTCATCAGTCTTTCATCAGTCCTCATCAGTCCTTCATCAGTCCTCATCAGTCTTTCATCAGTCTTTCATCAGTCTTTCATCAGTCCTCATCAGTCTTTCATCAGTCCTCATCAGTCTTTCATCAGTCTTTCATCAGTCTTTAATCAGTCCTTATCAGTCTTTCATCAGTCCTCATCAGTCTTTCATCAGTCTTTCATCAGTCTTTCATCAGTCTTTCATCAGTCCTCATCAGTCTTTCATCAGTCCTCATCAGTCTTTCATCAGTCCTTATCAGTCTTTCATCAGTCCTCATCAGTCTTTCATCAGTCTTTCATCAGTCTTTCATCAGTCTTTCATCAGTCCTCATCAGTCTTTCATCAGTCCTCATCAGTCTTTCATCAGTCTTTCATCAGTCTTTCATCAGTCCTCATCAGTCTTTCATCAGTCTTTCATCAGTCCTCATCAGTCTTTCATCAGTCTTTCTTCAGTCTTTCATCAGTGTTTCATCAGTCTTTCATCAGTCTTTCATCAGTTTTTCATCAGTCCTTCATCAGTCTTTCTTCAGTCCTCATCAGTATTTCATCAGTGTTTCATCAGTCTTTCATCAGTGTTTCATCAGTCCTTCATCAGTCTTTCATCAGTGTTTCATCAGTCTTTCATCAGTCCTTCATCAGTCTTTCATCAGTGTTTCATCAGTCTTTTATCAGTCCTTATCAGTCTTTCATCAGTCCTCATCAGTCTTTCATCAGTCTTTCATCAGTCTTTCATCAGTCTTTCATCAGTCCTCATCAGTCTTTCATCAGTCCTCATCAGTCTTTCATCAGTCTTTCATCAGTCTTTCATCAGTCCTTATCAGTCTTTCATCAGTCCTCATCAGTCTTTCATCAGTCTTTCATCAGTCCTCATCAGTCTTTCATCAGTCCTCATCAGTCTTTCATCAGTCTTTCATCAGTCTTTCATCAGTCCTCATCAGTCTTTCATCAGTCTTTCATCAGTCCTCATCAGTCTTTCATCAGTCTTTCTTCAGTCTTTCATCAGTGTTTCATCAGTCTTTCATCAGTCTTTCATCAGTCTTTCATCAGTCCTCATCAGTCTTTCATCAGTCTTTCATCAGTCCTCATCAGTCTTTCATCAGTCTTTCATCAGTCTTTCATCAGTCCTTATCAGTCTTTCATCAGTCCTCATCAGTCTTTCATCAGTCTTTCATCAGTCTTTCATCAGTCTTTCATCAGTCCTCATCAGTCTTTCATCAGTCCTCATCAGTCTTTCATCAGTCTTTCATCAGTCTTTCATCAGTCCTCATCAGTCTTTCATCAGTCTTCATCAGTCTTTCATCAGTCTTTCATCAGTTTTTCATCAGTCCTTCATCAGTCTTTCTTCAGTCCTCATCAGTATTTCATCAGTGTTTCATCAGTCTTTCATCAGTCTTTCATCAGTCCTTCATCAGTCTTTCATCAGTGTTTCATCAGTCTTTCATCAGTCCTTCATCAGTCTTTCATCAGTGTTTCATCAGTCTTTCATCAGTCCTTCATCAGTCTTTCATCAGTCCTCATCAGTATTTCATCAGTGTTTCATCAGTCTTTCATCAGTCTTTCATCAGTCCTTCATCAGTCCTCATCAGTCTTTCATCAGTCTTTCATCAGTCTTTCATCAGTCCTCATCAGTCTTTCATCAGTCTTTCATCAGTCTTTCATCAGTGTTTCATCAGTCTTTCATCAGTCTTTCATCAGTCCTCATCAGTCCTTCATCAGTCCTCATCAGTCTTTCATCAGTCTTTCATCAGTCTTTCATCAGTCCTCATCAGTCTTTCATCAGTCCTCATCAGTCTTTCATCAGTCTTTCATCAGTCTTTCATCAGTCCTTATCAGTCTTTCATCAGTCCTCATCAGTCTTTCATCAGTCTTTCATCAGTCTTTCATCAGTCTTTCATCAGTCCTCATCAGTCTTTCATCAGTCTTCATCAGTCTTTCATCAGTCTTTCATCAGTCTTTCATCAGTCCTTATCAGTCTTTCATCAGTCCTCATCAGTCTTTCATCAGTCTTTCATCAGTCTTTCATCAGTCTTTCATCAGTCCTCATCAGTCTTTCATCAGTCCTCATCAGTCTTTCATCAGTCTTTCATCAGTCTTTCATCAGTCCTCATCAGTCTTTCATCAGTCTTTCATCAGTCCTCATCAGTCTTTCATCAGTCTTTCTTCAGTCTTTCATCAGTGTTTCATCAGTCTTTCATCAGTCTTTCATCAGTTTTTCATCAGTCCTTCATCAGTCTTTCTTCAGTCCTCATCAGTATTTAATCAGTGTTTCATCAGTCTTTCATCAGTCTTTCATCAGTCCTTCATCAGTCTTTCATCAGTGTTTCATCAGTCTTTCATCAGTCCTTCATCAGTCTTTCATCAGTGTTTCATCAGTCTTTCATCAGTCCTTCATCAGTCTTTCATCAGTCCTCATCAGTATTTTATCAGTGTTTCATCAGTCTTTCATCAGTCTTTCATCAGTCCTTCATCAGTCCTCATCAGTCTTTCATCAGTCTTTCATCAGTCTTTCATCAGTCCTCATCAGTCTTTCATCAGTCTTTCATCAGTCTTTCATCAGTTTTTCATCAGTGTTTCATCAGTCTTTCATCAGTCCTCATCAGTCCTTCATCAGTCCTCATCAGTCTTTCATCAGTCTTTCATCAGTCTTTCATCAGTCCTCATCAGTCTTTCATCAGTCCTCATCAGTCTTTCATCAGTCTTTCATCAGTCTTTTATCAGTCCTTATCAGTCTTTCATCAGTCCTCATCAGTCTTTCATCAGTCTTTCATCAGTCTTTCATCAGTCTTTCATCAGTCCTCATCAGTCTTTCATCAGTCCTCATCAGTCTTTCATCAGTCTTTCATCAGTCTTTCATCAGTCCTTATCAGTCTTTCATCAGTCCTCATCAGTCTTTCATCAGTCTTTCATCAGTCTTTCATCAGTCCTCATCAGTCTTTCATCAGTCCTCATCAGTCTTTCATCAGTCTTTCATCAGTCTTTCATCAGTCCTCATCAGTCTTTCATCAGTCTTTCATCAGTCCTCATCAGTCTTTCATCAGTCTTTCTTCAGTCTTTCATCAGTGTTTCATCAGTCTTTCATCAGTCTTTCATCAGTCTTTCATCAGTCCTCATCAGTCTTTCATCAGTCTTTCATCAGTCCTCATCAGTCTTTCATCAGTCTTTCATCAGTCTTTCATCAGTCCTTATCAGTCTTTCATCAGTCCTCATCAGTCTTTCATCAGTCTTTCATCAGTCTTTCATCAGTCTTTCATCAGTCCTCATCAGTCTTTCATCAGTCCTCATCAGTCTTTCATCAGTCTTTCATCAGTCTTTCATCAGTCCTCATCAGTCTTTCATCAGTCTTCATCAGTCTTTCATCAGTCTTTCATCAGTCTTTCATCAGTCCTCATCAGTCTTTCATCAGTCTTTCATCAGTCTTTCATCAGTCTTTCATCAGTCCTCATCAGTCTTTCATCAGTCCTCATCAGTCTTTCATCAGTCTTTCATCAGTCTTTCATCAGTCCTCATCAGTCTTTCATCAGTCTTTCATCAGTCCTCATCAGTCTTTCATCAGTCTTTCTTCAGTCTTTCATCAGTCTTTCATCAGTCTTTCATCAGTCTTTCATCAGTCCTCATCAGTATTTCATCAGTGTTTCATCAGTCTTTCATCAGTCTTTCATCAGTCCTTCATCAGTCCTCATCAGTCTTTCATCAGTCTTTCATCAGTCTTTCATCAGTCCTCATCAGTCTTTCATCAGTCTTTCATCAGTCTTTCATCAGTGTTTCATCAGTCTTTCATCAGTCTTTCATCAGTCCTCATCAGTCCTTCATCAGTCCTCATCAGTCTTTCATCAGTCTTTCATCAGTCCTCATCAGTCTTTCATCAGTCCTCATCAGTCTTTCATCAGTCTTTCATCAGTCTTTCATCAGTCCTTATCAGTCTTTCATCAGTCCTCATCAGTCTTTCATCAGTCTTTCATCAGTCTTTCATCAGTCTTTCATCAGTCCTCATCAGTCTTTCATCAGTCCTCATCAGTCTTTCATCAGTCTTTCATCAGTCTTTCATCAGTCCTTATCAGTCTTTCATCAGTCCTCATCAGTCTTTCATCAGTCTTTCATCAGTCTTTCATCAGTCTTTCATCAGTCCTCATCAGTCTTTCATCAGTCCTCATCAGTCTTTCATCAGTCTTTCATCAGTCTTTCATCAGTCCTCATCAGTCTTTCATCAGTCTTTCATCAGTCCTCATCAGTCTTTCATCAGTCTTTCTTCAGTCTTTCATCAGTGTTTCATCAGTCTTTCATCAGTCTTTCATCAGTTTTTCATCAGTCCTTCATCAGTCTTTCTTCAGTCCTCATCAGTATTTCATCAGTGTTTCATCAGTCTTTCATCAGTCCTTCATCAGTCTTTCATCAGTGTTTCATCAGTCTTTCATCAGTCCTTCATCAGTCTTTCATCAGTGTTTCATCAGTCTTTCATCAGTCCTTCATCAGTCTTTCATCAGTCCTCATCAGTATTTTATCAGTGTTTCATCAGTCTTTCATCAGTCTTTCATCAGTCCTTCATCAGTCCTCATCAGTCTTTCATCAGTCTTTCATCAGTCTTTCATCAGTCCTCATCAGTCTTTCATCAGTCTTTCATCAGTCTTTCATCAGTTTTTCATCAGTGTTTCATCAGTCTTTCATCAGTCTTTCATCAGTCCTCATCAGTCCTTCATCAGTCCTCATCAGTGTTTCATCAGTCTTTCATCAGTCTTTCATCAGTCCTCATCAGTCTTTCATCAGTCCTCATCAGTCTTTCATCAGTCTTTCATCAGTCTTTTATCAGTCCTTATCAGTCTTTCATCAGTCCTCATCAGTCTTTCATCAGTCTTTCATCAGTCTTTCATCAGTCTTTCATCAGTCCTCATCAGTCTTTCATCAGTCCTCATCAGTCTTTCATCAGTCTTTCATCAGTCTTTCATCAGTCCTTATCAGTCTTTCATCAGTCCTCATCAGTCTTTCATCAGTCTTTCATCAGTCTTTCATCAGTCCTCATCAGTCTTTCATCAGTCCTCATCAGTCTTTCATCAGACTTTCATCAGTCTTTCATCAGTCCTCATCAGTCTTTCATCAGTCTTTCATCAGTCCTCATCAGTCTTTCATCAGTCTTTCTTCAGTCTTTCATCAGTGTTTCATCAGTCTTTCATCAGTCTTTCATCAGTCTTTCATCAGTCCTCATCAGTCTTTCATCAGTCTTTCATCAGTCCTCATCAGTCTTTCATCAGTCTTTCATCAGTCTTTCATCAGTCCTTATCAGTCTTTCATCAGTCCTCATCAGTCTTTCATCAGTCTTTCATCAGTCTTTCATCAGTCTTTCATCAGTCCTCATCAGTCTTTCATCAGTCCTCATCAGTCTTTCATCAGTCTTTCATCAGTCTTTCATCAGTCCTCATCAGTCTTTCATCAGTCTTCATCAGTCTTTCATCAGTCTTTCATCAGTCTTTCATCAGTCCTCATCAGTCTTTCATCAGTCTTTCATCAGTCTTTCATCAGTCTTTCATCAGTCCTCATCAGTCTTTCATCAGTCCTCATCAGTCTTTCATCAGTCTTTCATCAGTCTTTCATCAGTCCTCATCAGTCTTTCATCAGTCTTTCATCAGTCCTCATCAGTCTTTCATCAGTCTTTCTTCAGTCTTTCATCAGTGTTTCATCAGTCTTTCATCAGTCTTTCATCAGTTTTTCATCAGTCCTTCATCAGTCTTTCTTCAGTCCTCATCAGTATTTCATCAGTGTTTCATCAGTCTTTCATCAGTCTTTCATCAGTCCTTCATCAGTCTTTCATCAGTGTTTCATCAGTCTTTCATCAGTCCTTCATCAGTCTTTCATCAGTGTTTCATCAGTCTTTCATCAGTTCTTCATCAGTCTTTCATCAGTCCTCATCAGTATTTCATCAGTGTTTCATCAGTCTTTCATCAGTCTTTCATCAGTCTTTCTTCAGTCTTTCATCAGTCTTTCATCAGTCTTTCATCAGTCTTTCATCAGTCCTCATCAGTATTTCATCAGTGTTTCATCAGTCTTTCATCAGTCTTTCATCAGTCCTTCATCAGTCCTCATCAGTCTTTCATCAGTCTTTCATCAGTCTTTCATCAGTCCTCATCAGTCTTTCATCAGTCTTTCATCAGTCTTTCATCAGTGTTTCATCAGTCTTTCATCAGTCTTTCATCAGTCCTCATCAGTCCTTCATCAGTCCTCATCAGTCTTTCATCAGTCTTTCATCAGTCCTCATCAGTCTTTCATCAGTCCTCATCAGTCTTTCATCAGTCTTTCATCAGTCTTTCATCAGTCCTTATCAGTCTTTCATCAGTCCTCATCAGTCTTTCATCAGTCTTTCATCAGTCTTTCATCAGTCTTTCATCAGTCCTCATCAGTCTTTCATCAGTCCTCATCAGTCTTTCATCAGTCTTTCATCAGTCTTTCATCAGTCCTTATCAGTCTTTCATCAGTCCTCATCAGTCTTTCATCAGTCTTTCATCAGTCTTTCATCAGTCTTTCATCAGTCCTCATCAGTCTTTCATCAGTCCTCATCAGTCTTTCATCAGTCTTTCATCAGTCTTTCATCAGTCCTCATCAGTCTTTCATCAGTCTTTCATCAGTCCTCATCAGTCTTTCATCAGTCTTTCTTCAGTCTTTCATCAGTGTTTCATCAGTCTTTCATCAGTCTTTCATCAGTTTTTCATCAGTCCTTCATCAGTCTTTCTTCAGTCCTCATCAGTATTTCATCAGTGTTTCATCAGTCTTTCATCAGTCCTTCATCAGTCTTTCATCAGTGTTTCATCAGTCTTTCATCAGTCCTTCATCAGTCTTTCATCAGTGTTTCATCAGTCTTTCATCAGTCCTTCATCAGTCTTTCATCAGTCCTCATCAGTATTTTATAAGTGTTTCATCAGTCTTTCATCAGTCTTTCATCAGTCCTTCATCAGTCCTCATCAGTCTTTCATCAGTCTTTCATCAGTCTTTCATCAGTCCTCATCAGTCTTTCATCAGTCTTTCATCAGTCTTTCATCAGTTTTTCATCAGTGTTTCATCAGTCTTTCATCAGTCTTTCATCAGTCCTCATCAGTCCTTCATCAGTCCTCATCAGTCTTTCATCAGTCTTTCATCAGTCTTTCATCAGTCCTCATCAGTCTTTCATCAGTCCTCATCAGTCTTTCATCAGTCTTTCATCAGTCTTTTATCAGTCCTTATCAGTCTTTCATCAGTCCTCATCAGTCTTTCATCAGTCTTTCATCAGTCTTTCATCAGTCTTTCATCAGTCCTCATCAGTCTTTCATCAGTCCTCATCAGTCTTTCATCAGTCTTTCATCAGTCTTTCATCAGTGTTTCATCAGTCTTTCATCAGTCTTTCATCAGTCTTTCATCAGTCCTCATCAGTCTTTCATCAGTCTTTCATCAGTCCTCATCAGTCTTTCATCAGTCTTTCATCAGTCTTTCATCAGTCCTTATCAGTCTTTCATCAGTCCTCATCAGTCTTTCATCAGTCTTTCATCAGTCTTTCATCAGTCTTTCATCAGTCCTCATCAGTCTTTCATCAGTCCTCATCAGTCTTTCATCAGTCTTTCATCAGTCTTTCATCAGTCCTCATCAGTCTTTCATCAGTCTTCATCAGTCTTTCATCAGTCTTTCATCAGTCTTTCATCAGTCCTCATCAGTCTTTCATCAGTCTTTCATCAGTCTTTCATCAGTCTTTCATCAGTCCTCATCAGTCTTTCATCAGTCCTCATCAGTCTTTCATCAGTCTTTCATCAGTCTTTCATCAGTCCTCATCAGTCTTTCATCAGTCTTTCATCAGTCCTCATCAGTCTTTCATCAGTCTTTCTTCAGTCTTTCATCAGTGTTTCATCAGTCTTTCATCAGTCTTTCATCAGTTTTTCATCAGTCCTTCATCAGTCTTTCTTCAGTCCTCATCAGTATTTCATCAGTGTTTCATCAGTCTTTCATCAGTCTTTCATCAGTCCTTCATCAGTCTTTCATCAGTGTTTCATCAGTCTTTCATCAGTCCTTCATCAGTCTTTCATCAGTGTTTCATCAGTCTTTCATCAGTTCTTCATCAGTCTTTCATCAGTCCTCATCAGTATTTCATCAGTGTTTCATCAGTCTTTCATCAGTCTTTCATCAGTCTTTCTTCAGTCTTTCATCAGTCTTTCATCAGTCTTTCATCAGTCTTTCATCAGTCCTCATCAGTATTTCATCAGTGTTTCATCAGTCTTTCATCAGTCTTTCATCAGTCCTTCATCAGTCCTCATCAGTCTTTCATCAGTCTTTCATCAGTCTTTCATCAGTCCTCATCAGTCTTTCATCAGTCTTTCATCAGTCTTTCATCAGTGTTTCATCAGTCTTTCATCAGTCTTTCATCAGTCCTCATCAGTCCTTCATCAGTCCTCATCAGTCTTTCATCAGTCTTTCATCAGTCCTCATCAGTCTTTCATCAGTCCTCATCAGTCTTTCATCAGTCTTTCATCAGTCTTTCATCAGTCCTTATCAGTCTTTCATCAGTCCTCATCAGTCTTTCATCAGTCTTTCATCAGTCTTTCATCAGTCTTTCATCAGTCCTCATCAGTCTTTCATCAGTCCTCATCAGTCTTTCATCAGTCTTTCATCAGTCTTTCATCAGTCCTTATCAGTCTTTCATCAGTCCTCATCAGTCTTTCATCAGTCTTTCATCAGTCTTTCATCAGTCTTTCATCAGTCCTCATCAGTCTTTCATCAGTCCTCATCAGTCTTTCATCAGTCTTTCATCAGTCTTTCATCAGTCCTCATCAGTCTTTCATCAGTCTTTCATCAGTCCTCATCAGTCTTTCATCAGTCTTTCTTCAGTCTTTCATCAGTGTTTCATCAGTCTTTCATCAGTCTTTCATCAGTTTTTCATCAGTCCTTCATCAGTCTTTCTTCAGTCCTCATCAGTATTTCATCAGTGTTTCATCAGTCTTTCATCAGTCCTTCATCAGTCTTTCATCAGTGTTTCATCAGTCTTTCATCAGTCCTTCATCAGTCTTTCATCAGTGTTTCATCAGTCTTTCATCAGTCCTTCATCAGTCTTTCATCAGTCCTCATCAGTATTTTATAAGTGTTTCATCAGTCTTTCATCAGTCTTTCATCAGTCCTTCATCAGTCCTCATCAGTCTTTCATCAGTCTTTCATCAGTCTTTCATCAGTCCTCATCAGTCTTTCATCAGTCTTTCATCAGTCTTTCATCAGTTTTTCATCAGTGTTTCATCAGTCTTTCATCAGTCTTTCATCAGTCCTCATCAGTCCTTCATCAGTCCTCATCAGTCTTTCATCAGTCTTTCATCAGTCTTTCATCAGTCCTCATCAGTCTTTCATCAGTCCTCATCAGTCTTTCATCAGTCTTTCATCAGTCTTTTATCAGTCCTTATCAGTCTTTCATCAGTCCTCATCAGTCTTTCATCAGTCTTTCATCAGTCTTTCATCAGTCTTTCATCAGTCCTCATCAGTCTTTCATCAGTCCTCATCAGTCTTTCATCAGTCTTTCATCAGTCTTTCATCAGTCCTTATCAGTCTTTCATCAGTCCTCATCAGTCTTTCATCAGTCTTTCATCAGTCTTTCATCAGTCCTCATCAGTCTTTCATCAGTCCTCATCAGTCTTTCATCAGACTTTCATCAGTCTTTCATCAGTCCTCATCAGTCTTTCATCAGTCTTTCATCAGTCCTCATCAGTCTTTCATCAGTCTTTCTTCAGTCTTTCATCAGTGTTTCATCAGTCTTTCATCAGTCTTTCATCAGTCTTTCATCAGTCCTCATCAGTCTTTCATCAGTCTTTCATCAGTCCTCATCAGTCTTTCATCAGTCTTTCATCAGTCTTTCATCAGTCCTTATCAGTCTTTCATCAGTCCTCATCAGTCTTTCATCAGTCTTTCATCAGTCTTTCATCAGTCTTTCATCAGTCCTCATCAGTCTTTCATCAGTCCTCATCAGTCTTTCATCAGTCTTTCATCAGTCTTTCATCAGTCCTCATCAGTCTTTCATCAGTCTTCATCAGTCTTTCATCAGTCTTCATCAGTCTTTCATCAGTCCTCATCAGTCTTTCATCAGTCTTTCATCAGTCTTTCATCAGTCTTTCATCAGTCCTCATCAGTCTTTCATCAGTCCTCATCAGTCTTTCATCAGTCTTTCATCAGTCTTTCATCAGTCCTCATCAGTCTTTCATCAGTCTTTCATCAGTCCTCATCAGTCTTTCATCAGTCTTTCTTCAGTCTTTCATCAGTGTTTCATCAGTCTTTCATCAGTCTTTCATCAGTTTTTCATCAGTCCTTCATCAGTCTTTCTTCAGTCCTCATCAGTATTTCATCAGTGTTTCATCAGTCTTTCATCAGTCTTTCATCAGTCCTTCATCAGTCTTTCATCAGTGTTTCATCAGTCTTTCATCAGTCCTTCATCAGTCTTTCATCAGTGTTTCATCAGTCTTTCATCAGTTCTTCATCAGTCTTTCATCAGTCCTCATCAGTATTTCATCAGTGTTTCATCAGTCTTTCATCAGTCTTTCATCAGTCCTTCATCAGTCCTCATCAGTCTTTCATCAGTCTTTCATCAGTCTTTCATCAGTCCTCATCAGTCTTTCATCAGTCTTTCATCAGTCTTTCATCAGTCTTTCATCAGTGTTTCATCAGTCTTTCAGTCTTTCATCAGTCCTCATCAGTCCTTCATCAGTCCTCATCAGTCTTTCATCAATCTTTCATCAGTCTTTCATCAGTCCTCATCAGTCTTTCTTCAGTCCTTATCAGTCTTTCATCAGTCCTCATCAGTCTTTCATCAGTCTTTCATCAGTCTTTCATCAGTCTTTCATCAGTCCTCATCAGTCTTTCATCAGTCCTCATCAGTCTTTCATCAGTCCTTATCAGTCTTTAATCAGTCCTCATCAGTCTTTCATCAGTCTTTCATCAGTCTTTCATCAGTCTTTCATCAGTCCTCATCAGTCTTTCATCAGTCCTCAGTCTTTCATCAGTCTTTCATCAGTCTTTCATCAGTCTTTCATCAGTCCTCATCAGTCTTTCATCAGTCTTTCTTCAGTCTTTCATCAGTGTTTCATCAGTCTTTCATCAGTCTTTCATCAGTTTTTCATCAGTCCTTCATCAGTCTTTCTTCAGTCCTCATCAGTATTTCATCAGTGTTTCATCAGTCTTTCATCCTTCTTTCATCAGTCCTTCATCAGTCTTTCATCAGTCTTTCATCAGTCTTTCATCAGTCCTTCATAAGTCTTTCATCAGTGTTTCATCAGTGTTTCATCAGTCCTTCATCAGTCCTTCATCAGTCCTCATCAGTATTTCATCAGTGTTTCATCAGTGTTTCATCAGTCTTTCATCAGTCCTTCATCAGTCCTCATCAGTCTTTCATCAGTCTTTCATCAGTCTTTCATCAGTCCTCATCAGTCTTTCATCAGTCTTTCATCAGTCTTTCATCAGTCTTTCATCAGTGTTTCATCAGTCTTTCATCAGTCTTTCATCAGTCCTCATCAGTCCTTCATCAGTCCTCATCAGTCTTTCATCAGTCTTTCATCAGTCTTTCATCAGTCCTCATCAGTCTTTCATCAGTCCTCATCAGTCTTTCATCAGTCTTTCATCAGTCTTTAATCAGTCCTTATCAGTCTTTCATCAGTCCTCATCAGTCTTTCATCAGTCTTTCATCAGTCTTTCATCAGTCTTTCATCAGTCCTCATCAGTCTTTCATCAGTCCTCATCAGTCTTTCATCAGTCCTTATCAGTCTTTCATCAGTCCTCATCAGTCTTTCATCAGTCTTTCATCAGTCTTTCATCAGTCTTTCATCAGTCCTCATCAGTCTTTCATCAGTCCTCATCAGTCTTTCATCAGTCTTTCATCAGTCTTTCATCAGTCCTCATCAGTCTTTCATCAGTCTTTCATCAGTCCTCATCAGTCTTTCATCAGTCTTTCTTCAGTCTTTCATCAGTGTTTCATCAGTCTTTCATCAGTCTTTCATCAGTTTTTCATCAGTCCTTCATCAGTCTTTCTTCAGTCCTCATCAGTATTTCATCAGTGTTTCATCAGTCTTTCATCAGTCTTTCATCAGTCCTTCATCAGTCTTTCATCAGTGTTTCATCAGTCTTTCATCAGTCCTTCATCAGTCTTTCATCAGTGTTTCATCAGTCTTTTATCAGTCCTTATCAGTCTTTCATCAGTCCTCATCAGTCTTTCATCAGTCTTTCATCAGTCTTTCATCAGTCTTTCATCAGTCCTCATCAGTCTTTCATCAGTCCTCATCAGTCTTTCATCAGTCTTTCATCAGTCTTTCATCAGTCCTTATCAGTCTTTCATCAGTCCTCATCAGTCTTTCATCAGTCTTTCATCAGTCCTCATCAGTCTTTCATCAGTCCTCATCAGTCTTTCATCAGTCTTTCATCAGTCTTTCATCAGTCCTCATCAGTCTTTCATCAGTCTTTCATCAGTCCTCATCAGTCTTTCATCAGTCTTTCTTCAGTCTTTCATCAGTGTTTCATCAGTCTTTCATCAGTCTTTCATCAGTCTTTCATCAGTCCTCATCAGTCTTTCATCAGTCTTTCATCAGTCCTCATCAGTCTTTCATCAGTCTTTCATCAGTCTTTCATCAGTCCTTATCAGTCTTTCATCAGTCCTCATCAGTCTTTCATCAGTCTTTCATCAGTCTTTCATCAGTCTTTCATCAGTCCTCATCAGTCTTTCATCAGTCCTCATCAGTCTTTCATCAGTCTTTCATCAGTCTTTCATCAGTCCTCATCAGTCTTTCATCAGTCTTCATCAGTCTTTCATCAGTCTTTCATCAGTTTTTCATCAGTCCTTCATCAGTCTTTCTTCAGTCCTCATCAGTATTTCATCAGTGTTTCATCAGTCTTTCATCAGTCTTTCATCAGTCCTTCATCAGTCTTTCATCAGTGTTTCATCAGTCTTTCATCAGTCCTTCATCAGTCTTTCATCAGTGTTTCATCAGTCTTTCATCAGTCCTTCATCAGTCTTTCATCAGTCCTCATCAGTATTTCATCAGTGTTTCATCAGTCTTTCATCAGTCTTTCATCAGTCCTTCATCAGTCCTCATCAGTCTTTCATCAGTCTTTCATCAGTCTTTCATCAGTCCTCATCAGTCTTTCATCAGTCTTTCATCAGTCTTTCATCAGTGTTTCATCAGTCTTTCATCAGTCTTTCATCAGTCCTCATCAGTCCTTCATCAGTCCTCATCAGTCTTTCATCAGTCTTTCATCAGTCTTTCATCAGTCCTCATCAGTCTTTCATCAGTCCTCATCAGTCTTTCATCAGTCTTTCATCAGTCTTTCATCAGTCCTTATCAGTCTTTCATCAGTCCTCATCAGTCTTTCATCAGTCTTTCATCAGTCTTTCATCAGTCTTTCATCAGTCCTCATCAGTCTTTCATCAGTCTTCATCAGTCTTTCATCAGTCTTTCATCAGTCTTTCATCAGTCCTTATCAGTCTTTCATCAGTCCTCATCAGTCTTTCATCAGTCTTTCATCAGTCTTTCATCAGTCTTTCATCAGTCCTCATCAGTCTTTCATCAGTCCTCATCAGTCTTTCATCAGTCTTTCATCAGTCTTTCATCAGTCCTCATCAGTCTTTCATCAGTCTTTCATCAGTCCTCATCAGTCTTTCATCAGTCTTTCTTCAGTCTTTCATCAGTGTTTCATCAGTCTTTCATCAGTCTTTCATCAGTTTTTCATCAGTCCTTCATCAGTCTTTCTTCAGTCCTCATCAGTATTTCATCAGTGTTTCATCAGTCTTTCATCAGTCTTTCATCAGTCCTTCATCAGTCTTTCATCAGTGTTTCATCAGTCTTTCATCAGTCCTTCATCAGTCTTTCATCAGTGTTTCATCAGTCTTTCATCAGTCCTTCATCAGTCTTTCATCAGTCCTCATCAGTATTTTATCAGTGTTTCATCAGTCTTTCATCAGTCTTTCATCAGTCCTTCATCAGTCCTCATCAGTCTTTCATCAGTCTTTCATCAGTCTTTCATCAGTCCTCATCAGTCTTTCATCAGTCTTTCATCAGTCTTTCATCAGTTTTTCATCAGTGTTTCATCAGTCTTTCATCAGTCCTCATCAGTCCTTCATCAGTCCTCATCAGTCTTTCATCAGTCTTTCATCAGTCTTTCATCAGTCCTCATCAGTCTTTCATCAGTCCTCATCAGTCTTTCATCAGTCTTTCATCAGTCTTTTATCAGTCCTTATCAGTCTTTCATCAGTCCTCATCAGTCTTTCATCAGTCTTTCATCAGTCTTTCATCAGTCTTTCATCAGTCCTCATCAGTCTTTCATCAGTCCTCATCAGTCTTTCATCAGTCTTTCATCAGTCTTTCATCAGTCCTTATCAGTCTTTCATCAGTCCTCATCAGTCTTTCATCAGTCTTTCATCAGTCTTTCATCAGTCCTCATCAGTCTTTCATCAGTCCTCATCAGTCTTTCATCAGTCTTTCATCAGTCTTTCATCAGTCCTCATCAGTCTTTCATCAGTCTTTCATCAGTCCTCATCAGTCTTTCATCAGTCTTTCTTCAGTCTTTCATCAGTGTTTCATCAGTCTTTCATCAGTCTTTCATCAGTCTTTCATCAGTCCTCATCAGTCTTTCATCAGTCTTTCATCAGTCCTCATCAGTCTTTCATCAGTCTTTCATCAGTCTTTCATCAGTCCTTATCAGTCTTTCATCAGTCCTCATCAGTCTTTCATCAGTCTTTCATCAGTCTTTCATCAGTCTTTCATCAGTCCTCATCAGTCTTTCATCAGTCCTCATCAGTCTTTCATCAGTCTTTCATCAGTCTTTCATCAGTCCTCATCAGTCTTTCATCAGTCTTCATCAGTCTTTCATCAGTCTTTCATCAGTCTTTCATCAGTCCTCATCAGTCTTTCATCAGTCTTTCATCAGTCTTTCATCAGTCTTTCATCAGTCCTCATCAGTCTTTCATCAGTCCTCATCAGTCTTTCATCAGTCTTTCATCAGTCTTTCATCAGTCCTCATCAGTCTTTCATCAGTCTTTCATCAGTCCTCATCAGTCTTTCATCAGTCTTTCTTCAGTCTTTCATCAGTCTTTCATCAGTCTTTCATCAGTCTTTCATCAGTTTTTCATCAGTCCTTCATCAGTCTTTCTTCAGTCCTCATCAGTATTTCATCAGTGTTTCATCAGTCTTTCATCAGTCTTTCATCAGTCCTTCATCAGTCTTTCATCAGTGTTTCATCAGTCTTTCATCAGTCCTTCATCAGTCTTTCATCAGTGTTTCATCAGTCTTTCATCAGTCCTTCATCAGTCTTTCATCAGTCCTCATCAGTATTTCATCAGTGTTTCATCAGTCTTTCATCAGTCTTTCATCAGTCCTTCATCAGTCCTCATCAGTCTTTCATCAGTCTTTCATCAGTCTTTCATCAGTCCTCATCAGTCTTTCATCAGTCTTTCATCAGTCTTTCATCAGTCTTTCATCAGTCTTTCATCAGTCTTTCAGTCTTTCATCAGTCCTCATCAGTCCTTCATCAGTCCTCATCAGTCTTTCATCAATCTTTCATCAGTCTTTCATCAGTCCTCATCAGTCTTTCTTCAGTCCTTATCAGTCTTTCATCAGTCCTCATCAGTCTTTCATCAGTCTTTCATCAGTCTTTCATCAGTCTTTCATCAGTCCTCATCAGTCTTTCATCAGTCCTCATCAGTCTTTCATCAGTCCTTATCAGTCTTTAATCAGTCCTCATCAGTCTTTCATCAGTCTTTCATCAGTCTTTCATCAGTCTTTCATCAGTCCTCATCAGTCTTTCATCAGTCCTCATCAGTCTTTCATCAGTCTTTCATCAGTCTTTCATCAGTCTTTCATCAGTCCTCATCAGTCTTTCATCAGTCTTTCTTCAGTCTTTCATCAGTGTTTCATCAGTCTTTCATCAGTCTTTCATCAGTTTTTCATCAGTCCTTCATCAGTCTTTCTTCAGTCCTCATCAGTATTTCATCAGTGTTTCATCAGTCTTTCATCCTTCTTTCATCAGTCCTTCATCAGTCTTTCATCAGTCTTTCATCAGTCTTTCATCAGTCCTTCATAAGTCTTTCATCAGTGTTTCATCAGTGTTTCATCAGTCCTTCATCAGTCCTTCATCAGTCCTCATCAGTATTTCATCAGTGTTTCATCAGTGTTTCATCAGTCTTTCATCAGTCCTTCATCAGTCCTCATCAGTCTTTCATCAGTCTTTCATCAGTCTTTCATCAGTCCTCATCAGTCTTTCATCAGTCTTTCATCAGTCTTTCATCAGTCTTTCATCAGTGTTTCATCAGTCTTTCATCAGTCTTTCATCAGTCCTCATCAGTCCTTCATCAGTCCTCATCAGTCTTTCATCAGTCTTTCATCAGTCTTTCATCAGTCCTCATCAGTCTTTCATCAGTCCTCATCAGTCTTTCATCAGTCCTTATCAGTCTTTCATCAGTCCTCATCAGTCTTTCATCAGTCTTTCATCAGTCCTCATCAGTCTTTCATCAGTCCTCATCAGTCTTTCATCAGTCTTTCATCAGTCTTTCATCAGTCCTCATCAGTCTTTCATCAGTCTTTCATCAGTCCTCATCAGTCTTTCATCAGTCTTTCTTCAGTCTTTCATCAGTGTTTCATCAGTCTTTCATCAGTCTTTCATCAGTTTTTCATCAGTCCTTCATCAGTCTTTCTTCAGTCCTCATCAGTATTTCATCAGTGTTTCATCAGTCTTTCATCAGTCTTTCATCAGTCCTTCATCAGTCTTTCATCAGTGTTTCATCAGTCTTTCATCAGTCCTTCATCAGTCTTTCATCAGTGTTTCATCAGTCTTTTATCAGTCCTTATCAGTCTTTCATCAGTCCTCATCAGTCTTTCATCAGTCTTTCATCAGTCTTTCATCAGTCTTTCATCAGTCCTCATCAGTGTTTCATCAGTCCTCATCAGTCTTTCATCAGTCTTTCATCAGTCTTTCATCAGTCCTTATCAGTCTTTCATCAGTCCTCATCAGTCTTTCATCAGTCTTTCATCAGTCCTCATCAGTCTTTCATCAGTCCTCATCAGTCTTTCATCAGTCTTTCATCAGTCTTTCATCAGTCCTCATCAGTCTTTCATCAGTCTTTCATCAGTCCTCATCAGTCTTTCATCAGTCTTTCTTCAGTCTTTCATCAGTGTTTCATCAGTCTTTCATCAGTCTTTCATCAGTCTTTCATCAGTCCTCATCAGTCTTTCATCAGTCTTTCATCAGTCCTCATCAGTCTTTCATCAGTCTTTCATCAGTCTTTCATCAGTCCTTATCAGTCTTTCATCAGTCCTCATCAGTCTTTCATCAGTCTTTCATCAGTCTTTCATCAGTCTTTCATCAGTCCTCATCAGTCTTTCATCAGTCCTCATCAGTCTTTCATCAGTCTTTCATCAGTCTTTCATCAGTCCTCATCAGTCTTTCATCAGTCTTCATCAGTCTTTCATCAGTCTTTCATCAGTTTTTCATCAGTCCTTCATCAGTCTTTCTTCAGTCCTCATCAGTATTTCATCAGTGTTTCATCAGTCTTTCATCAGTCTTTCATCAGTCCTTCATCAGTCTTTCATCAGTGTTTCATCAGTCTTTCATCAGTCCTTCATCAGTCTTTCATCAGTGTTTCATCAGTCTTTCATCAGTCCTTCATCAGTCTTTCATCAGTCCTCATCAGTATTTCATCAGTGTTTCATCAGTCTTTCATCAGTCTTTCATCAGTCCTTCATCAGTCCTCATCAGTCTTTCATCAGTCTTTCATCAGTCTTTCATCAGTCCTCATCAGTCTTTCATCAGTCTTTCCTCAGTCTTTCATCAGTGTTTCATCAGTCTTTCATCAGTCTTTCATCAGTCCTCATCAGTCCTTCATCAGTCCTCATCAGTCTTTCATCAGTCTTTCATCAGTCTTTCATCAGTCCTCATCAGTCTTTCATCAGTCCTCATCAGTCTTTCATCAGTCTTTCATCAGTCTTTCATCAGTCCTTATCAGTCTTTCATCAGTCCTCATCAGTCTTTCATCAGTCTTTCATCAGTCTTTCATCAGTCTTTCATCAGTCCTCATCAGTCTTTCATCAGTCCTCATCAGTCTTTCATCAGTCTTTCATCAGTCTTTCATCAGTCCTTATCAGTCTTTCATCAGTCCTCATCAGTCTTTCATCAGTCTTTCATCAGTCTTTCATCAGTCTTTCATCAGTCCTCATCAGTCTTTCATCAGTCTTTCATCAGTCTTTCATCAGTCCTCATCAGTCTTTCATCAGTCTTTCATCAGTCCTCATCAGTCTTTCATCAGTCTTTCTTCAGTCTTTCATCAGTGTTTCATCAGTCTTTCATCAGTCTTTCATCAGTTTTTCATCAGTCCTTCATCAGTCTTTCTTCAGTCCTCATCAGTATTTCATCAGTGTTTCATCAGTCTTTCATCAGTCTTTCATCAGTCCTTCATCAGTCTTTCATCAGTGTTTCATCAGTCTTTCATCAGTCCTTCATCAGTCTTTCATCAGTGTTTCATCAGTCTTTCATCAGTCCTTCATCAGTCTTTCATCAGTCCTCATCAGTATTTTATCAGTGTTTCATCAGTCTTTCATCAGTCTTTCATCAGTCCTTCATCAGTCCTCATCAGTCTTTCATCAGTCTTTCAGTCTTTCATCAGTCCTCATCAGTCTTTCATCAGTCTTTCATCAGTCTTTCATCAGTTTTTCATCAGTGTTTCATCAGTCTTTCATCAGTCTTTCATCAGTCCTCATCAGTCCTTCATCAGTCCTCATCAGTCTTTCATCAGTCTTTCATCAGTCTTTCATCAGTCCTCATCAGTCTTTCATCAGTCCTCATCAGTCTTTCATCAGTCTTTCATCAGTCTTTTATCAGTCCTTATCAGTCTTTCATCAGTCCTCATCAGTCTTTCATCAGTCTTTCATCAGTCTTTCATCAGTCTTTCATCAGTCCTCATCAGTCTTTCATCAGTCCTCATCAGTCTTTCATCAGTCTTTCATCAGTCTTTCATCAGTCCTTATCAGTCTTTCATCAGTCCTCATCAGTCTTTCATCAGTCTTTCATCAGTCTTTCATCAGTCCTCATCAGTCTTTCATCAGTCCTCATCAGTCTTTCATCAGTCTTTCATCAGTCTTTCATCAGTCCTCATCAGTCTTTCATCAGTCTTTCATCAGTCCTCATCAGTCTTTCATCAGTCTTTCTTCAGTCTTTCATCAGTGTTTCATCAGTCTTTCATCAGTCTTTCATCAGTCCTCATCAGTCTTTCATCAGTCTTTCATCAGTCCTCATCAGTCTTTCATCAGTCTTTCATCAGTCTTTCATCAGTCCTTATCAGTCTTTCATCAGTCCTCATCAGTCTTTCATCAGTCTTTCATCAGTCTTTCATCAGTCTTTCATCAGTCCTCATCAGTCTTTCATCAGTCCTCATCAGTCTTTCATCAGTCTTTCATCAGTCCTCATCAGTCTTTCATCAGTCTTCATCAGTCTTTCATCAGTCTTTCATCAGTCTTTCATCAGTCCTCATCAGTCTTTCATCAGTCTTTCATCAGTCTTTCATCAGTCTTTCATCAGTCCTCATCAGTCTTTCATCAGTCCTCATCAGTCTTTCATCAGTCTTTCATCAGTCTTTCATCAGTCCTCATCAGTCTTTCATCAGTCTTTCATCAGTCCTCATCAGTCTTTCATCAGTCTTTCTTCAGTCTTTCATCAGTGTTTCATCAGTCTTTCATCAGTCTTTCATCAGTTTTTCATCAGTCCTTCATCAGTCTTTCTTCAGTCCTCATCAGTATTTCATCAGTGTTTCATCAGTCTTTCATCAGTCTTTCATCAGTCCTTCATCAGTCTTTCATCAGTGTTTCATCAGTCTTTCATCAGTCCTTCATCAGTCTTTCATCAGTGTTTCATCAGTCTTTCATCAGTCCTTCATCAGTCTTTCATCAGTCCTCATCAGTATTTCATCAGTGTTTCATCAGTCTTTCATCAGTCTTTCATCAGTCCTTCATCAGTCCTCATCAGTCTTTCATCAGTCTTTCATCAGTCTTTCATCAGTCCTCATCAGTCTTTCATCAGTCTTTCATCAGTCTTTCATCAGTCTTTCATCAGTGTTTCATCAGTCTTTCAGTCTTTCATCAGTCCTCATCAGTCCTTCATCAGTCCTCATCAGTCTTTCATCAATCTTTCATCAGTCTTTCATCAGTCCTCATCAGTCTTTCTTCAGTCCTTATCAGTCTTTCATCAGTCCTCATCAGTCTTTCATCAGTCTTTCATCAGTCTTTCATCAGTCTTTCATCAGTCCTCATCAGTCTTTCATCAGTCCTCATCAGTCTTTCATCAGTCCTTATCAGTCTTTAATCAGTCCTCATCAGTCTTTCATCAGTCTTTCATCAGTCTTTCATCAGTCCTCATCAGTCTTTCATCAGTCCTCATCAGTCTTTCATCAGTCTTTCATCAGTCTTTCATCAGTCTTTCATCAGTCCTCATCAGTCTTTCATCAGTCTTTCTTCAGTCTTTCATCAGTGTTTCATCAGTCTTTCATCAGTCTTTCATCAGTTTTTCATCAGTCCTTCATCAGTCTTTCTTCAGTCCTCATCAGTATTTCATCAGTGTTTCATCAGTCTTTCATCCTTCTTTCATCAGTCCTTCATCAGTCTTTCATCAGTCTTTCATCAGTCTTTCATCAGTCCTTCATAAGTCTTTCATCAGTGTTTCATCAGTGTTTCATCAGTCCTTCATCAGTCCTTCATCAGTCCTCATCAGTATTTCATCAGTGTTTCATCAGTGTTTCATCAGTCTTTCATCAGTCCTTCATCAGTCCTCATCAGTCTTTCATCAGTCTTTCATCAGTCTTTCATCAGTCCTCATCAGTCTTTCATCAGTCTTTCATCAGTCTTTCATCAGTCTTTCATCAGTGTTTCATCAGTCTTTCATCAGTCTTTCATCAGTCCTCATCAGTCCTTCATCAGTCCTCATCAGTCTTTCATCAGTCTTTCATCAGTCTTTCATCAGTCCTCATCAGTCTTTCATCAGTCCTCATCAGTCTTTCATCAGTCTTTCATCAGTCTTTCATCAGTCCTTATCAGTCTTTCATCAGTCCTCATCAGTCTTTCATCAGTCTTTCATCAGTCTTTCATCAGTCTTTCATCAGTCCTCATCAGTCTTTCATCAGTCCTCATCAGTCTTTCATCAGTCTTTCATCAGTCTTTCATCAGTCCTTATCAGTCTTTCATCAGTCCTCATCAGTCTTTCATCAGTCTTTCATCAGTCTTTCATCAGTCTTTCATCAGTCCTCATCAGTCTTTCATCAGTCCTCATCAGTCTTTCATCAGTCTTTCATCAGTCTTTCATCAGTCCTCATCAGTCTTTCATCAGTCTTTCATCAGTCCTCATCAGTCTTTCATCAGTCTTTCTTCAGTCTTTCATCAGTGTTTCATCAGTCTTTCATCAGTCTTTCATCAGTTTTTCATCAGTCCTTCATCAGTCTTTCTTCAGTCCTCATCAGTATTTCATCAGTGTTTCATCAGTCTTTCATCAGTCTTTCATCAGTCCTTCATCAGTCTTTCATCAGTGTTTCATCAGTCTTTCATCAGTCCTTCATCAGTCTTTCATCAGTGTTTCATCAGTCTTTTATCAGTCCTTATCAGTCTTTCATCAGTCCTCATCAGTCTTTCATCAGTCTTTCATCAGTCTTTCATCAGTCTTTCATCAGTCCTCATCAGTCTTTCATCAGTCCTCATCAGTCTTTCATCAGTCTTTCATCAGTCCTTATCAGTCTTTCATCAGTCCTCATCAGTCTTTCATCAGTCTTTCATCAGTCTTTCATCAGTCCTCATCAGTCTTTCATCAGTCCTCATCAGTCTTTCATCAGTCTTTCATCAGTCTTTCATCAGTCCTCATCAGTCTTTCATCAGTCTTTCATCAGTCCTCATCAGTCTTTCATCAGTCTTTCTTCAGTCTTTCATCAGTGTTTCATCAGTCTTTCATCAGTCTTTCATCAGTCTTTCATCAGTCCTCATCAGTCTTTCATCAGTCTTTCATCAGTCCTCATCAGTCTTTCATCAGTCTTTCATCAGTCTTTCATCAGTCCTTATCAGTCTTTCATCAGTCCTCATCAGTCTTTCATCAGTCTTTCATCAGTCTTTCATCAGTCTTTCATCAGTCCTCATCAGTCTTTCATCAGTCCTCATCAGTCTTTCATCAGTCTTTCATCAGTCTTTCATCAGTCCTCATCAGTCTTTCATCAGTCTTCATCAGTCTTTCATCAGTCTTTCATCAGTCTTTCATCAGTCCTCATCAGTCTTTCATCAGTCTTTCATCAGTCTTTCATCAGTCCTCATCAGTCTTTCATCAGTCTTCATCAGTCTTTCATCAGTCTTTCATCAGTCTTTCATCAGTCCTCATCAGTCTTTCATCAGTCTTTCATCAGTCCTCATCAGTCTTTCATCAGTCTTTCTTCAGTCTTTCATCAGTGTTTCATCAGTCTTTCATCAGTCTTTCATCAGTTTTTCATCAGTCCTTCATCAGTCTTTCTTCAGTCCTCATCAGTATTTCATCAGTGTTTCATCAGTCTTTCATCAGTCTTTCATCAGTCCTTCATCAGTCTTTCATCAGTGTTTCATCAGTCTTTCATCAGTCCTTCATCAGTCTTTCATCAGTGTTTCATCAGTCTTTCATCAGTCCTTCATCAGTCTTTCATCAGTCCTCATCAGTATTTCATCAGTGTTTCATCAGTCTTTCATCAGTCTTTCATCAGTCCTTCATCAGTCCTCATCAGTCTTTCATCAGTCTTTCATCAGTCTTTCATCAGTCCTCATCAGTCTTTCATCAGTCTTTCATCAGTCTTTCATCAGTCTTTCATCAGTGTTTCATCAGTCTTTCAGTCTTTCATCAGTCCTCATCAGTCCTTCATCAGTCCTCATCAGTCTTTCATCAATCTTTCATCAGTCTTTCATCAGTCCTCATCAGTCTTTCATCAGTCCTCATCAGTCTTTCATCAGTCTTTCATCAGTCTTTCTTCAGTCCTTATCAGTCTTTCATCAGTCCTCATCAGTCTTTCATCAGTCTTTCATCAGTCTTTCATCAGTCCTCATCAGTCTTTCATCAGTCCTCATCAGTCTTTCATCAGTCCTTATCAGTCTTTAATCAGTCCTCATCAGTCTTTCATCAGTCTTTCATCAGTCTTTCATCAGTCTTTCATCAGTCCTCATCAGTCTTTCATCAGTCCTCATCAGTCTTTCATCAGTCTTTCATCAGTCTTTCATCAGTCTTTCATCAGTCCTCATCAGTCTTTCATCAGTCTTTCTTCAGTCTTTCATCAGTGTTTCATCAGTCTTTCATCAGTCTTTCATCAGTCCTCATCAGTCTTTCATCAGTCCTTATCAGTCTTTAATCAGTCCTCATCAGTCTTTCATCAGTCTTTCATCAGTCTTTCATCAGTCCTCATCAGTCTTTCATCAGTCCTCATCAGTCTTTCATCAGTCTTTCATCAGTCTTTCATCAGTCTTTCATCAGTCCTCATCAGTCTTTCATCAGTCTTTCTTCAGTCTTTCATCAGTGTTTCATCAGTCTTTCATCAGTCTTTCATCAGTTTTTCATCAGTCCTTCATCAGTCTTTCTTCAGTCCTCATCAATATTTCATCAGTGTTTCATCAGTCTTTCATCCTTCTTTCATCAGTCCTTCATCAGTCTTTCATCAGTCTTTCATCAGTCTTTCATCAGTCCTTCATAAGTCTTTCATCAGTGTTTCATCAGTGTTTCATCAGTCCTTCATCAGTCCTTCATCAGTCCTCATCAGTATTTCATCAGTGTTTCATCAGTGTTTCATCAGTCTTTCATCAGTCCTTCATCAGTCCTCATCAGTCTTTCATCAGTCTTTCATCAGTCTTTCATCAGTCCTCATCAGTCTTTCATCAGTCTTTCATCAGTCTTTCATCAGTCTTTCATCAGTGTTTCATCAGTCTTTCATCAGTCTTTCATCAGTCCTCATCAGTCCTTCATCAGTCCTCATCAGTCTTTCATCAGTCTTTCATCAGTCTTTCATCAGTCCTCATCAGTCTTTCATCAGTCCTCATCAGTCTTTCATCAGTCTTTCATCAGTCTTTCATCAGTCCTTATCAGTCTTTCATCAGTCCTCATCAGTCTTTCATCAGTCTTTCATCAGTCTTTCATCAGTCTTTCATCAGTCCTCATCAGTCTTTCATCAGTCCTCATCAGTCTTTCATCAGTCTTTCATCAGTCTTTCATCAGTCCTTATCAGTCTTTCATCAGTCCTCATCAGTCTTTCATCAGTCTTTCATCAGTCTTTCATCAGTCTTTCATCAGTCCTCATCAGTCTTTCATCAGTCCTCATCAGTCTTTCATCAGTCTTTCATCAGTCTTTCATCAGTCCTCATCAGTCTTTCATCAGTCTTTCATCAGTCCTCATCAGTCTTTCATCAGTCTTTCTTCAGTCTTTCATCAGTGTTTCATCAGTCTTTCATCAGTCTTTCATCAGTTTTTCATCAGTCCTTCATCAGTCTTTCTTCAGTCCTCATCAGTATTTCATCAGTGTTTCATCAGTCTTTCATCAGTCTTTCATCAGTCCTTCATCAGTCTTTCATCAGTGTTTCATCAGTCTTTCATCAGTCCTTCATCAGTCTTTCATCAGTGTTTCATCAGTCTTTTATCAGTCCTTATCAGTCTTTCATCAGTCCTCATCAGTCTTTCATCAGTCTTTCATCAGTCTTTCATCAGTCTTTCATCAGTCCTCATCAGTCTTTCATCAGTCCTCATCAGTCTTTCATCAGTCTTTCATCAGTCTTTCATCAGTCCTTATCAGTCTTTCATCAGTCCTCATCAGTCTTTCATCAGTCTTTCATCAGTCTTTCATCAGTCCTCATCAGTCTTTCATCAGTCCTCATCAGTCTTTCATCAGTCTTTCATCAGTCTTTCATCAGTCCTCATCAGTCTTTCATCAGTCTTTCATCAGTCCTCATCAGTCTTTCATCAGTCTTTCTTCAGTCTTTCATCAGTGTTTCATCAGTCTTTCATCAGTCCTCATCAGTCTTTCATCAGTCTTTCATCAGTCCTCATCAGTCTTTCATCAGTCTTTCATCAGTCTTTCATCAGTCCTTATCAGTCTTTCATCAGTCCTCATCAGTCTTTCATCAGTCTTTCATCAGTCTTTCATCAGTCTTTCATCAGTCCTCATCAGTCTTTCATCAGTCCTCATCAGTCTTTCATCAGTCTTTCATCAGTCTTTCATCAGTCCTCATCAGTCTTTCATCAGTCTTCATCAGTCTTTCATCAGTCTTTCATCAGTCTTTCATCAGTCCTCATCAGTCTTTCATCAGTCTTTCATCAGTCTTTCATCAGTCCTCATCAGTCTTTCATCAGTCTTCATCAGTCTTTCATCAGTCTTTCATCAGTCTTTCATCAGTCCTCATCAGTCTTTCATCAGTCTTTCATCAGTCCTCATCAGTCTTTCATCAGTCTTTCTTCAGTCTTTCATCAGTGTTTCATCAGTCTTTCATCAGTCTTTCATCAGTTTTTCATCAGTCCTTCATCAGTCTTTCTTCAGTCCTCATCAGTATTTCATCAGTGTTTCATCAGTCTTTCATCAGTCTTTCATCAGTCCTTCATCAGTCTTTCATCAGTGTTTCATCAGTCTTTCATCAGTCCTTCATCAGTCTTTCATCAGTGTTTCATCAGTCTTTCATCAGTCCTTCATCAGTCTTTCATCAGTCCTCATCAGTATTTCATCAGTGTTTCATCAGTCTTTCATCAGTCTTTCATCAGTCCTTCATCAGTCCTCATCAGTCTTTCATCAGTCTTTCATCAGTCTTTCATCAGTCCTCATCAGTCTTTCATCAGTCTTTCATCAGTCTTTCATCAGTCTTTCATCAGTGTTTCATCAGTCTTTCAGTCTTTCATCAGTCCTCATCAGTCCTTCATCAGTCCTCATCAGTCTTTCATCAATCTTTCATCAGTCTTTCATCAGTCCTCATCAGTCTTTCATCAGTCCTCATCTGTCTTTCATCAGTCTTTCATCAGTCTTTCTTCAGTCCTTATCAGTCTTTCATCAGTCCTCATCAGTCTTTCATCAGTCTTTCATCAGTCTTTCATCAGTCTTTCATCAGTCCTCATCAGTCTTTCATCAGTCCTCATCAGTCTTTCATCAGTCCTTATCAGTCTTTAATCAGTCCTCATCAGTCTTTCATCAGTCTTTCATCAGTCTTTCATCAGTCTTTCATCAGTCCTCATCAGTCTTTCATCAGTCCTCATCAGTCTTTCATCAGTCTTTCATCAGTCTTTCATCAGTCTTTCATCAGTCCTCATCAGTCTTTCATCAGTCTTTCTTCAGTCTTTCATCAGTGTTTCATCAGTCTTTCATCAGTCTTTCATCAGTTTTTCATCAGTCCTTCATCAGTCTTTCTTCAGTCCTCATCAGTATTTCATCAGTGTTTCATCAGTCTTTCATCAGTCTTTCATCAGTCCTTCATCAGTCTTTCATCAGTGTTTCATCAGTCTTTCATCAGTCCTTCATAAGTCTTTCATCAGTGTTTCATCAGTGTTTCATCAGTCCTTCATCAGTCCTTCATCAGTCCTCATCAGTATTTCATCAGTGTTTCATCAGTGTTTCATCAGTCTTTCATCAGTCCTTCATCAGTCCTCATCAGTCTTTCATCAGTCTTTCATCAGTCTTTCATCAGTCCTCATCAGTCTTTCATCAGTCTTTCATCAGTCTTTCATCAGTCTTTCATCAGTGTTTCATCAGTCTTTCATCAGTCTTTCATCAGTCCTCATCAGTCCTTCATCAGTCCTCATCAGTCTTTCATCAGTCTTTCATCAGTCTTTCATCAGTCCTCATCAGTCTTTCATCAGTTTTTCATCAGTCTTTCATCAGTCCTTATCAGTCTTTCATCAGTCCTCATCAGTCTTTCATCAGTCTTTCATCAGTCTTTCATCAGTCTTTCATCAGTCCTCATCAGTCTTTCATCAGTCCTCATCAGTCTTTCATCAGTCTTTCATCAGTCTTTCATCAGTCCTTATCAGTCTTTCATCAGTCCTCATCAGTCTTTCATCAGTCTTTCATCAGTCTTTCATCAGTCTTTCATCAGTCCTCATCAGTCTTTCATCAGTCCTCATCAGTCTTTCATCAGTCTTTCATCAGTCTTTCATCAGTCCTCATCAGTCTTTCATCAGTCTTTCATCAGTCCTCATCAGTCTTTCATCAGTCTTTCTTCAGTCTTTCATCAGTCTTTCATCAGTCTTTCATCAGTCTTTCATCAGTTTTTCATCAGTCCTTCATCAGTCTTTCTTCAGTCCTCATCAGTATTTCATCAGTGTTTCATCAGTCTTTCATCAGTCTTTCATCAGTCCTTCATCAGTCTTTCATCAGTGTTTCATCAGTCTTTCATCAGTCCTTCATCAGTCTTTCATCAGTGTTTCATCAGTCTTTCATCAGTCCTTCATCAGTCTTTCATCAGTCCTCATCAGTATTTCATCAGTGTTTCATCAGTCTTTCATCAGTCTTTCATCAGTCCTTCATCAGTCCTCATCAGTCTTTCATCAGTCTTTCATCAGTCTTTCATCAGTCCTCATCAGTCTTTCATCAGTCTTTCATCAGTCTTTCATCAGTCTTTCATCAGTGTTTCATCAGTGTTTCATCAGTCTTTCATCAGTCTTTCATCAGTTTTTCATCAGTCCTTCATCAGTCTTTCTTCAGTCCTTATCAGTCTTTCATCAGTCCTCATCAGTCTTTCATCAGTCTTTCATCAGTCTTTCATCAGTCTTTTCATCAGTCCTCATCAGTCTTTCATCAGTCCTCATCAGTCTTTCATCAGTCTTTCATCAGTCTTTCATCAGTCCTCATCAGTCTTTCATCAGTCTTCATCAGTCTTTCATCAGTCTTTCATCAGTCTTTCATCAGTCCTCATCAGTCTTTCATCAGTCTTTCATCAGTCTTTCATCAGTCTTTCATCAGTCCTCATCAGTCTTTCATCAGTCCTCATCAGTCTTTCATCAGTCTTTCATCAGTCTTTCATCAGTCCTCATCAGTCTTTCATCAGTCTTTCATCAGTCTTTCATCAGTCTTTTCATCAGTCCTCGTCAGTCTTTCATCAGTCCTCATCAGTCTTTCATCAGTCTTTCATCAGTCTTTCATCAGTCCTCATCAGTCTTTCATCAGTCTTCATCAGTCTTTCATCAGTCTTTCATCAGTCTTTCATCAGTCCTCATCAGTCTTTCATCAGTCTTTCATCAGTCTTTCATCAGTCTTTCATCAGTCCTCATCAGTCTTTCATCAGTCCTCATCAGTCTTTCATCAGTCTTTCATCAGTCTTTCATCAGTCCTCATCAGTCTTTCATCAGTCTTTCATCAGTCCTCATCAGTCTTTCATCAGTCTTTCTTCAGTATTTCATCAGTGTTTCATCAGTCTTTCATCAGTCTTTCATCAGTCCTTCATCAGTCTTTCATCAGTGTTTCATCAGTCTTTCATCAGTCCTTCATCAGTCTTTCATCAGTGTTTCATCAGTCTTTCATCAGTCCTTCATCAGTCTTTCATCAGTCCTCATCAGTATTTCATCAGTGTTTCATCAGTCTTTCATCAGTCTTTCATCAGTCCTTCATCAGTCCTCATCAGTCTTTCATCAGTCTTTCATCAGTCTTTCATCAGTCCTCATCAGTCTTTCATCAGTCTTTCATCAGTCTTTCATCAGTCTTTCATCAGTGTTTCATCAGTCTTTCATCAGTCTTTCATCAGTCCTCATCTGTCCTTCATCAGTCCTCATCAGTCTTTCATCAGTCTTTCATCACTCTTTCATCAGTCCTCATCAGTCTTTCATCAGTCCTTATCAGTCTTTCATCAGTCCTCATCAGTCTTTCATCAGTCTTTCATCAGTCTTTCATCAGTCCTCATCAGTCCTCATCAGTCTTTCATCAGTCCTCATCAGTCTTTCATCAGTCTTTCATCAGTCTTTCATCAGTCCTTATCAGTCTTTCATCAGTCCTCATCAGTCTTTCATCAGTCTTTCATCAGTCTTTCATCAGTCTTTCATCAGTCTTTCATCAGTCCTCATCAGTCTTTCATCAGTCCTCATCAGTCTTTCATCAGTCTTTCATCAGTCCTCATCAGTCTTTCATCAGTCTTTCATCAGTCCTCATCAGTCTTTCATCAGTCTTTCTTCAGTCTTTCATCAGTGTTTCATCAGTGTTTCATCAGTCTTTCATCAGTCTTTCATCAGTTTTTCATCAGTCCTTCATCAGTCTTTCTTCAGTCCTCATCAGTATTTCATCAGTGTTTCATCAGTCTTTCATCAGTCTTTCATCAGTCCTTCATCAGTCTTTCATCAGTGTTTCATCAGTCTTTCATCAGTCCTTCATCAGTCTTTCATCAGTGTTTCATCAGTCTTTCATCAGTCCTTCATCAGTCTTTCATCAGTCCTCATCAGTATTTCATCAGTGTTTCATCAGTCTTTCATCAGTCTTTCATCAGTCTTTCATCAGTCTTTCATCAGTCTTTCATCAGTCATTAATCAGTCTTTCATCAGTCATTCATCAGTCATTAATCAGTCTTTCAGTCTTTCATCAGTCTTTCATCAGTCATTAATCAGTCTTTCATCAGTCTTTCATCAGTCTTTCATCAGTCATTAATCAGTCTTTCATCAGTCATTAATCAGTCTTTCATCAGTCTTTCATCAGTCTTTCATCAGTCATTAATCAGTGTTTCATCAGTCTTTCATCAGTCTTTCATCAGTCTTTCATCAGTCATTCATCAGTCTTTCATCAGTCTTTCATCAGTCATTAATCAGTCATTAATCAGTCTTTCATCAGTCTTTCATCAGTCTTTCATCACTCATTAATCAGTCTTTCATCAGTCTTTCATCAGTCATTAATCAGTGTTTCATCAGTCTTTCATCAGTCTTTCATCAGTCATTCATCAGTCTTTCATCAGTCTTTCATCAGTCATTAATCAGTCTTTCATCAGTCATTAATCAGTCTTTCATCAGTCTTTCATCAGTCATTAAGCAGTCTTTCATCAGTCTTTCATCAGTCTTTCATCAGTCTTTCATCAGTCTTTCATCAGTCATTAATCAGTCTTTCATCAGTCTTTCATCAGTCTTTCATCAGTCATTAATCAGTCTTTCATCAGTCTTTCATCAGTCTTTCATCAGTCTTTCATCACTCATTAATCAGTCTTTCATCAGTCTTTCATCAGTCATTAATCAGTGTTTCATCAGTCATTCATCAGTCTTTCATCAGTCTTTCATCAGTCATTAATCAGTCATTAATCAGTCTTTCATCAGTCATTAATCAGTCATTAATCAGTCTTTCATCAGTCTTTCATCAGTCATTAATCAGTCATTCATCAGTCATTAATCAGTCTTTCATCAGTCATTAATCAGTCTTTCATTAGTCTTTCATCAGTCATTAATCAGTCTTTCATCAGTCATTCATCAGTTTTTAATCAGTCATTCATCAGTCATTAATCAGTCTTTCATCAGTCTTTCATCAGTCATTAAGCAGTCTTTCATCAGTCTTTCATCAGTCATTAATCAGTCTTTCATCAGTCTTTCATCAGTCTTTCATCAGTCATTAATCAGTCTTTCATCAGTCATTCATCAGTTTTTAATCAGTCATTCATCAGTCATTAATCAGTCTTTCATCAGTCTTTCATCAGTCTTTCATCAGTCATTAAGCAGTCTTTCATCAGTCTTTCATCAGTCATTAATCAGTCTTTCATCAGTCTTTCATCAGTCATTAAGCAGTCTTTCATCAGTCTTTCATCAGTCTTTCATCAGTCTTTCATCAGTCTTTCATCAGTCTTTCATCAGTCATTCATCAGTCGTTAATCAGTCTTTCATCAGTCATTAATCAGTCTTTCATCAGTCATTCATCAGTCATTAATCAGTCTTTCATCAGTCATTCATCAGTTTTTAATCAGTCATTCATCAGTCATTAATCAGTCTTTCATCAGTCTTTCATCAGTCATTAAGCAGTCTTTCATCAGTCTTTCATCAGTCATTAAGCAGTCTTTCATCACCTTTCATCAGTCATTAATCAGTCTTTCATCAGTCTTTCATCAGTCTTTCATCAGTCATTCATCAGTCTTTCATCAGTCATTCATCAGTTTTTAATCAGTCATTAATCAGTCATTAATCAGTCTTTCATCAGTCTTTCATCAGTCATTAATCAGTCATTCATCAGTCATTAATCAGTCTTTCATCAGTCTTTCATCAGTCATTAAGCAGTCTTTCATCAGTCTTTCATCAGTCATTAATCAGTCATTCATCAGTCATTAATCAGTCTTTCATCAGTCTTTCATCAGTCATTAAGCAGTCTTTCATCAGTCTTTCATCAGTCATTAATCAGTCTTTCATCAGTCTTTCATCAGTCTTTCATCAGTCATTAATCAGTCTTTCATCAGTCATTCATCAGTTTTTAATCAGTCATTCATCAGTCATTAATCAGTCTTTCATCAGTCTTTCATCAGTCATTAAGCAGTCTTTCATCAGTCTTTCATCAGTCATTAATCAGTCTTTCATCAGTCTTTCATCAGTCATTCATCAGTCTTTCATCAGTCTTTCATCAGTCTTTCATCAGTCTTTCATCAGTCTTTCATCAGTCTTTCATCAGTCTTTCATCAGTCATTCATCAGTCGTTAATCAGTCTTTCATCAGTCATTAATCAGTCTTTCATCAGTCATTCATCAGTCATTAATCAGTCTTTCATCAGTCATTCATCAGTTTTTAATCAGTCATTCATCAGTCATTAATCAGTCTTTCATCAGTCTTTCATCAGTCATTAAGCAGTCTTTCATCAGTCTTTCATCAGTCATTAAGCAGTCTTTCATCAGTGTTTCATCAGTCATTAATCAGTCTTTCATCAGTCTTTCATCAGTCTTTCATCAGTCATTCATCAGTCTTTCATCAGTCATTAATCAGTCTTTCATCAGTCATTAATCAGTCTTTCATTAGTCTTTCATCAGTCATTAATCAGTCTTTCATCAGTCATTCATCAGTTTTTAATCAGTCATTAATCAGTCATTAATCAGTCTTTCATCAGTCTTTCATCAGTCATTAATCAGTCATTCATCAGTCATTAATCAGTCTTTCATCAGTCATTAATCAGTCTTTCATTAGTCTTTCATCAGTCATTAATCAGTCTTTCATCAGTCATTCATCAGTTTTTAATCAGTCATTCATCAGTCATTAATCAGTCTTTCATCAGTCTTTCATCAGTCATTAATCAGTCTTTCATCAGTCTTTCATCAGTCTTTCATCAGTCATTAATCAGTCTTTCATCAGTCATTCATCAGTTTTTAATCAGTCATTCATCAGTCATTAATCAGTCTTTCATCAGTCTTTCATCAGTCATTAAGCAGTTTTCATCAGTCTTTCATCAGTCATTAATAAGTCTTTCATCAGTCTTTCATCAGTCATTAAGCAGTCTTTCATCAGTCTTTCATCAGTCTTTCATCAGTCGTTAATCAGTCTTTCATCAGTCTTTCATCAGTCATTAATCAGTCTTTCATCAGTCTTTCATCAGTCTTTCATCAGTCTTTCATCAGTCTTTCATCAGTCATTAATCAGTCTTTCATCAGTCATTCATCAGTCATTACTCAGTCTTTCATCAGTCTTTCATCAGTCATTAATCAGTCTTTCATCAGTCTTTCATCAGTCTTTCATCAGTCATTAATCAGTCTTTCATCAGTCATTAATCAGTCTTTCATCAGTCTTTCATCAGTCTTTCATCAGTCATTAATCAGTGTTTCATCAGTCTTTCATCAGTCTTTCATCAGTCTTTCATCACTCATTAATCAGTCTTTCATCAGTCTTTCATCAGTCTTTCATCAGTCATTAATCAGTGTTTCATCAGTCTTTCATCAGTCTTTCATCAGTCATTCATCAGTCTTTCATCAGTCATTAATAAGTCATTAATCAGTCTTTCATCAGTCTTTCATCAGTCTTTCATAACTCATTAATCAGTCTTTCATCAGTCTTTCATCAGTCATTAATCAGTGTTTCATCAGTCTTTCATCAGTCTTTCATCAGTCATTCATCAGTCTTTCATCAGTCTTTCATCAGTCTTTCATCAGTCCTCATCAGTCTTTCATCAGTCCTCATCAGTCTTTCATCAGTCTTTCATCAGTCTTTCATCAGTCCTTATCAGTCTTTCATCAGTCCTCATCAGTCTTTCATCAGTCTTTCATCAGTCTTTCATCAGTCTTTCATCAGTCCTCATCAGTCTTTCATCAGTCCTCATCAGTCTTTCATCAGTCTTTCATCAGTCTTTCATCAGTCCTTATCAGTCTTTCATCAGTCCTCATCAGTCTTTCATCAGTCTTTCATCAGTCTTTCATCAGTCTTTCATCAGTCCTCATCAGTCTTTCATCAGTCCTCATCAGTCTTTCATCAGTCTTTCATCAGTCTTTCATCAGTCCTCATCAGTCTTTCATCAGTCTTTCATCAGTCCTCATCAGTCTTTCATCAGTCTTTCTTCAGTCTTTCATCAGTGTTTCATCAGTCTTTCATCAGTCTTTCATCAGTTTTTCATCAGTCCTTCATCAGTCTTTCTTCA
This sequence comes from Odontesthes bonariensis, assembly GCF_027942865.1. Taxonomy (NCBI): domain Eukaryota; kingdom Metazoa; phylum Chordata; class Actinopteri; order Atheriniformes; family Atherinopsidae; genus Odontesthes; species Odontesthes bonariensis. Next base: position 32,356,383 of record NC_134514.1, read on the forward strand.
GTCCTCATCAGTATTTCATCAGTGTTTCATCAGTCTTTCATCAGTCTTTCATCAGTCCTTCATCAGTCTTTCATCAGTGTTTCATCAGTCTTTCATCAGTCCTTCATCAGTCTTTCATCAGTGTTTCATCAGTCTTTTATCAGTCCTTATCAGTCTTTCATCAGTCCTCATCAGTCTTTCATCAGTCTTTCATCAGTCTTTCATCAGTCTTTCATCAGTCCTCATCAGTCTTTCATCAGTCCTCATCAGTCTTTCATCAGTCTTTCATCAGTCTTTCATCAGTCCTTATCAGTCTTTCATCAGTCCTCATCAGTCTTTCATCAGTCTTTCATCAGTCTTTCATCAGTCCTCATCAGTCTTTCATCAGTCCTCATCAGTCTTTCATCAGTCTTTCATCAGTCTTTCATCAGTCCTCATCAGTCTTTCATCAGTCTTTCATCAGTCCTCATCAGTCTTTCATCAGTCTTTCTTCAGTCTTTCATCAGTGTTTCATCAGTCTTTCATCAGTCTTTCATCAGTCTTTCATCAGTCCTCATCAGTCTTTCATCAGTCTTTCATCAGTCCTCATCAGTCTTTCATCAGTCTTTCATCAGTCTTTCATCAGTCCTTATCAGTCTTTCATCAGTCCTCATCAGTCTTTCATCAGTCTTTCATCAGTCTTTCATCAGTCTTTCATCAGTCCTCATCAGTCTTTCATCAGTCCTCATCAGTCTTTCATCAGTCTTTCATCAGTCTTTCATCAGTCCTCATCAGTCTTTCATCAGTCTTCATCAGTCTTTCATCAGTCTTTCATCAGTCTTTCATCAGTCCTCATCAGTCTTTCATCAGTCTTTCATCAGTCTTTCATCAGTCCTCATCAGTCTTTCATCAGTCTTCATCAGTCTTTCATCAGTCTTTCATCAGTCTTTCATCAGTCCTCATCAGTCTTTCATCAGTCTTTCATCAGTCCTCATCAGTCTTTCATCAGTCTTTCTTCAGTCTTTCATCAGTGTTTCATCAGTCTTTCATCAGTCTTTCATCAGTTTTTCATCAGTCCTTCATCAGTCTTTCTTCAGTCCTCATCAGTATTTCATCAGTGTTTCATCAGTCTTTCATCAGTCTTTCATCAGTCCTTCATCAGTCTTTCATCAGTGTTTCATCAGTCTTTCATCAGTCCTTCATCAGTCTTTCATCAGTGTTTCATCAGTCTTTCATCAGTCCTTCATCAGTCTTTCATCAGTCCTCATCAGTATTTCATCAGTGTTTCATCAGTCTTTCATCAGTCTTTCATCAGTCCTTCATCAGTCCTCATCAGTCTTTCATCAGTCTTTCATCAGTCTTTCATCAGTCCTCATCAGTCTTTCATCAGTCTTTCATCAGTCTTTCATCAGTCTTTCATCAGTGTTTCATCAGTCTTTCAGTCTTTCATCAGTCCTCATCAGTCCTTCATCAGTCCTCATCAGTCTTTCATCAATCTTTCATCAGTCTTTCATCAGTCCTCATCAGTCTTTCATCAGTCCTCATCAGTCTTTCATCAGTCTTTCATCAGTCTTTCTTCAGTCCTTATCAGTCTTTCATCAGTCCTCATCAGTCTTTCATCAGTCTTTCATCAGTCTTTCATCAGTCTTTCATCAGTCCTCATCAGTCTTTCATCAGTCCTCATCAGTCTTTCATCAGTCCTTATCAGTCTTTAATCAGTCCTCATCAGTCTTTCATCAGTCTTTCATCAGTCTTTCATCAGTCTTTCATCAGTCCTCATCAGTCTTTCATCAGTCCTCATCAGTCTTTCATCAGTCTTTCATCAGTCTTTCATCAGTCTTTCATCAGTCCTCATCAGTCTTTCATCAGTCTTTCTTCAGTCTTTCATCAGTGTTTCATCAGTCTTTCATCAGTCTTTCATCAGTTTTTCATCAGTCCTTCATCAGTCTTTCTTCAGTCCTCATCAGTATTTCATCAGTGTTTCATCAGTCTTTCATCAGTCTTTCATCAGTCCTTCATCAGTCTTTCATCAGTGTTTCATCAGTCTTTCATCAGTCCTTCATAAGTCTTTCATCAGTGTTTCATCAGTGTTTCATCAGTCCTTCATCAGTCCTTCATCAGTCCTCATCAGTATTTCATCAGTGTTTCATCAGTGTTTCATCAGTCTTTCATCAGTCCTTCATCAGTCCTCATCAGTCTTTCATCAGTCTTTCATCAGTCTTTCATCAGTCCTCATCAGTCTTTCATCAGTCTTTCATCAGTCTTTCATCAGTCTTTCATCAGTGTTTCATCAGTCTTTCATCAGTCTTTCATCAGTCCTCATCAGTCCTTCATCAGTCCTCATCAGTCTTTCATCAGTCTTTCATCAGTCTTTCATCAGTCCTCATCAGTCTTTCATCAGTTTTTCATCAGTCTTTCATCAGTCCTTATCAGTCTTTCATCAGTCCTCATCAGTCTTTCATCAGTCTTTCATCAGTCTTTCATCAGTCTTTCATCAGTCCTCATCAGTCTTTCATCAGTCCTCATCAGTCTTTCATCAGTCTTTCATCAGTCTTTCATCAGTCCTTATCAGTCTTTCATCAGTCCTCATCAGTCTTTCATCAGTCTTTCATCAGTCTTTCATCAGTCTTTCATCAGTCCTCATCAGTCTTTCATCAGTCCTCATCAGTCTTTCATCAGTCTTTCATCAGTCTTTCATCAGTCCTCATCAGTCTTTCATCAGTCTTTCATCAGTCCTCATCAGTCTTTCATCAGTCTTTCTTCAGTCTTTCATCAGTCTTTCATCAGTCTTTCATCAGTCTTTCATCAGTTTTTCATCAGTCCTTCATCAGTCTTTCTTCAGTCCTCATCAGTATTTCATCAGTGTTTCATCAGTCTTTCATCAGTCTTTCATCAGTCCTTCATCAGTCTTTCATCAGTGTTTCATCAGTCTTTCATCAGTCCTTCATCAGTCTTTCATCAGTGTTTCATCAGTCTTTCATCAGTCTTTCATCAGTCCTTCATCAGTCCTCATCAGTCTTTCATCAGTCTTTCATCAGTCTTTCATCAGTCCTCATCAGTCTTTCATCAGTCTTTCATCAGTCTTTCATCAGTCTTTCATCAGTGTTTCATCAGTGTTTCATCAGTCTTTCATCAGTCTTTCATCAGTTTTTCATCAGTCCTTCATCAGTCTTTCTTCAGTCCTTATCAGTCTTTCATCAGTCCTCATCAGTCTTTCATCAGTCTTTCATCAGTCTTTCATCAGTCTTTTCATCAGTCCTCATCAGTCTTTCATCAGTCCTCATCAGTCTTTCATCAGTCTTTCATCAGTCTTTCATCAGTCCTCATCAGTCTTTCATCAGTCTTCATCAGTCTTTCATCAGTCTTTCATCAGTCTTTCATCAGTCCTCATCAGTCTTTCATCAGTCTTTCATCAGTCTTTCATCAGTCTTTCATCAGTCCTCATCAGTCTTTCATCAGTCCTCATCAGTCTTTCATCAGTCTTTCATCAGTCTTTCATCAGTCCTCATCAGTCTTTCATCAGTCTTTCATCAGTCTTTCATCAGTCTTTTCATCAGTCCTCGTCAGTCTTTCATCAGTCCTCATCAGTCTTTCATCAGTCTTTCATCAGTCTTTCATCAGTCCTCATCAGTCTTTCATCAGTCTTCATCAGTCTTTCATCAGTCTTTCATCAGTCTTTCATCAGTCCTCATCAGTCTTTCATCAGTCTTTCATCAGTCTTTCATCAGTCTTTCATCAGTCCTCATCAGTCTTTCATCAGTCCTCATCAGTCTTTCATCAGTCTTTCATCAGTCTTTCATCAGTCCTCATCAGTCTTTCATCAGTCTTTCATCAGTCCTCATCAGTCTTTCATCAGTCTTTCTTCAGTATTTCATCAGTGTTTCATCAGTCTTTCATCAGTCTTTCATCAGTCCTTCATCAGTCTTTCATCAGTGTTTCATCAGTCTTTCATCAGTCCTTCATCAGTCTTTCATCAGTGTTTCATCAGTCTTTCATCAGTCCTTCATCAGTCTTTCATCAGTCCTCATCAGTATTTCATCAGTGTTTCATCAGTCTTTCATCAGTCTTTCATCAGTCCTTCATCAGTCCTCATCAGTCTTTCATCAGTCTTTCATCAGTCTTTCATCAGTCCTCATCAGTCTTTCATCAGTCTTTCATCAGTCTTTCATCAGTCTTTCATCAGTGTTTCATCAGTCTTTCATCAGTCTTTCATCAGTCCTCATCTGTCCTTCATCAGTCCTCATCAGTCTTTCATCAGTCTTTCATCAGTCTTTCATCAGTCCTCATCAGTCTTTCATCAGTCCTTATCAGTCTTTCATCAGTCCTCATCAGTCTTTCATCAGTCTTTCATCAGTCTTTCATCAGTCCTCATCAGTCCTCATCAGTCTTTCATCAGTCCTCATCAGTCTTTCATCAGTCTTTCATCAGTCTTTCATCAGTCCTTATCAGTCTTTCATCAGTCCTCATCAGTCTTTCATCAGTCTTTCATCAGTCTTTCATCAGTCTTTCATCAGTCTTTCATCAGTCCTCATCAGTCTTTCATCAGTCCTCATCAGTCTTTCATCAGTCTTTCATCAGTCCTCATCAGTCTTTCATCAGTCTTTCATCAGTCCTCATCAGTCTTTCATCAGTCTTTCTTCAGTCTTTCATCAGTGTTTCATCAGTGTTTCATCAGTCTTTCATCAGTCTTTCATCAGTTTTTCATCAGTCCTTCATCAGTCTTTCTTCAGTCCTCATCAGTATTTCATCAGTGTTTCATCAGTCTTTCATCAGTCTTTCATCAGTCCTTCATCAGTCTTTCATCAGTGTTTCATCAGTCTTTCATCAGTCCTTCATCAGTCTTTCATCAGTGTTTCATCAGTCTTTCATCAGTCCTTCATCAGTCTTTCATCAGTCCTCATCAGTATTTCATCAGTGTTTCATCAGTCTTTCATCAGTCTTTCATCAGTCTTTCATCAGTCTTTCATCAGTCTTTCATCAGTCATTAATCAGTCTTTCATCAGTCATTCATCAGTCATTAATCAGTCTTTCAGTCTTTCATCAGTCTTTCATCAGTCATTAATCAGTCTTTCATCAGTCTTTCATCAGTCTTTCATCAGTCATTAATCAGTCTTTCATCAGTCATTAATCAGTCTTTCATCAGTCTTTCATCAGTCTTTCATCAGTCATTAATCAGTGTTTCATCAGTCTTTCATCAGTCTTTCATCAGTCTTTCATCAGTCATTCATCAGTCTTTCATCAGTCTTTCATCAGTCATTAATCAGTCATTAATCAGTCTTTCATCAGTCTTTCATCAGTCTTTCATCACTCATTAATCAGTCTTTCATCAGTCTTTCATCAGTCATTAATCAGTGTTTCATCAGTCTTTCATCAGTCTTTCATCAGTCATTCATCAGTCTTTCATCAGTCTTTCATCAGTCATTAATCAGTCTTTCATCAGTCATTAATCAGTCTTTCATCAGTCTTTCATCAGTCATTAAGCAGTCTTTCATCAGTCTTTCATCAGTCTTTCATCAGTCTTTCATCAGTCTTTCATCAGTCATTAATCAGTCTTTCATCAGTCTTTCATCAGTCTTTCATCAGTCATTAATCAGTCTTTCATCAGTCTTTCATCAGTCTTTCATCAGTCTTTCATCACTCATTAATCAGTCTTTCATCAGTCTTTCATCAGTCATTAATCAGTGTTTCATCAGTCATTCATCAGTCTTTCATCAGTCTTTCATCAGTCATTAATCAGTCATTAATCAGTCTTTCATCAGTCATTAATCAGTCATTAATCAGTCTTTCATCAGTCTTTCATCAGTCATTAATCAGTCATTCATCAGTCATTAATCAGTCTTTCATCAGTCATTAATCAGTCTTTCATTAGTCTTTCATCAGTCATTAATCAGTCTTTCATCAGTCATTCATCAGTTTTTAATCAGTCATTCATCAGTCATTAATCAGTCTTTCATCAGTCTTTCATCAGTCATTAAGCAGTCTTTCATCAGTCTTTCATCAGTCATTAATCAGTCTTTCATCAGTCTTTCATCAGTCTTTCATCAGTCATTAATCAGTCTTTCATCAGTCATTCATCAGTTTTTAATCAGTCATTCATCAGTCATTAATCAGTCTTTCATCAGTCTTTCATCAGTCTTTCATCAGTCATTAAGCAGTCTTTCATCAGTCTTTCATCAGTCATTAATCAGTCTTTCATCAGTCTTTCATCAGTCATTAAGCAGTCTTTCATCAGTCTTTCATCAGTCTTTCATCAGTCTTTCATCAGTCTTTCATCAGTCTTTCATCAGTCATTCATCAGTCGTTAATCAGTCTTTCATCAGTCATTAATCAGTCTTTCATCAGTCATTCATCAGTCATTAATCAGTCTTTCATCAGTCATTCATCAGTTTTTAATCAGTCATTCATCAGTCATTAATCAGTCTTTCATCAGTCTTTCATCAGTCATTAAGCAGTCTTTCATCAGTCTTTCATCAGTCATTAAGCAGTCTTTCATCAGTCTTTCATCAGTCATTAATCAGTCTTTCATCAGTCTTTCATCAGTCTTTCATCAGTCATTCATCAGTCTTTCATCAGTCATTCATCAGTTTTTAATCAGTCATTAATCAGTCATTAATCAGTCTTTCATCAGTCTTTCATCAGTCATTAATCAGTCATTCATCAGTCATTAATCAGTCTTTCATCAGTCTTTCATCAGTCATTAAGCAGTCTTTCATCAGTCTTTCATCAGTCATTAATCAGTCATTCATCAGTCATTAATCAGTCTTTCATCAGTCTTTCATCAGTCATTAAGCAGTCTTTCATCAGTCTTTCATCAGTCATTAATCAGTCTTTCATCAGTCTTTCATCAGTCTTTCATCAGTCATTAATCAGTCTTTCATCAGTCATTCATCAGTTTTTAATCAGTCATTCATCAGTCATTAATCAGTCTTTCATCAGTCTTTCATCAGTCATTAAGCAGTCTTTCATCAGTCTTTCATCAGTCATTAATCAGTCTTTCATCAGTCTTTCATCAGTCATTCATCAGTCTTTCATCAGTCTTTCATCAGTCTTTCATCAGTCTTTCATCAGTCTTTCATCAGTCTTTCATCAGTCTTTCATCAGTCATTCATCAGTCGTTAATCAGTCTTTCATCAGTCATTAATCAGTCTTTCATCAGTCATTCATCAGTCATTAATCAGTCTTTCATCAGTCATTCATCAGTTTTTAATCAGTCATTCATCAGTCATTAATCAGTCTTTCATCAGTCTTTCATCAGTCATTAAGCAGTCTTTCATCAGTCTTTCATCAGTCATTAAGCAGTCTTTCATCAGTCTTTCATCAGTCATTAATCAGTCTTTCATCAGTCTTTCATCAGTCTTTCATCAGTCATTCATCAGTCTTTCATCAGTCATTCATCAGTTTTTAATCAGTCATTAATCAGTCATTAATCAGTCTTTCATCAGTCTTTCATCAGTCATTAATCAGTCATTCATCAGTCATTAATCAGTCTTTCATCAGTCATTAATCAGTCTTTCATTAGTCTTTCATCAGTCATTAATCAGTCTTTCATCAGTCATTCATCAGTTTTTAATCAGTCATTCATCAGTCATTAATCAGTCTTTCATCAGTCTTTCATCAGTCATTAATCAGTCTTTCATCAGTCTTTCATCAGTCTTTCATCAGTCATTAATCAGTCTTTCATCAGTCATTCATCAGTTTTTAATCAGTCATTCATCAGTCATTAATCAGTCTTTCATCAGTCTTTCATCAGTCATTAAGCAGTTTTCATCAGTCTTTCATCAGTCATTAATAAGTCTTTCATCAGTCTTTCATCAGTCATTAAGCAGTCTTTCATCAGTCTTTCATCAGTCTTTCATCAGTCGTTAATCAGTCTTTCATCAGTCTTTCATCAGTCATTAATCAGTCTTTCATCAGTCTTTCATCAGTCTTTCATCAGTCTTTCATCAGTCTTTCATCAGTCATTAATCAGTCTTTCATCAGTCATTCATCAGTCATTACTCAGTCTTTCATCAGTCTTTCATCAGTCATTAATCAGTCTTTCATCAGTCTTTCATCAGTCTTTCATCAGTCATTAATCAGTCTTTCATCAGTCATTAATCAGTCTTTCATCAGTCTTTCATCAGTCTTTCATCAGTCATTAATCAGTGTTTCATCAGTCTTTCATCAGTCTTTCATCAGTCTTTCATCACTCATTAATCAGTCTTTCATCAGTCTTTCATCAGTCTTTCATCAGTCATTAATCAGTGTTTCATCAGTCTTTCATCAGTCTTTCATCAGTCTTTCATAACTCATTAATCAGTCTTTCATCAGTCTTTCATCAGTCATTAATCAGTGTTTCATCAGTCTTTCATCAGTCTTTCATCAGTCATTCATCAGTCTTTCATCAGTCTTTCATCAGTCATTAATCAGTCATTAATCAGTCTTTCATCAGTCTTTCATCAGTCATTAATCAGTCATTCATCAGTCATTAATCAGTCTTTCATCAGTCATTAATCAGTCTTTCATCAGTCTTTCATCAGTCATTAAGCAGTCTTTCATCAGTCTTTCATCAGTCATTAATCAGTCTTTCATCAGTCTTTCATCAGTCTTTCATCAGTCATTAATCAGTCTTTCATCAGTCATTCATCAGTTTTTAATCAGTCATTCATCAGTCATTAATCAGTCTTTCATCAGTCTTTCATCAGTCATTAAGCAGTCTTTCATCAGTCTTTCATCAGTCATTAATCAGTCTTTCATCAGTCTTTCATCAGTCTTTCATCAGTCATTAATCAGTCTTTCATCAGTCATTCATCAGTTTTTAATCAGTCATTAATCAGTCATTAATCAGTCTTTCATCAGTCATTAATCAGTCATTCATCAGTCATTAATCAGTCTTTCATCAGTCATTAATCAGTCTTTCATTAGTCTTTCATCAGTCATTAATCAGTCTTTCATCAGTCATTCATCAGTTTTTAATCAGTCATTCATCAGTCATTAATCAGTCTTTCATCAGTCTTTCATCAGTCATTAATCAGTCTTTCATCAGTCTTTCATCAGTCTTTCATCAGTCATTAATCAGTCTTTCATCAGTCATTCATCAGTTTTTAATCAGTCATTCATCAGTCTTTCATCAGTCTTTCATCAGTCATTAAGCAGTCTTTCATCAGTCATTAATCAGTCTTTCATCAGTCTTTCATCAGTCATTAAGCAGTCTTTCATCAGTCTTTCATCAGTCTTTAATCAGTCTTTCATCAGTCGTTAATCAGTCTTTCATCAGTCTTTCATCAGTCATTAATCAGTCTTTCATCAGTCTTTCATCAGTCATTAATCAGTCATTCATCAGTCATTCATCAGTCATTAATCAGTCTTTCATCAGTCTTTCATCAGTCTTTCATCAGTCATTAATCAGTCTTTCATCAGTCTTTCATCAGTCTTTCATCAGTCATTAATCAGTCTTTCATCAGTCATTAATCAGTCTTTCATCAGTCTTTCATCAGTCTTTCATCAGTCATTAATCAGTGTTTCATCAGTCTTTCATCAGTCTTTCATCAGTCATTCATCACTCATTAATCAGTCTTTCATCAGTCATTAATCAGTGTTTCATCAGTCTTTCATCAGTCTTTCATCAGTCATTCATCAGTCTTTCATCAGTCTTTCATCAGTCATTAATCAGTCATTAATCAGTCTTTCATCAGTCTTTCATCAGTCTTTCATCAGTCATTAATCAGTCTTTCATCAGTCTTTCATCAGTCTTTCATCAGTCATTAATCAGTCTTTCATCAGTCATTAATCAGTCTTTCATCAGTCTTTCATCAGTTTTTCATCAGTCATTAATCAGTGTTTCATCAGTCTTTCATCAGTCTTTCATTAGTCTTTCATCACTCATTAATCAGTGTTTCATCAGTCTTTCATCAGTCTTTCATCAGTCATTAATCAGTGTTTCATCAGTCTTTCATCAGTCATTCATCAGTCTTTCATCAGTCTTTCATCAGTCATTAATCAGTCATTAATCAGTCTTTCATCAGTTTTTAATCAGTCTTTCATCAGTCATTAATCAGTCTTTCATCAGTCTTTCATCAGTCATTAAGCAGTCTTTCATCAGTCTTTCATCAGTCATTAATCAGTCTTTCATCAGTCTTTCACCAGTCATTAAGCAGTCTTTCATCAGTCTTTCATCAGTCGTTAATCAGTCTTTCATCAGTCTTTCATCAGTCTTTCATCAGTCATTAATCAGTCTTTCATCAGTCTTTCATCAGTCTTTCATCAGTCATTAATCAGTCTTTCATCAGTCATTAATCAGTCTTTCATCAGTCTTTCATCAGTCTTTCATCAGTCATTAATCAGTGTTTCATCAGTCTTTCATCAGTCTTTCATCAGTCTTTCATCACTCATTAATCAGTCTTTCATCAGTCTTTCATCAGTCTTTCATCAGTCATTCATCAGTCTTTCATCAGTCATTAATCAGTCTTTCATCAGTCTTTCATCAGTCTTTCATCAGTCTTTCATCAGTCTTTCATCAGTCTTTCATCAGTCATTCATCAGTCTTTCATCAGTCTTTCATCAGTCATTCATCAGTCATTCATCAGTCTTTCATCAGTCTTTCATCAGTCATTCATCAGTCATTAATCAGTCTTTCATCAGTCTTTAATCAGTCATTCATCAGTCTTTCATCAGTCATCAATCAGTCTTTCATCAGTCATTCATCAGTCATTAATCAATCTTTCATCACTCATTAATCAGTCTTTCATCAGTCTTTCATCAGTCATTCATCAGTCTTTCATCAGTCATTAATCAGTCTTTCATCAGTCTTTCATCAGTCTTTCATCAGTCTTTCATCAGTCTTTCATCAGTCATTCATCAGTCTTTCATCAGTCATTCATCAGTCATTCATCAGTCATTAATCAGTCTTTTATCAGTCATTAATCAGTCATTCATCAGTCATTAATCAGTCTTTCATCAGTCATTAATCAGTCATTCATCAGTCATTAATCAGTCTTTCATCAGTCATTAATCAGTCATTAATCAGTCTTTCATCAGTCTTTCATCAGTCTTTCATCAGTCATTAATCAGTCATTAATCAGTCTTTCATCAGTCTTTCATCAGTCATTCATCAGTCATTCATCAGTCATTCATCAGTCTTTCATCAGTCTTTCATCAGTCATTAAGCAGTCTTTCATCAGTCTTTCATCAGTCATTAATCAGTCTTTCATCAGTCTGCCAGTCATTAATCAGTCTTTCATCAGTCATTCATCAGTTTTTAATCAGTCATTCATCAGTCATTAATCAGTCTTTCATCAGTCTTTCATCAGTCATTAAGCAGTCTTTCATCAGTCTTTCATCAGTCATTAATCAGTCTTTCATCAGTCTTTCATCAGTCATTAAGCAGTCTTTCATCAGTCTTTCATCAGTCGTTAATCAGTCTTTCATCAGTCTTTCATCAGTCTTTCATCAGTCATTAATCAGTCTTTCATCAGTCTTTCATCAGTCTTTCATCAGTCATTAATCAGTCTTTCATCAGTCATTAATCAGTCTTTCATCAGTCTTTCATCAGTCTTTCATCAGTCATTAATCAGTGTTTCATCAGTGTTTCATCAGTCTTTCATCAGTCTTTCATCACTCATTAATCAGTCTTTCATCAGTCTTTCATCAGTCTTTCATCAGTCATTAATCAGTGTTTCATCAGTCTTTCATCAGTCTTTCATCAGTCATTCATCAGTCTTTCATCAGTCTTTCATCAGTCATTAATCAGTCATTAATCAGTCTTTCATCAGTCATTAATCAGTCATTAATCAGTCTTTCATCAGTCTTTCATCAGTCATTAATCAGTCATTCATCAGTCATTAATCAGTCTTTCATCAGTCATTAATCAGTCTTTCATTAGTCTTTCATCAGTCATTAATCAGTCTTTCATCAGTCTTTCATCAGTCATTAAGCAGTCTTTCATCAGTCTTTCATCAGTCATTAATCAGTCTTTCATCAGTCTTTCATCAGTCTTTCATCAGTCATTAATCAGTCTTTCATCAGTCTTTCATCAGTCATTCATCAGTCTTTCATCAGTCTTTCATCAGTCATTAATCAGTCATTAATCAGTCTTTCATCAGTCATTAATCAGTCATTAATCAGTCTTTCATCAGTCATTCATCAGTCTTTCATCAGTCTTTCATCAGTCATTAATCAGTCATTAATCAGTCTTTCATCAGTCTTTCATCAGTCATTAATCAGTCATTCATCAGTCATTAATCAGTCTTTCATCAGTCATTAATCAGTCTTTCATTAGTCTTTCATCAGTCATTAATCAGTCTTTCATCAGTTTTTAATCAGTCATTGATCAGTCATTAATCAGTCTTTCATCAGTCTTTCATCAGTCATTAAGCAGTCTTTCATCAGTCTTTCATCAGTCATTAATCAGTCTTTCATCAGTCTTTCATCAGTCTTTCATCAGTCATTAATCAGTCTTTCATCAGTCATTCATCAGTTTTTAATCAGTCATTCATCAGTCATTAATCAGTCTTTCATCAGTCTTTCATCAGTCATTAAGCAGTCTTTCATCAGTCTTTCATCAGTCATTAATCAGTCTTTCATCAGTCTTTCATCAGTCTTTCATCAGTCATTAATCAGTCTTTCATCAGTCATTCATCAGTTTTTAATCAGTCATTAATCAGTCATTAATCAGTCTTTCATCAGTCATTAATCAGTCATTCATCAGTCATTAATCAGTCTTTCATCAGTCATTAATCAGTCTTTCATTAGTCTTTCATCAGTCATTAATCAGTCTTTCATCAGTCATTCATCAGTTTTTAATCAGTCATTCATCAGTCATTAATCAGTCTTTCATCAGTCTTTCATCAGTCATTAATCAGTCTTTCATCAGTCTTTCATCAGTCTTTCATCAGTCATTAATCAGTCTTTCATCAGTCATTCATCAGTTTTTAATCAGTCATTCATCAGTCATTCATCAGTCTTTCATCAGTCTTTCATCAGTCATTAAGCAGTCTTTCATCAGTCATTAATCAGTCTTTCATCAGTCTTTCATCAGTCATTAAGCAGTCTTTCATCAGTCTTTCATCAGTCTTTAATCAGTCTTTCATCAGTCGTTAATCAGTCTTTCATCAGTCTTTCATCAGTCATTAATCAGTCTTTCATCAGTCTTTCATCAGTCATTAATCAGTCATTCATCAGTCATTCATCAGTCATTAATCAGTCTTTCATCAGTCTTTCATCAGTCTTTCATCAGTCATTAATCAGTCTTTCATCAGTCTTTCATCAGTCTTTCATCAGTCATTAATCAGTCTTTCATCAGTCATTAATCAGTCTTTCATCAGTCTTTCATCAGTCTTTCATCAGTCATTAATCAGTGTTTCATCAGTCTTTCATCAGTCTTTCATCAGTCATTCATCACTCATTAATCAGTCTTTCATCAGTCATTAATCAGTGTTTCATCAGTCTTTCATCAGTCTTTCATCAGTCATTCATCAGTCTTTCATCAGTCTTTCATCAGTCATTAATCAGTCATTAATCAGTCTTTCATCAGTCTTTCATCAGTCTTTCATCAGTCATTAATCAGTCTTTCATCAGTCTTTCATCAGTCTTTCATCAGTCATTAATCAGTCTTTCATCAGTCATTAATCAGTCTTTCATCAGTCTTTCATCAGTTTTTCATCAGTCATTAATCAGTGTTTCATCAGTCTTTCATCAGTCTTTCATTAGTCTTTCATCACTCATTAATCAGTGTTTCATCAGTCTTTCATCAGTCTTTCATCAGTCATTAATCAGTGTTTCATCAGTCTTTCATCAGTCATTCATCAGTCTTTCATCAGTCTTTCATCAGTCATTAATCAGTCATTAATCAGTCTTTCATCAGTTTTTAATCAGTCTTTCATCAGTCATTAATCAGTCTTTCATCAGTCTTTCATCAGTCATTAAGCAGTCTTTCATCAGTCTTTCATCAGTCATTAATCAGTCTTTCATCAGTCTTTCACCAGTCATTAAGCAGTCTTTCATCAGTCTTTCATCAGTCGTTAATCAGTCTTTCATCAGTCTTTCATCAGTCTTTCATCAGTCATTAATCAGTCTTTCATCAGTCTTTCATCAGTCTTTCATCAGTCATTAATCAGTCTTTCATCAGTCATTAATCAGTCTTTCATCAGTCTTTCATCAGTCTTTCATCAGTCATTAATCAGTGTTTCATCAGTCTTTCATCAGTCTTTCATCAGTCTTTCATCACTCATTAATCAGTCTTTCATCAGTCTTTCATCAGTCTTTCATCAGTCATTCATCAGTCTTTCATCAGTCATTAATCAGTCTTTCATCAGTCTTTCATCAGTCTTTCATCAGTCTTTCATCAGTCTTTCATCAGTCTTTCATCAGTCATTCATCAGTCTTTCATCAGTCTTTCATCAGTCATTCATCAGTCTTTCATCAGTCTTTCATCAGTCTTTCATCAGTCATTCATCAGTCATTAATCAGTCTTTCATCAGTCTTTAATCAGTCATTCATCAGTCTTTCATCAGTCATCAATCAGTCTTTCATCAGTCATTCATCAGTCATTAATCAATCTTTCATCACTCATTAATCAGTCTTTCATCAGTCTTTCATCAGTCATTCATCAGTCTTTCATCAGTCATTAATCAGTCTTTCATCAGTCTTTCATCAGTCTTTCATCAGTCTTTCATCAGTCTTTCATCAGTCATTCATCAGTCTTTCATCAGTCATTCATCAGTCATTCATCAGTCATTAATCAGTCTTTTATCAGTCATTAATCAGTCATTCATCAGTCATTAATCAGTCTTTCATCAGTCATTAATCAGTCATTCATCAGTCATTAATCAGTCTTTCATCAGTCATTAATCAGTCATTAATCAGTCTTTCATCAGTCTTTCATCAGTCTTTCATCAGTCATTAATCAGTCATTAATCAGTCTTTCATCAGTCTTTCATCAGTCATTCATCAGTCTTTCATCAGTCTTTCATCAGTCATTCATCAGTCATTCATCAGTCTTTCATCAGTCTTTCATCAGTCATTAAGCAGTCTTTCATCAGTCTTTCATCAGTCATTAATCAGTCTTTCATCAGTCTGCCAGTCATTAATCAGTCTTTCATCAGTCATTCATCAGTTTTTAATCAGTCATTCATCAGTCATTAATCAGTCTTTCATCAGTCTTTCATCAGTCATTAAGCAGTCTTTCATCAGTCTTTCATCAGTCATTAATCAGTCTTTCATCAGTCTTTCATCAGTCATTAAGCAGTCTTTCATCAGTCTTTCATCAGTCGTTAATCAGTCTTTCATCAGTCTTTCATCAGTCTTTCATCAGTCATTAATCAGTCTTTCATCAGTCTTTCATCAGTCTTTCATCAGTCATTAATCAGTCTTTCATCAGTCATTAATCAGTCTTTCATCAGTCTTTCATCAGTCTTTCATCAGTCATTAATCAGTGTTTCATCAGTGTTTCATCAGTCTTTCATCAGTCTTTCATCACTCATTAATCAGTCTTTCATCAGTCTTTCATCAGTCTTTCATCAGTCATTAATCAGTGTTTCATCAGTCTTTCATCAGTCTTTCATCAGTCATTCATCAGTCTTTCATCAGTCTTTCATCAGTCATTAATCAGTCATTAATCAGTCTTTCATCAGTCATTAATCAGTCATTAATCAGTCTTTCATCAGTCTTTCATCAGTCATTAATCAGTCATTCATCAGTCATTAATCAGTCTTTCATCAGTCATTAATCAGTCTTTCATTAGTCTTTCATCAGTCATTAATCAGTCTTTCATCAGTCATTCATCAGTTTTTAATCAGTCATTCATCAGTCATTAATCAGTCTTTCATCAGTCTTTCATCAGTCATTAAGCAGTCTTTCATCAGTCTTTCATCAGTCATTAATCAGTCTTTCATCAGTCTTTCATCAGTCTTTCATCAGTCATTAATCAGTCTTTCATCAGTCATTCATCAGTTTTTAATCAGTCATTCATCAGTCATTAATCAGTCTTTCATCAGTCGTTCATCAGTCATTAAGCAGTCTTTCATCAGTCTTTCATCAGTCATTAATCAGTCTTTCATCAGTCTTTCATCAGTCATTAAGCAGTCTTTCATCAGTCTTTCATCAGTCGTTAATCAGTCTTTCATCAGTCTTTCATCAGTCTTTCATCAGTCTTTCATCAGTGTTTCATCACTCATTAATCAGTCTTTCATCAGTCTTTCATCAGTCTTTCATCAGTCATTAATCAGTGTTTCATCAGTCTTTCATCAGTCTTTCATCAGTCATTAATCAGTCTTTCATCAGTCTTTCATCAGTCTTTCATCAGTCATTAATCAGTCTTTCATCAGTCTTTCATCAGTCTTTCATCAGTCATTAATCAGTCTTTCATCAGTCATTAATCAGTCTTTCATCAGTCTTTCATCAGTCTTTCATCAGTCATTAATCAGTGTTTCATCAGTCTTTCATCAGTCTTTCATCAGTCTTTCATCACTCATTAATCAGTCTTTCATCAGTCTTTCATCAGTCTTTCATCAGTCATTAATCAGTGTTTCATCAGTCTTTCATCAGTCATTCATCAGTCTTTCATCAGTCTTTCATCAGTCATTAATCAGTCATTAATCAGTCTTTCATCAGTTTTTAATCAGTCATTCATCAGTCATTAATCAGTCTTTCATCAGTCTTTCATCAGTCATTAATCAGTCTTTCATCAGTCATTAATCAGTCTTTCATCAGTCTTTCACCAGTCATTAAGCAGTCTTTCATCAGTCGTTAATCAGTCTTTCATCAGTCTTTCATCAGTCTTTCATCAGTCATTAATCAGTCTTTCATCAGTCTTTCATCAGTCTTTCACCAGTCATTAAACAGTCTTTCATCAGTCGTTAATCAGTCTTTCATCAGTCTTTCATCAGTCTTTCATCAGTCATTAATCAGTCTTTCATCAGTCTTTCATCAGTCTTTCATCAGTCATTAATCAGTCTTTCATCAGTCATTAATCAGTCTTTCATCAGTCTTTCATCAGTCATTAATCAGTGTTTCATCAGTCTTTCATCAGTCTTTCATCAGTCTTTCATCACTCATTAATCAGTCTTTCATCAGTCTTTCATCAGTCTTTCATCAGTCTTTCATCAGTCTTTCATCAGTCTTTCATCAGTCTTTCATCAGTCTTTCATCAGTCATTCATCAGTCATTCATCAGTCTTTCATCAGTCTTTCATCAGTCATTCATCAGTCATTAATCAGTCTTTCATCAGTCATTAATCAGTCTTTCATCAGTCTTTAATCAGTCATTCATCAGTCTTTCATCAGTCATCAATCAGTCTTTCATCAGTCATTCATCAGTCATTAATCAGTCTTTCATCACTCATTAATCAGTCTTTCATCAGTCTTTCATCAGTCATTCATCAGTCTTTCATCAGTCATTAATCAGTCTTTCATCAGTCTTTCATCAGTCTTTAATCAGTCATTCATCAGTCTTTCATCAGTCATCAATCAGTCTTTCATCAGTCTTTCATCACTCATTAATCAGTCTTTCATCAGTCTTTCATCAGTCATTCATCAGTCTTTCATCAGTCATTAATCAGTCTTTCATCAGTCTTTCATCAGTCATTAATCAGTCTTTCATCAGTCATTAATCAGTCTTTCATCAGTCTTTCATCAGTCTTTCATCAGTCTTTCATCAGTCTTTCATCAGTCTTTCATCAGTCTTTCATCAGTCTTTCATCAGTCATTCATCAGTCATTCATCAGTCTTTCATCAGTCATTCATCAGTCATTCATCAGTCATTAATCAGTCTTTTATCAGTCTTTTATCAGTCATTAATCAGTCATTCATCAGTCATTAATCAGTCATTCATCAGTCATTAATCAGTCTTTCATCAGTCATTAATCAGTCATTCATCAGTCATTAATCAGTCTTTCATCAGTCATTAATCAGTCATTCATCAGTCATTCATCAGTCTTTCATCAGTCATTCATCAGTCATTAATCAGTCTATCATCAGTCTTTCATCAGTCATTCATCAGTCATTCATCAGTCATTAATCAGTCTTTCATCAGTCATTAATCAGTCATTCATCAGTCATTAATCAGTCTTTCATCAGTCATTCATCAGTCTTTCATCAGTCATTAATCAGTCTTTCATCAGTCATTCATCAGTCATTAATCAGTCTTTCATCAGTCTTTCATCAGTCTTTCATCAGTGTTTCATCAGTCTTTCATCAGTCATTAATCAGTCTTTCATCAGTCATTCATCAGTCATTAATCAGTCTTTCATCAGTCTTTCATCAGTCTTTCATCAGTGTTTCATCAGTCTTTCATCAGTCATTAATCAGTCTTTCATCAGTCATTAATCAGTCTTTCATCAGTGTTTAATCAGTCTTTCATCAGTCTTTAATCAGTCTTTCATCAGTCTTTCATCAGTCATTAATCAGTCTTTCATCAGTCTTTCATCAGTCATTCATCAGTCATTAATCAGTCTTTCATCAGTCATTATTCAGTCTTTCATCAGTCTTTCATCAGTCTTTCATCAGTCATTCATCAGTCATTAATCAGTCTTTCATCAGTCATTATTCAGTCTTTCATCAGTCTTTCATCAGTCATTCATCAGTCTTTCATCAGTCATTAATCAGTCTTTCATCAGTCATTAATCAGTCTTTCATCAGTCTTTCATCAGTCATTAATCAGTCTTTCATCAGTCATTAATCAGTGTTTCATCAGTCTTTCATCAGTCTTTCATCAGTCATTCATCAGTCTTTCATCAGTCATTAATCAGTCTTTCATCAGTCTTTCATCAGTCATTAATCAGTCTTTCATCAGTCATTCATCAGTCATTAATCAGTCTTTCATCAGTCATTAATCAGTCATTCATCAGTCATTAATCAGTCTTTCATCAGTCATTAATCAGTCTTTCATCAGTCTTTAATCAGTCATTAATCAGTCTTTCATCAGTCATTAATCAGTATTTCATCAGTCTTTCATCAGTCATTAATCAGTCTTTCATCAGTCTTTCATCAGTCATTAATCAGTCTTTCATTTGTCTTTCATCAGTCTTTCATCAGTCATTCATCAGTCATTAATCAGTCTTTCATCAGTCTTTCATCAGTCATTAATCAGTCTTTCATCAGTCTTTCATCAGTCATTAATCAGTCTTTCATCAGTCTTTCATCAGTCATTAATCAGTCTTTCATCAGTCTTTCATCAGTCATTAATCAGTCTTTCATCAGTCATTAATCAGTGTTTCATCAGTCTTTCATCAGTCTTTCATCAGTCATTCATCAGTCTTTCATCAGTCATTAATCAGTCTTTCATCAGTCTTTCATCAGTCATTAATCAGTCTTTCATCAGTCATTCATCAGTCATTAATCAGTCTTTCATCAGTCTTTCATCAGTCATTAATCAGTCTTTCATCAGTCATTCATCAGTCATTAATCAGTCTTTCATCAGTCATTAATCAGTCTTTCATCAGTCATTAATCAGTCTTTCATCAGTCTTTAATCAGTCATTAATCAGTCTTTCATCAGTCATTAATCAGTATTTCATCAGTCTTTCATCAGTCATTAATCAGTCTTTCATTTGTCTTTCATCAGTCTTTCATCAGTCATTAATCAGTCTTTCATCAGTCTTTCATCAGTCATTAATCAGTCTTTCATTTGTCTTTCATCAGTCTTTCATCAGTCATTCATCAGTCATTAATCAGTCTTTCATCAGTCTTTCATCAGTCATTAATCAGTCTTTCATCAGTCTTTCATCAGTCATTAATCAGTCTTTCATCAGTCTTTCATCAGTCATTAATCAGTCTTTCATCAGTCTTTCATCAGTCATTAATCAGTCTTTCATCAGTCTTTCATCAGTCTTTAATCAGTCATTCATCAGTCTTTCATCAGTCATCAATCAGTCTTTCATCAGTCTTTCATCACTCATTAATCAGTCTTTCATCAGTCTTTCATCAGTCATTCATCAGTCTTTCATCAGTCATTAATCAGTCTTTCATCAGTCTTTCATCAGTCTTTCATCAGTCATTAATCAGTCTTTCATCAGTCTTTCATCAGTCTTTCATCAGTCTTTCATCAGTCATTCATCAGTCTTTCATCAGTCATTCATCAGTCATTAATCAGTCTTTTATCAGTCATTAATCAGTCATTCATCAGTCATTAATCAGTCTTTCATCAGTCATTAATCAGTCATTCATCAGTCTTTCATCAGTCTTTCATCAGACATTAATCAGTCATTAATCAGTCTTTCATCAGTCATTCATCAGTCTTTCATCAGTCTTTCATCAGTCATTCATCAGTCATTCATCAGTCTTTCATCAGTCTTTCATCAGTCATTAATCAGTCTTTCATCAGTCATTCATCAGTCTTTCATCAGTCATTCATCAGTCTTTCATCAGTCATTCATCAGTCTTTCATCAGTCTTTCATCAGTCATTCATCAGTCATTAATCAGTCTTTCATCAGTCTTTCATCAGTCATTCATCAGTCATTAATCAGTCATTCATCAGTCATTAATCAGTCTTTCATCAGTCATTCATCAGTCTTTCATCAGTCATTCATCAGTCTTTCATCAGTCATTAATCAGTCATTAATCAGTCTTTCATCAGTCTTTCATCAGTCTTTCATCAGTCTTTCATCAGTCTTTCATCAGTGTTTCATCAGTCTTTCATCAGTCATTAATCAGTCTTTCATCAGTCATTAATCAGTCTTTCATCAGTGTTTAATCAGTCTTTCATCAGTGTTTAATCAGTCTTTCATCAGTCTTTAATCAGTCTTTCATCAGTCTTTCATCAGTCATTAATCAGTCTTTCATCAGTCTTTCATCAGTCATTCATCAGTCATTAATCAGTCTTTCATCAGTCATTATTCAGTCTTTCATCAGTCATTCATCAGTCATTATTCAGTCTTTCATCAGTCTTTCATCAGTCATTAATCAGTCTTTCATCAGTCTTTCATCAGTCATTAAGCAGTCTTTCATCAGTCTTTCATCAGTCGTTAATCAGTCTTTCATCAGTCTTTCATCAGTCTTTCATCAGTCTTTCATCAGTGTTTCATCACTCATTAATCAGTCTTTCATCAGTCTTTCATCAGTCTTTCATCAGTCATTAATCAGTGTTTCATCAGTCTTTCATCAGTCTTTCATCAGTCATTAATCAGTCTTTCATCAGTCTTTCATCAGTCTTTCATCAGTCATTAATCAGTCTTTCATCAGTCTTTCATCAGTCTTTCATCAGTCATTAATCAGTCTTTCATCAGTCATTAATCAGTCTTTCATCAGTCTTTCATCAGTCTTTCATCAGTCATTAATCAGTGTTTCATCAGTCTTTCATCAGTCTTTCATCAGTCTTTCATCACTCATTAATCAGTCTTTCATCAGTCTTTCATCAGTCATTAATCAGTGTTTCATCAGTCTTTCATCAGTCATTCATCAGTCTTTCATCAGTCTTTCATCAGTCATTAATCAGTCATTAATCAGTCTTTCATCAGTTTTTAATCAGTCATTCATCAGTCATTAATCAGTCTTTCATCAGTCTTTCATCAGTCATTAAGCAGTCTTTCATCAGTCATTAATCAGTCTTTCATCAGTCTTTCACCAGTCATTAAGCAGTCTTTCATCAGTCTTTCATCAGTCGTTAATCAGTCTTTCATCAGTCTTTCATCAGTCTTTCATCAGTCATTAATCAGTCTTTCATCAGTCTTTCATCAGTCTTTCATCAGTCATTAATCAGTCTTTCATCAGTCATTAATCAGTCTTTCATCAGTCTTTCATCAGTCATTAATCAGTGTTTCATCAGTCTTTCATCAGTCTTTCATCAGTCTTTCATCACTCATTAATCAGTCTTTCATCAGTCTTTCATCAGTCTTTCATCAGTCTTTCATCAGTCTTTCATCAGTCTTTCATCAGTCTTTCATCAGTCATTCATCAGTCATTCATCAGTCTTTCATCAGTCTTTCATCAGTCATTCATCAGTCATTAATCAGTCTTTCATCAGTCATTAATCAGTCTTTCATCAGTCTTTAATCAGTCATTCATCAGTCTTTCATCAGTCATCAATCAGTCTTTCATCAGTCATTCATCAGTCATTAATCAGTCTTTCATCACTCATTAATCAGTCTTTCATCAGTCTTTCATCAGTCATTCATCAGTCTTTCATCAGTCATTAATCAGTCTTTCATCAGTCTTTCATCAGTCTTTAATCAGTCATTCATCAGTCTTTCATCAGTCATCAATCAGTCTTTCATCAGTCTTTCATCACTCATTAATCAGTCTTTCATCAGTCTTTCATCAGTCATTCATCAGTCTTTCATCAGTCATTAATCAGTCTTTCATCAGTCTTTCATCAGTCATTAATCAGTCTTTCATCAGTCTTTCATCAGTCTTTCATCAGTCTTTCATCAGTCTTTCATCAGTCTTTCATCAGTCATTCATCAGTCTTTCATCAGTCTTTCATCAGTCTTTCATCAGTCATTCATCAGTCATTCATCAGTCTTTCATCAGTCATTCATCAGTCATTCATCAGTCATTAATCAGTCTTTTATCAGTCTTTTATCAGTCATTAATCAGTCATTCATCAGTCATTAATCAGTCATTCATCAGTCATTAATCAGTCTTTCATCAGTCATTAATCAGTCATTCATCAGTCATTAATCAGTCTTTCATCAGTCATTAATCAGTCATTCATCAGTCATTCATCAGTCTTTCATCAGTCATTCATCAGTCATTAATCAGTCTATCATCAGTCTTTCATCAGTCATTCATCAGTCTTTCATCAGTCTTTCATCAGTCATTCATCAGTCATTAATCAGTCTTTCATCAGTCATTAATCAGTCATTCATCAGTCATTAATCAGTCTTTCATCAGTCATTCATCAGTCTTTCATCAGTCATTAATCAGTCTTTCATCAGTCATTCATCAGTCATTAATCAGTCTTTCATCAGTCTTTCATCAGTCTTTCATCAGTGTTTCATCAGTCTTTCATCAGTCATTAATCAGTCATTCATCAGTCATTAATCAGTCTTTCATCAGTCTTTCATCAGTCTTTCATCAGTGTTTCATCAGTCTTTCATCAGTCATTAATCAGTCTTTCATCAGTCATTAATCAGTCTTTCATCAGTGTTTAATCAGTCTTTCATCAGTCTTTAATCAGTCTTTCATCAGTCTTTCATCAGTCATTAATCAGTCTTTCATCAGTCTTTCATCAGTCATTCATCAGTCATTAATCAGTCTTTCATCAGTCATTATTCAGTCTTTCATCAGTCTTTCATCAGTCTTTCATCAGTCATTCATCAGTCATTAATCAGTCTTTCATCAGTCATTATTCAGTCTTTCATCAGTCTTTCATCAGTCATTCATCAGTCTTTCATCAGTCATTAATCAGTCTTTCATCAGTCATTAATCAGTCTTTCATCAGTCTTTCATCAGTCATTAATCAGTCTTTCATCAGTCATTAATCAGTGTTTCATCAGTCTTTCATCAGTCTTTCATCAGTCATTCATCAGTCTTTCATCAGTCATTAATCAGTCTTTCATCAGTCTTTCATCAGTCATTAATCAGTCTTTCATCAGTCATTCATCAGTCATTAATCAGTCTTTCATCAGTCATTAATCAGTCATTCATCAGTCATTAATCAGTCTTTCATCAGTCATTAATCAGTCTTTCATCAGTCTTTAATCAGTCATTAATCAGTCTTTCATCAGTCATTAATCAGTATTTCATCAGTCTTTCATCAGTCATTAATCAGTCTTTCATCAGTCTTTCATCAGTCATTAATCAGTCTTTCATCAGTCATTAATCAGTATTTCATCAGTCTTTCATCAGTCATTAATCAGTCTTTCATTTGTCTTTCATCAGTCTTTCATCAGTCATTCATCAGTCATTAATCAGTCTTTCATCAGTCTTTCATCAGTCATTAATCAGTCTTTCATCAGTCTTTCATCAGTCATTAATCAGTCTTTCATCAGTCTTTCATCAGTCATTAATCAGTCTTTCATCAGTCTTTCATCAGTCATTAATCAGTCTTTCATCAGTCATTAATCAGTGTTTCATCAGTCTTTCATCAGTCTTTCATCAGTCATTCATCAGTCTTTCATCAGTCATTAATCAGTCTTTCATCAGTCTTTCATCAGTCATTAATCAGTCTTTCATCAGTCATTCATCAGTCATTAATCAGTCTTTCATCAGTCTTTCATCAGTCATTAATCAGTCTTTCATCAGTCATTCATCAGTCATTAATCAGTCTTTCATCAGTCATTAATCAGTCTTTCATCAGTCATTAATCAGTCTTTCATCAGTCTTTAATCAGTCATTAATCAGTCTTTCATCAGTCATTAATCAGTATTTCATCAGTCTTTCATCAGTCATTAATCAGTCTTTCATCAGTCTTTCATCAGTCATTAATCAGTCTTTCATTTGTCTTTCATCAGTCTTTCATCAGTCATTCATCAGTCATTAATCAGTCTTTCATCAGTCTTTCATCAGTCATTAATCAGTCTTTCATCAGTCTTTCATCAGTCATTAATCAGTCTTTCATCAGTCTTTCATCAGTCATTAATCAGTCTTTCATCAGTCATTAATCAGTCTTTCATCAGTCTTTCATCAGTCTTTAATCAGTCATTCATCAGTCTTTCATCAGTCATCAATCAGTCTTTCATCAGTCTTTCATCACTCATTAATCAGTCTTTCATCAGTCTTTCATCAGTCATTCATCAGTCTTTCATCAGTCATTAATCAGTCTTTCATCAGTCTTTCATCAGTCTTTCATCAGTCATTAATCAGTCTTTCATCAGTCTTTCATCAGTCTTTCATCAGTCTTTCATCAGTCATTCATCAGTCTTTCATCAGTCATTCATCAGTCATTAATCAGTCTTTTATCAGTCATTAATCAGTCATTCATCAGTCATTAATCAGTCTTTCATCAGTCATTAATCAGTCATTCATCAGTCTTTCATCAGTCTTTCATCAGTCATTAATCAGTCATTAATCAGTCTTTCATCAGTCATTCATCAGTCTTTCATCAGTCTTTCATCAGTCATTCATCAGTCTTTCATCAGTCTTTCATCAGTCATTAATCAGTCTATCATCAGTCTTTCATCAGTCTTTCATCAGTCATTCATCAGTCTTTCATCAGTCTTTCATCAGTCATTCATCAGTCATTAATCAGTCTTTCATCAGTCATTAATCAGTCATTCATCAGTCATTAATCAGTCTTTCATCAGTCATTCATCAGTCTTTCATCAGTCATTCATCAGTCTTTCATCAGTCATTAATCAGTCATTAATCAGTCTTTCATCAGTCTTTCATCAGTCTTTCATCAGTCTTTCATCAGTCTTTCATCAGTCTTTCATCAGTGTTTCATCAGTCTTTCATCAGTCATTAATCAGTCTTTCATCAGTCATTAATCAGTCTTTCATCAGTGTTTAATCAGTCTTTCATCAGTGTTTAATCAGTCTTTCATCAGTCTTTAATCAGTCTTTCATCAGTCTTTCATCAGTCATTAATCAGTCTTTCATCAGTCTTTCATCAGTCATTCATCAGTCATTAATCAGTCTTTCATCAGTCATTATTCAGTCTTTCATCAGTCATTCATCAGTCATTATTCAGTCTTTCATCAGTCTTTCATCAGTCATTCATCAGTCTTTCATCAGTCATTAATCAGTCTTTCATCAGTCTTTCATCAGTCATTAATCAGTCTTTCATCAGTCTTTCATCAGTCATTAATCAGTCTTTCATCAGTCTTTCATCAGTCATTCATCAGTCATTAATCAGTCTTTCATCAGTCATTATTCAGTCTTTCATCAGTCATTCATCAGTCATTAATCAGTCTTTCATCAGTCATTATTCAGTCTTTCATCAGTCTTTCATCAGTCATTCATCAGTCTTTCATCAGTAATTAATCAGTCTTTCATCAGTCTTTCATCAGTCATTAATCAGTCTTTCATCAGTCATTAATCAGTGTTTCATCAGTCTTTCATCAGTCATTCATCAGTCTTTCATCAGTCTTTCATCAGTCTTTCATCAGTCATTAATCAGTCTTTCATCAGTCATTAATCAGTCTTTCATCAGTCTTTCATCAGTCATTAATCAGTCTTTCATCAGTCTTTCATCAGTCATTAATCAGTCTTTCATCAGTCATTAATCAGTCTTTCATCAGTCTTTCATCAGTCATTAATCAGTCTTTCATCAGTCATTAATCAGTCTTTCATCAGTCATTAATCAGTCTTTCATCAGTCTTTCATCAGTCATTAATCAGTGTTTCATCAGTCTTTCATCAGTCATTAATCAGTCATTCATCAGTCATTAATCAGTCTTTCATCAGTCTTTAATCAGTCTTTCATCAGTCATTAATCAGTCTTTCATCAGTCTTTCATCAGTCTTTCATCATTCATTAATCAGTCTTTCATCAGTCTTTCATTTGTCTTTCATTTGTCTTTCATCAGTCTTTCATCAGTCTTTCATCAGTCATTCATCAGTCTTTCATCAGTCATTAATCAGTCTTTCATCAGTCTTTCATCAGTCATTAATCAGTCTTTCATCAGTCTTTCATCAGTCTTTCATCAGTCTTTCATCAGTCTTTCATCAGTCATTAATCAGTCTTTCATCAGTCATTAATCAGTCTTTCATCAGTCATTATTCAGTCTTTCATCAGTCTTTCATCAGTCTTTCATCAGTCATTAATCAGTCTTTCATCAGTCATTAATCAGTCTTTCATCAGTCTTTCATCAGTCTTTCATCAGTCTTTCATCAGTCTTTCATCAGTCATTCATCAGTCATTAATCAGTCTTTCATC
Organism: Odontesthes bonariensis; assembly: GCF_027942865.1. NCBI lineage: Eukaryota > Metazoa > Chordata > Actinopteri > Atheriniformes > Atherinopsidae > Odontesthes > Odontesthes bonariensis. Next base: position 32,383,068 of record NC_134514.1, read on the forward strand.
AGTCATTATTCAGTCTTTCATCAGTCTTTCATCAGTCATTATTCAGTCTTTCATCAGTCTTTCATCAGTCATTCATCAGTCTTTCATCAGTCATTAATCAGTCATTAATCAGTCTTTCATCAGTCTTTCATCAGTCTTTCATCAGTCATTAATCAGTCATTAATCAGTGTTTCAGTCTTTCATCAGTCTTTCATCAGTCTTTAATCAGTCTTTAATCAGTCTTTCATTTGTCATTCATCAGTCTTTCATCAGTCTTTCATCAGTCATTCATCAGTCTTTCATCAGTCTTTCATCAGTCATTAATCAGTCTTTCATCAGTCTTTCATCAGTCATTCATCAGTCTTTCATCAGTCATTAATCAGTCTTTCATCAGTCTTTCATCAGTCTTTCATTTGTCATTCATCAGTCTTTCATCAGTCATTCATCAGTCATTCATCAGTCTTTCATCAGTCTTTCATCAGTCTTTCATTTGTCATTCATCAGTGTTTCATCAGTCTTTCATCAGTCATTAATCAGTGTTTCATCAGTCTTTCATCAGTCTTTCATCAGTCTTTCATCAGTCATTCATCAGTCTTTCATCAACTGACAGGTTTATTGCAGCAACACACATAAACAATATATATATATATAACATCACAAGTTGAGTGACTGGAAAAATAACCCAAATAAAATAGAGCTATTTTCTTACAAATAAAATAAAAGTACAAAAAACAGGGAATAAATTGTTTCCAAACCCTGGTTCCGTTGTTCAGTTCTTGTTCTAGTAAATGTTCTTTGTGTTTCTTGTGTTATTTCAAGTCTCTTTTGTACACTACCCGGGTAGGTATAAGTGCAAGTGTATTTCCTTAGCTGGGAAATCCTGAGAGTTCCAAGATGAATTCAAGATGAATCCCTGTAGCAGCTGGCCAGTCTACTAACAGGAATCTTCAGAGTATCGTCCATGGGTCTGGCTCGCCATCGAAGACTCACTCAATCACGGGGTCTCAAAAAAACCAGTCTACACATTTTTTGCAGAACAAATAAAATTACTTAATAACTTCAACACATATCAAATCACCATAAATTAAATGATGTCACGTTCAATCGCTGCATCAAGTTTACATTTTTTCTAAACTTGTAAATGGAGATAATCTCCCAAGGAAATAATTTTTAACAGTCTTTAGACATGAATTTTTTCAAATCTCCACTTATAAAATTAGAGCATTCTCTAGGTAACAGAGTAACATCTTTTAACATGTAATCAATTTTAACAACACTTTCAATATGAAATAATGCACACATTTGACTAAATAACATCATGAATTCAACATCTAAATACTCCAACTGGTTTTAACCAACGTTCTACTATGCTGTATAATGCTAATATGAGCAATTTGCTAGCCGACGATCTTGCTAGCCATTAGCTTAACATATCATTGATATCATTCACCGGAGTTTCCACAGTAAGTTACAACTAGAAAATTTCTGAAGAAATTTTGGATGGGTGCCAATCTACTGCCCGTCCAATAAAAAAATATTTCAGTTATGTTAAAGTCGAGAGTCTCCTGTCGCATATAAACTTTGAATGAGGTCTCTGCGATGTCGGATGGCTGAGTTATGGCAACTCAAAAATAGGGCAATTTCTGCCATTTAGGCAAAAGTGTCTTCTTTTTCTCTCCTTATGACCATGATTTTTAATCCTGATGCATATGCATGGAACAATCCCTATAAAGTTGAGAGCCTCCTGTCACATATAAACTTTGAATGAGGTCTCTGCGATGTCGGATGGCTGAGTTATGGCAACTCCAAAAGAGGCACACAGAACCACCAGAAAGAGATGAAACCAGTGGGAAAACAGATGCAAATGAGCATAAATACATGCAGGAGGCACACAGAACCACCAGAAAGAGATGAAACCAGTGGGAAAACAGATGTAAATGAGCATAAATACATGCAGGAGGCACACAGAACCACCAGAAAGAGATGAAACCAGTGGGAAAACAGATGCAAATGAGCATAAATACATGCAGGAGGCACACAGAACCATCAGAAAGAGATGAAAGCAGTGGGAAAACAGATGTAAATGAGGACAGATACATGCAGGAGACACACAAAACCACTAGAAAGAGATGAATCCAGTGAGAAAACAGATGCAAATGAGCATAAATACATGCAGGAGGCACACAGAACCACTAGAAAGAGATGAAACCAGTGGGAAAACAGATGCAAATGAGCATAAATACATGCAGGAGGCACACAGAACCACCAGAAAGAGATGAAACCAGTGGGAAAACAGATGCAAATGAGCATAAATACATGCAGGAGGCAGGCAGAACCACTAGAAAGAGATGAAACCAGTGGGAAAACAGATGCAAATGAGCATAAATACATGCAGGAGGCAGGCAGAACCACTAGAAAGAGATGGAACCAGTGGGAAAACAGATGCAAATGATTATAAATACATGCAGGAGGCACACAGAACCACTAGAAAGAGATGAAACCAGTGGGAAAACATGCAAATGAGCATAAATACATGCAGGAGGCACACAGAACCACCAGAAAGAGATGAAACCAGTGGGAAAACAGATGCAAATGAGCATAAATACATGCAGGAGGCACACAGAACCACTAGAATGAGATGAAACCAGTGAGAAAACAGATGCAAATGAGCATAAATACATGCAGGAGGCACACAGAACCACCAGAAAGAGATGAAACCAGTGGGAAAACAGATGCAAATGAGCATAAATACATGCAGGAGGCACACAGAACCATCAGAAAGAGATGAAAGCAGTGGGAAAACAGATGTAAATGAGGACAGATACATGCAGGAGACACACAAAACCACTAGAAAGAGATGAATCCAGTGAGAAAACAGATGCAAATGAGCATAAATACATGCAGGAGGCACACAGAACCACTAGAAAGAGATGAAACCAGTGGGAAAACAGATGCAAATGAGCATAAATACATGCAGGAGGCACACAGAACCACCAGAAAGAGATGAAACCAGTGGGAAAACAGATGCAAATGAGCATAAATACATGCAGGAGGCAGGCAGAACCACTAGAAAGAGATGAAACCAGTGGGAAAACAGATGCAAATGAGCATAAATACATGCAGGAGGCAGGCAGAACCACTAGAAAGAGATGGAACCAGTGGGAAAACAGATGCAAATGATTATAAATACATGCAGGAGGCACACAGAACCACTAGAAAGAGATGAAACCAGTGGGAAAACATGCAAATGAGCATAAATACATGCAGGAGGCACACAGAACCACCAGAAAGAGATGAAACCAGTGGGAAAACAGATGCAAATGAGCATAAATACATGCAGGAGGCACACAGAACCACTAGAATGAGATGAAACCAGTGAGAAAACAGATGCAAATGAGCATAAATACATGCAGGAGGCACACAGAACCACCAGAAAGAGATGAAACCAGTGGGAAAACAGATGCAAATTAGCATAAATACATGCAGGAGGCACACAGAACCACTAGAAAGAGATGAAACCAGTGGGAAAACAGATGCAAATGAGCATAAATACATGCAGGAGGCAGGCAGAACCACTAGAAAGAGATGAAACCAGTGGGAAAACAGATGCAAATGAGCATAAATACATGCAGGAGGCACACAGAACCACTAGAATGAGATGAAACCAGTGAGAAAACAGATGCAAATGAGCATAAATACATGCAGGAGGCACACAGAACCACCAGAAAGAGATGAAACCAGTGGGAAAACAGATGCAAATGAGCATAAATACATGCAGGAGGCACACAGAACCACTAGAAAGAGATGAAACCAGTGGGAAAACAGATGCAAATGAGCATAAATACATGCAGGAGGCAGGCAGAACCACTAGAAAGAGATGAAACCAGTGGGAAAACAGATGCAAATGAGCATAAATACATGCAGAAGGCACACAGAACCACTAGAATGAGATGAAACCAGTGAGAAAACAGATGCAAATGAGCATAAATACATGCAGGGGGCACACAGAACCACCAGAAAGAGATGAAACCAGTGGGAAAACAGACTTTAGTTCAGTTAAAGTCGAGAGTCTCCTGTCACATATAAACTTTGAATGAGGTCTCTGTGATTTTGTATGGCAGAGTTATGAGGCCTCCAAAACGGCATTTTTTGGCATATTTGGCTCGTTAAGTGCTTTTCAATCGATTTTTCCTTTGAATTTTGGGTCTCTGCGAGACCCAAAATTCCTAAGACAGGTCTTCAGAAGAAAGTTGAGAGCCTCCTGTCACATATAAACTTTGAATGAGGTCTCTGTGAATTTATATGGCTGAGTTATGAGGCCTCCAAAACGGCATTTTTTTTGCATTTTAGGCTCATTTTTGTGCTTTACAATCGATTTTCCAATTCAATTTTGCGCTTCTGCAAGCCCCTAAATGGGGGACACATTTATGTCATTTCTATCAAGGTCTGGTGTAAAAAACAGTTTTTATGCCATTTTAAATAAGCTTAAGTGCTTAATGTTAAGTGCTTTTCAATGCATTTACTTGGATACTTGGATAAGGCAACTGGAAGGCACAATATGGCTCCTGAAAGGCTCCATCTTGGCCTTTTCTTCCTAAGCAGTCTGTCTCAGCCCTGAGCAGGCTGTTAAAGGGTTAGTTCGCCATTTTGCACATTAAGCCCTGTTTTTAGGTAGTCTGGGGTGAATTATAGATGTTCTGATCACAATTTGGACATTTGGTGCTGAACGGAGCATTTAGGTATCCACTGCTGCACCCCCCCACCTTTGCATTGAGTCAATGACCACTCAAGCAAACAATCATAAAACGGCATTAAACTTTCGTTTGAAAAGACATGGAACTCACCGTGTGGTCAGTGGTGGACAGCGATAAATTGACCCGAAAATCGCAGCGAAATGTGCCTTCTAACAGTTGTTTTAGCATTTGGTGGACCTATTTTTCCGGACGACCGTTGAATAGCAGCAGCTATTCCGGTCGCGCGGAGTAATACTAGTCAAACCAATACAAATCAATGAAGACGGACAATAATGGTAATATAACTTCTCTGGAAGCGTATTTCACGGTGATTTTCGAGCCAACGTATCGCTGTCCACCACAGACCACACGGTGAGTTTCATGTCTCTGCAAACGAAAGTTTAATGCCGTTTTATGATTGTTTGCTTGAGTGGTCATTGACTCAATGCAAAGGTGGGGGGGCTGCAGCAGTGGATACCTAAATGCTCCGTTCAGCACCAAATGTCCAAATTGTGATCAGAACATCTCTAACTCATCCCAGAATACCCCCAAACAGGGCTTAATGTGCAAAATGGCGAACTAACACTTTAAGCTTGTTGCTAGGAGACCGCTCGTTAGCATGCGCACAGGCTGCAACTGACAGCTGCTGCAAATGACAGACACTATGACCTGCTTAAAATGGAGCATTTTTGATTTCCGGCTACTTTCTCGAACAAACGGTCACAGCTCGAAAAGTAAAGCTCAAATCCGTATCATTTTTGTACCGTGAGCGCCACAAGGGACGGCCGAATCCAGCGGTATGATTTTCATTCGGCTACCCCCTCGGGCTCGTTTTAAATGGCAATTTTAAAATCACATTTAAACACTGATTTTAGGATTTTAGCCATTTATAATGGGATTGAGGGACGGAACTTTGCGCTCAGAGGCAATTTGTGATAAATCTGTGTGGCAGAGGTCAATGAGTGTGACATTGTGTGAAAAAGGACAAAAATACCTACGTTTTGTGATAAAATTTGTCCAGATCGGCCAAATATTTCAGACATGAGAGAGTTTTGTTTGACAAATCCGTGATTAATGATTTTTAGAGTGAGGGCTTGAGTGCGAGAGACGCCAGATCTAAGATTTTGGCACCCTCAAACGTAAACTGCCGTTGTGTGAAAGCCGTATTGAATATACTCAAACCCTTCGATTCAGTTATAGCCGAGAGTCTCGTGTCACTTACAAACTTTGAATGAGGTCTGTACGATGCTGTATGGCTGATTTATAAGGCCTCTAAAAATGCCCTTTTCAAGCTCGTTAAGGGTCCAAATCGCCATTTTTTGACTTTTTGATGGCGATTCCCTGTTTAAATTTTCCGACGTTTTCCCATTTTTCCGGAATTCCTTTTGACTAATGAGAGAGAAAAGTCATTGCACACTATTCCCGATCAATGCGCACCTAACGGTGCGCTTTTTATGTCGGTCGGACCATCACTGCCAGACTAGATAGTCGCCGAACTTTAGGGCGGAAACGGAATAATAAGAGTCTGGCACAATAGTAAGATGTTTGCCTATGCCTTTGGCATTGGCACCCATAATTATCCAGCCCCGTCAATGTCAGCGATATGCATGCAGCACTCCCTCTCGCACACTTTATCCTCAATTCTTTTTTGTGAGAATGCATGAAGCATTCTCACTATTAAGTTCCTGTTTCTCTTTATTATTATTATTCCATATTATTCCTTTTTGTTCAACTTTTTTCCCATTGAAACTAATGTTAAATTTTCAAATCTTTTCAAATCCTTTCAAATCCTTTCAAATCTTTCAAATCTTAACTAGTTCAGCATACTTTCAGCTAGAGACACCATTCAAATTTTAAAATGTTCATAAGACATTCAGCTATTACCAATTGTTTCATCTTTTAAAAATATTCAGCCAATTTTGAAATATGACAGTTTCAAAAATATGAAAATTAAGTTCTCCAAATCCTTATCTTCAAATGCTTTCAAATCCTTCAAAATCTTCAAATCTATTCAAATCGTAACTGCTTCAGCATACTTTAACCTAGAGACACCATTCAAATTTTAAAATGTTCATAAGACATTCAGCTGTTACCAATTGTTTCATCTTTTAAAAATATTCAGCCAATTTTGAAATATGACAGTTTAAAAAATATGAAAATGAAGTTCCTTCTTGGATTTTAGAGTGAGACATTCAGCAGTGCTGATAAGTTTCAACTTTTCAAACAAATTACTATAACTTTCATACAGTTTTACTGAGAGAAACAAATTATACATTAAAATGTAGGAAAACTTGTCCTCTTTCAGCCAATGTAACTCTTAAAGAGCTCACATGGACAAATTTTGAACTAGGAGCCTTTAAGCTTGAACAACTTCTCAAATTCTGAGGAAATCTGCCATTTTTGAATCAGCTTCAAGAGTTTCAAACTGCTTCGATTTAAATATAGTTGACTCCACAGATGTAAAACTACTTTGCTAAGTTCCTCTAAGCCTTCTGCTTCTAATGGTGTTAAAATTATTTTTCTAGCTGTTCAACTTTTCTCACAAGACGTGTTAGAAGACAGTCTGCGCCTCAGATTTGTCCCGCGGCTGCAGCAGCTGTGCTCTGTGTATGTCTGTGTTAGTCTTTAAGTAGGTTATATGCACTTGTGCTTTAATAGAACGAAATGGCTTAATGGTAACACTAACAGTCTTTCCTGCAGTTGACCCGAGTTCAATTCCCATTATGTCAGACCACACTTTTTAATTTTTTTTTTTTTATAACTATTTAAGCATACTTTCAGCCATTTAAACTGTTTCTAGCTTAATTTTATCTTCAAATCCTTTCAAATGCTTCAAATCCTTTCAAATCTTAATCAGTTCAGCATACTTTCAGCTAGAGACACCATTCAAATTTTAAAATGTTCATAAGACATTCAGCTATTACCAAATGTGTCAGCTTTTAAAAATATTTGGCCAAGTTTGAAATATGACAGTTTAAAAAATATGAAAATTAAGTTTATCTTCAAATCCTTTCAAATCTTAACCAGTTCCGCATACTTTCAGCTAGAGACACCATTCAAATTTTAAAATGTTCATAAGACCTTGAGCTATTACCAAATGTGTCAGCTTTTAAAAATATTTGGACAATTTTGAAATATGACAGTTCAAAAAATATGAAAATTAAGTTTATCTTCAAATCCTTTCAAATCCTTAAAATCCTTTCAAATCTGTTCACATATTTGTTTTTCAACTTCAACAAGTTCTCTTTATTCAACTTGTTTTCTGTATGTTCTCACTTACATGCCATTTTTAACCCTTCATGCAATTTAATCAATTCTGTAGTTTTATAAAGATTTCTCAAAAAAAATAAAGAGAACACTAAAATAACACTAAGATATCAATGAAATAATTATTCCAGTTGAAAATTGTTATTCATTATCATTAAAAAGTGGAATGTGTTTAGAACAAATTAACACATTTGGGATCATACTCAAAATAAAAGTTGAAAATCACATTATTGGCTGATTTAATTTCAGTGGAAATTCCTCAAGACAAGTCAAAATTAGTCTCAGTAGTGTGTGTGGCCTCCACCTGCCTATATGGCCTCCCTACAACGCCTGGGCTCCTGATCAGGCGGCAGATGTTCTCCTGAGGGATCTCCTCCCAGAGCTGGATTAAAGCATTAGTCAACATCATTCTGTGGTGCAACATGGCGTTGGTGGATGGAACCAGACACGATGTCCCAGATGTGCTGGATTGGATTCAGGTCTGGGGAACGGGCCGGTCCACAGCATCAATGCCTTCATCATGCAGGAACTGCTGGCACACTTCAGACACATGAGGCCTAGCATTGTCATGCATCAGAAGGAACCCAGGGCCCACTGTACCAGCATATGGGCTCACAATGGGTCTGAGGATCTCATCCCAGTACTAATGGCAGTCAGGGTATCTCTGGCTGGCACATGGAGGGCTGTGTGGCCCTCCAAAGAAATACCTCCCCACAGCATTACTGACCCACCGCCAAACCGGTCCTGCTGGAGGATGCTACAGGCAGCAGAACGTTCTCCACGGCGTGTGACAGACTCTGTGACGTCTGTCACATGTGCTCAGTGTGAACCTACTCTCATCCCTGAAAAGCACATGGTGTTGGGCTGTAAGCACAAGCCCCACCTGTGGAGGTCAGGCCCTCATACCATCCTCATGGAGTCTTTTTCTGACAGTTTGAGCAGAAACATGCATATTAGTGGCCTGCTGGAGGTCATTCTGCAGGCAGCGCTCCTCCTGTTCCTCCTTCCACAAAAGAGGAGGTAGCAGTCCTGCTGCTGGGTTGTTGCCGTCCACATCTCCTGGTATTTCTGCTCTGGACACTGTGCTGAGAGTCATAGCAAATCTTCTGGCCACAGCTTGCATTGTTGTGCCATCCTGGATGAGCTGCACTACCTGATTATTTATTATTATTGGATTATTATGTATTTTATATATATACAAACTATCATTTTGAAAGAGATGAACTTTGACTGTCACAGGATTAAAAAAATGAAAACAAATTAAAAACATTTAAAAAGTGTCTTCGATATGAAAGAAAATATGCCTATGTCTCATTAATTACTGAAGTTGTATTTTATTTTAGACTTCACTGTTTTTTGAACAATTGACTGTTTCTTCTTGTATCTATCTCAACATTTGAAAAATGCTAATACTGTTATAAAGTACCTTCCTAATTGTAATCACTATGTTTTGTCTATGTTTGTTCTTTTAATCTTAATAAATCATACTCCTAAAAGGTTCAAATGAACCAGTAAAGCATCATTGGAAGAGCAAAGAGCAGTTCCACAGTGCATGGGGACATGGTAATACACATCGGTCACATGATTTAATTGAATGAAATATCAAATTGATGTATTTATAAAAAACAATTGTACATGATACTTAAAGCTAGTGAAACATCTTCAGTTTAAAGAGTTTTACAAACATTTGCGCCACATAGTCATCACTTCTTGGACCTTCCCGAATGCCCTGTGAAGGCATCTGATTTTTATTCGTGTTCTCCGGAATTATAAATTCCCGAACATTGAAATATAAATAACTATAACATGATTTCATTAAAAGAAACATCTACATTTTGTATTTGGAATACTCGTCACTGGAAAAAATGTCTGAGTGCCCCTGAACGTCTCTGAACATTATACGGCTCATTGGATAGCCCATCGGCCCACTCTTCTTCGTTTGTAAAGGTAAGTCTGACGCTGTCTGACTCGGTCTTTCCCAAATGAGGAATTTATGAACTCTAAAACACTTTTGCTGTTTAAATCGGTGATATTAGTGGTTTTTAACAGCAACTGAATGAAAATAAAGCAAAAAACAGCTAAATATCTTGTTCTGTGAGCCACATAACATTTTGGCTAGCTACGGTTAGCGCCGTTAGCATTAGCATCAATGCTAACGTTCAACGGTTGCTCGGATAAGTCTGAGAGGTCTTAACAAGCAGTACGATTTGAAACTATGTATATGAGCTCTTCTTAGTTTTAATCAACAGTTTCCGGCAATGTTCAGGTTACTAAAGGAATAATGACTAATGTTAGAGCTAATGTCTGTTTCTGAGTGTTGACCGTGTGTGTGAGTCTCTCAGCTGGTGTGTTCACGGAGAATTGAGGTCTGTGTAGTGCTGGCCGGTATACCGGTTCACACCGAATACCGGTTTATAATTTCGTTATGATATGAATTTTTAATATACCGCCATGCGGTGTATTTGATTACACAATGGGGGAACGCTGCATCGCGCGACATTGTTTGAGACGGGACCCTTTTCAGTGTTGCGCTTCTAAACACGCATGTTTACTGTCTATGGGTGCGAGGTGGTAATAAGCACTTGCGTTACTTTAAGGTGAAGGTGGATTGGATAGACATGGGAAAGTTCTGAAATCTAAGCTGCAGAACTAGTAGAACATGCTGACAACATGCTGACAACAGCATCATTTTGTGGGGCGTTATTCAATGACGGTAAAATAGACCATCCTAAGTTAATCTACTGCAGTAATTCTGTTCTCAATCTGTAGAAAATGCTGTGAACACCTAATTATGCATGAAAAAAAAATACCGTGGTATGTATTTTTGGTCATACCGCCCAGCACTAGGTCTGTGTCATTGAAAGTTCATGTGAGAAAATAATAAACACAGACCCAGTAATGCTCACGAAGCAAAAAACTGGTCCTATTAAATAACATGCACCAGATGATGTTAACGTCTCTGTAACTGAGACATGATAGTAAATCTATTTAAAAGCCTGAATGATCAGAGAGACAGATAATGAGCAGTATTCTCCCTCTGTGTTCAGTGGTTCAGGTAAATGCAGTGTTTCCACTTGGATAACTAACAGATTGTGTCTTTCCTCAGACTGAGAGAGAACATTGATCCTTGCTTTGGCTGGTAAGTACAGAGTTATTGGAAAGTTAAACAGGCTGTAGATCACAACAGCTGACTGAGTTAATATGTTCTGTATTTAAAGATAATTGAACTCTGATCAGATGAACTTTATTTGGGATACATCAGAGTTTGTGAGTGAATTTCCTCCTGAACACAGAAATATTCTGTCCACACTTACTGAAGCTTTTAGGAAACATCTTCACTTTGTTGGTAGATTTTCTGACACCACTGTTGTATTCTGTCACCTGGAAATACTGAATGAATGTGTGGACTGGTGATGATTATACTGTGTGCATTAATGTATGTTTTACTGACAGTTTTAGTCCAAACCTTCCATTCAGACTGAAATATCTCAAGTGTTTCCAGTTAAAGCGAGTCTCCCATGTCAGCAGAAAGTATTTCCTTATTTCTGTAAAATCTCCATTTTACTGTCCTGTTCCTGTGGGCAGTGTCATCAGTGGGTCCACATGATGAGAGGAACTCCATTACAGCTATAGTTGGGTTCTGCTCCTTATCTGAGCAACGGTAATTCTCCTTGGATATCTGGCGGTGAATGAATGGGATCAGAGGCACAAAGCGTGTCATACCCCGGTATGATAGGTGGCGCTGTACCCATTCCAGCTGTTGCTAATAGAGCCACTTCCTGTTGACCTCTTCACCACCACCAACAACAACAAACTCAGGCATTGGAGAAAGATGGAGAACGCAGAGCCAGATGAAGCTACGTCCCTCTACATTTGCTCTGTGATGAGCTGCTTGTTGCACAAACTCGATGCCCAACGGAGCATTCTCCATCGCGTTGTTTGTTTCTTTCTGACGGCGACAACAACAGGAATATCGTCTCCTTTGACTTCCGGGTCACGACCCCGGGAAAACATCTGGAGCATGCGCAGAACGCAAAGTCTGATTCACCACGTGCTTCAGCGTCTACAAGCAGGTTTAGAGTGACTTTCAACCCAGTTATCTCGGGGTCTGAATCCCATCCGATCCAGTTCTTAGTCAGATTAAGGTGTCTACATGCACTTAATAACTCAGTCTGATTGTAATTTAGCCAATAATCCGATCCTTTCAGTGCCATGTGACCCCACTGAGTGATTGACAGGTAAAGCAGCCAATAGCAGCAGCTCAGCACATGATGTCCACTGCAGGGCAGCTGGCAGAAGATGAGACTCTGTGCTGCTTCTAACTTTGTCTCATCAGTTATTTTCTGTGGAAATAAAGCTGAAATGGCAGCACAGCTGAGCTCTCTACATGGTCTGAGTGTGAAAAGCCCACAACAACAGCAGCTCCATGTCCCAGTGACACACAATCAAAGTTGCACCTGGTGTTTTATTTAGCTGCTGTGTCCTCAGCTGGAGGAATTTAACTGACAACTCTCTTTTCCTCCTTTCTTTAGACTATCTGAACTCTGACCCCTGCTCCTGCTCTGACTGGTGAGGACCAACATTTACTCCCTTGATGGTTGTGTTCCTGCTACCTGCTCTGTGTCATATGAAGTGGAGCTTCCTGTCAGGGCCCAGCAGACCTTTTCCCTCTCAAACTGCATGAATGAAGTGAAACATTGATCATTAGTCAGAGAACACATTTATTGGTCATGCATACACACAAAATGTGTCCTCTGCTTTTAACCCATCCAGGCTGGCACCTGTTGACATGCACATGCACATGCACAGGGTCACACACTCAGAGACAGATGCCAACCTGGAGCGGTGGGCAGCCAATCACAGGGCCCACAGCTGATGTGTTACTGCTCTGTTTTCCATCTGATCCCCAAAGCTTTGGATAGTTTCCATGTTTCTGATCATGGACACATTCAGCCTCTCTGAACTGATCATCAACCAACAACATTTAACTACTTCAAGTCCACAAAAGTCTGGACCAAAGCTCATCCTGTAGAGAGGAGAGCAGAAGCAATCAGCTGTGAGATCAGATGATGTGTGTGTTTAGAGTCTTCTGATCAGATACTATCACAGTGTTTCTCTTCTCAGACCCAGAGACCACCGGACCAGAACTCCTGCTTAGCTGGTGAGCAGATTTCCAGTCAGTGAGCTTCAGTCCATCCCATCACTGAGAGCAGGAGTGTTTCACATGTTCATCACAGAGTTTCTGTGGAGTTCACACATGAATGTAAATGTAGTAAAAACAGACTGACTGAAGTCATGTTAGAGCCCTGTGAGCTGAGCTGTTCTGCCTGTAAAGTGGATCAGAACTAGCCTGGCGACGCCATCCTACGTACTTCCGCCCAAAGATTTTGGCTCCGCACATAGTCTGGCCAAATCCCCCTACCTCGGTTCGCTCAGTGTTTTGCCAATCAGCAAACAGTTGCGAGTGGTGACGCAGAACTCACGCGCGGAGTCCATTGTAGTCCATATAATTGTAGTTCAACCGCAGCGGAAATAAACATGGCGACGGAAGAACGCTAGAAGCTATCCATGAAGTTGTCTCAACCCTGGAGAGCATTACACAATTAAAACGAGAGCAAGAGGAATGCCTCGTCAATTTTGTTAGTGGCAAGGATGTCGTAGCTCTCCTTCCAACTGGCTTTGGGAAAAGTTTGATTTATCAAATGGTACCGGTATAATGAAAGCGGATGTGGGAAGCGTGATTCGCGAGCTAGAGCCTCGCGAGAGTAAGCATGAACCTCGGCGCATAACCTACGTCATTTCTAAACATTATGATTGGTTAAGGGAACTCCGTTACTCCAATGAATTTAAGTTGCTGGGTAAGGTCCCGCCCTTCATGGAAACGGATTCCTCTTGGGTTTTTCCAGACTGTTTGACAGAGTCAACAGTCGGCTTTCGCCCAGGCTAGATCAGAACAGGTCCCAGCAGCAGAAAGCTGACAGTGTTAGTGGAACATCACTAAAGGCAGAAATCAGTGTGTACTGATGTCATTCTGACATCAATCTGCTGCAGCTCCATCCTGGTTCATTCATCTATTCAATAAGTCCATCATCACATCAGTGAGCAGCTGCTTCACCGCTCCCTCTCAGACTATCTTCAGGGACTGAAAACATGAATCAGCAGAATAACAACCCAGGACTGGAGCTCTGATATGTCCTGTTGAGTCTTTTTGAGCTGTACTGTCAATCATATTACGCTCTGTGATCAACCAAGAACATTTTGAAAGGTCCAAAGACCTCATTAAACAAAACACACCAATCAGGTGTTTCCTGTGGAGAACATCTGGATTGTTCTGCTGGTCTGTCAGGATCCAGTTGGACTGTAATGTGAGCAGAACATGTTGTGTACTGATCTGCTTCATGTTGAACAAGTCAGTGGCTCTGACATTCTTCTAACCAAGTCCATGTTTCATGCTACCAGCTGTTTCCACACACATCTGGAAACTTCTATAAATGTTTTGGACTAATAAGTTTTTATTAAAAAAAAAAAAAAGATAATAATCAGGTCATTTGAAGACATGAATCGCAGCACAGTTTAAGTAGCATTTCCACACATTTCACCTGTTTTTATCTTTGCTTCATCAAACTGTGTCTAACTGTTATCTCTTTGTGTCTCCCAGGTGTCCTGCTGTCCACACCATCTCCTTCTCCTCTATCATATTGGCTGCTCTATCTCTCCTGTCCCATCTCCAAGCTCTATCTCATTTGAGAACTCTTTCTTGTATCCATCTATCCCCGCTCTATCTCATTTGAGAACTCTTTCTTGTATCCATCTTTCCCCGCTCTATCTAATTTGAGAACTCTTTCTTGTATCCATCTATCCCCGCTCTATCTAATTTGAGAACTCTTTCTTGTATCCATCTTTCCCCGCTCTATCTAATTTGAGAACTCTTTCTTGTATCCATCTATCCCCGCTCTATCTAATTTGAGAACTCTTTCTTGTATCCATCTATCCCCGCTCTATCTAATTTGAGAACTCTTTCTTGTATCCATCTTTCCCCGCTCTATCTAATTTGAGAACTCTTTCTTGTATCCATCTTTCCCCGCTCTATCTAATTTGAGAACTCTTTCTTGTATCCATCTATCCCCGCTCAATCTGTTTTGAGAACCTTGAGAACTTGAGAACTTGAGAACTTTGAGATCCCGATTTTGAGAACCTGATTTTGAGAACCTGACTTTGAGAACCTGATTTTGAGAACTGAGGTTGATCGGAACCTTGTCTTGCTGTTTTGTGGATCTGAGACTCTACTCTCACTGCTCTGTCTTTCCTGTCTACCTCTCTCATACATAGGCTGATAAACTTTGAAATTTGAGAAAAATTGACACATTTTCATTGACATTTGGCTAAAGTTTGAAGTATTGTCATACAAACTTGATTCTTAAAGATAAATCTTGATCTTGACAGATTTCTAGATAAATCTAAGACCAAACAGTAACTTGTTTTGGAAAAACTATTTTGATACTAATTGATAATTATTGGCAAATTTTAGGGAGATCAATCAAGAGATTATTGATCTTTGAATCTATAAATTCCAATTTGAAAACAGTGCTTCCATAAATTGAACAGTTAAGTTTGTTATTGATATATAGAAACACATTTGATAAATTGAAAGAAAAGCACTGCATCTGTTCCTGTGCTGCTGGACTCGCTGCAGGTTAGTTCATAAGTGTTGAAATAAAACACATCTGTAAGGAGGACTGGAGTGTCTGCGTGCCGTCTGCTCTGACCTGACCAGAAGTGGAATCCAGCTACCAGAAGCATCTGTCATCCCGCTGCTGCTGCTGAGCTCCTGATCTGCATCACAACACTTCCTATAGAAGAGATTTGAATTCAGCTTGGTCTCATTAAAACTGTCTGTGATTCAGAAGCTAATAATAGTGAGAGTCTGTTGACAGATTGGGGCTGATTGAACTATTGATTATATCTTTAAAATTGTCCGTTCTGTAGCACATTATTTTGAGGTGCATATACTGAAAACATTTTCATAGTTGATCTTTTCTGCCACATCTAAGTGTTACAACAGTAGTTTTTGCTAAATAATAGTTCTAATTTGGAAGAAAATACCCAAGGACCACTGAGCGTTATTCTAACCTGACATTTTAAAATCAGAAAGAACTGAGACTTTTATTTGGATACTTTCTTTTTCTATCAGAAAAGTACCGTAACTGAAGTTTTGGTCTGTTGGAATCTTCAGATATAACTTTAACTTCTCTGTGTCATAATAAACTTCTGTTTTTTCTATTTGACAAGAATTTTTCTGCTGTCAATCTTTTTCTAGATAGATAGCATGTCAATCTGCTAACTGAAACCAGCATTGATAAATTGCACAGAGCTACATTTGAAATATTACAACCGAGTAGAAGCCCTGTGTGTTGGTGACATCAGTACAGACAAAGTAAGTTTGAGGTTCTGAAGCACAGCAACAATGCCAAGGAAGGGTATTCGTTCTCGGGCTCAGAAGCTGAGGTGGCAGAAGGACAAAGAATCTCCGAGTGAACAAGCTGAAGGTATGGGCTCTCAGAGCAGCAACCTGGTGTCACACCAGCTTTCTTATGCTGAGGTTGTACAGAGAGGACGTCCCAGTGATGGTATGTGTGTTGGAGAGTCTTCTGATGGACAGCAGGTAGACAGCAGAGGTCAGAGTGCAGTTTCTGATGGGAACACCGGCATGAATGCTTTCCAGCAGGTAAAGCAGAGTGTACCTCAGGCATCTTATGCTGACATGGTGAAAAGAGGACGTGATGCAGCTGGAGCGTCTCAGCAGCACAGTGTGATTGTGGAACCTCAGCCGTCAGTGACACATGTCTGTGCCTCACGCAGTCAGGCCTCATTAAAATATGGGAAATACAGGAACAGTCAGTGTGTGGCCAACAGTTTGGTGTTTCTGTCCTTTCTTCATGAACATGAAGGAATTAGCAGAGCAGATCTGGACCTAGTCCTGGATAAAGGTGATGCTGTGTACAGACAGGCCAGAGAAAGGTTTCCTAACAGTGTCCATTTGGCATCGGATGAACTTCCAGATGAAGTTAGTGCACGCAGGTCAAAGTATCAGGTGGACCTGACTCAGCTGTCTGTGTATGGAACATTTGGAGGTGGAGAGAGGCTTCTCAGCCTTGAGCACGCACTGAGCTTTTTGTCATCAGATGTACAGTACGGGCTGCTGATCATGGCAGGGTTATGTGTCGCAGTTTTCAGATGCAGATCTGGTCTGTACGGATACTTTGACCCACACTCCAGGAACAAAAATGGACTGCCAATGTCCTCCAGGCGGTTGAGCTTTGGTACTGCTGTGATGCTGAAATTCCCACATCTGACTGACATGATTGACAGGATCAAGTTGTGCTACACAATGTTTGACATCCAGTCATCTTGTATGTATGAACTCAAGCCTCTGTCATTTCACTGTGTGAACACATCCAACCAGAGAAACGCTGTTTCAGACACAGACTGCAGACACACAGCTGTTGATGCACCTCCCCTGTTACAGGAAGCTGTCAATGAATCTGACCAGTCTCAGAACATTTCACCATCAACTGACACAAATGTTGAAGTGACAACGTTCCCATCACAGAATGAGCCAAACGTATCTGCCTCAGTGTTGCCCACTGTCCTTGATGATCTCTGTTGCAATGTTTTGCAGGAATTATCCACTGATATCACTTCTCCAGCATCTGGGAGACAACAACAGAACACAGTTCCTTGTGCCCAAATTGAACACGAACCATGTACTGAAATCATTTGCCCTCCAAATGATGCTTCTCACAGTGGATCAAATATCTGTCACACTGATCTTCCAGATAATGTTTTGAAGGAAATCTCATGTAAACTGTCCAAACTTAGTAAACAGGGGAGGAGAAAAATGAAAAGGAGAATGATGGCAAGAAATACACCTCAGCAGGGAAAAGTGAATAAAAAAATGAGAGAAAGGGAAATGTATGCGTCTAATGAAATGCAGAGAGAAAAGAAAAGATCCCGCATCAGAATGTCATATCAAAAGAATGCAGAATTCAGAGAGAAACAGAAGGCATACATCAGGAGGTCTTACAGAGAAAAAGAAGGATTCAGAGAGAAACTGAATGCATATATCAGGAGATCTTATAGAGAAAAAGAAGGATTCAGAGAGAAAAAAAAATCACACATCAGGAGATCTTACAGAGAAAAAGAAGGATTCAGAGAGAAACAAAAGGCATACATCAGGAGGTCTTATAGAGAAAACGAAGGCTTTTCACAAAGACAAAAGATGTACATAATAAACCGTTACAGACAGAGTGAAACCTTCCGACAGAGGCAGAGAAGTTATGTTACTCAACGTTATGCAAATGACAGAGAATTCAGAATCAGACACAGACAAGTGATGAAAAACCTCATGAGAAACAGATACAGGAACAGTCATTCATTCAGGATGATGCATAACATCAGATGTGCTGCGAGCATAAAGAGAAAATACAGACGAATGAACAGAAACACTCGGAGTGAAACAGAGACCAGAGAAACACAGAGTCTGCAACATGAGACAGTTGAGAACAGATTGATCAATGAAGCCATAGCTGTGTTCAAATCTAATATTAAGGCTGGTCCCACTTATGTCTGCACTGTGTGCCATAAGGCCTCGTTTCCCAACCAGGTACAAACCTGCACAAGGTCAAAGTATGACACAAATCCTCACGTGGTTTCCCAATGTCTGACAGGAAAGTATGTTCACGTTTGTGATGAAGGCTGCAGAAATGAAGCCTGCACAGTTCCTGATGAGAGAAGGAAAGAGTGGATTTGTCACACCTGCCACGCTCATCTGAAAAAAGGACGCATGCCCAACCTCGCAGCAGCTAATAAACTGGAGTTGTCTGAAATTCCCAGCGAATTGTCAGGTCTGAATATTCTGGAAAGACATTTGATCGCTAAATGTATTCCGTTTGCAAAGATCATTCCTCTTCCAAGAGGCAGACAAAGACTGATCAGGGGAAATGTTGTGTGTGTGCCATCTGAGGTCCAGGAAACAGTCAATGCATTACCCAGGCTGAGGAGCGAGTCTCAGGTGATGAGGGTGAAACTGAAAAGACGTTTGTCTTACAGAGGGCATCAGCTGTTTCAGACAGTAACCTGGTCTAAACTAGTGTCTGCATTAATGAAGCTGAAGCAGGTTCATCCAGAGTATCAGGACGTTACCATCAGAGATGAAGCCGAACTCTGTGACCCAACGCTTCCTGATGATGATGATGAGGATGATGTTAGCATGGGGGAGCAGGACTATGATGAAGCAGATCTGATGGAAATTGACATGTGTGAGAGAAATGCACTGTGTGAGGCAGAAAATGATCAGGACGGTGAATGTGAACAACCACAGCAGCAGAGAGATGATGGAGACGAAGGTGATCTGCCAAATGGAGGGTTTGCTTTAGAATCATGCCTTCAGCCTCTTGACATATCAGAAGAGATCCTCTGTTACAGTGATAACACTTACTGTGTGGCTCCTGCACAAAGAAACAGTCCAGTTAGCTTCTTCAGGACTCCACATTTGGAATCAATGTCATTCCCTGTACAATTTCCCACGGGTGAGAACACACTGGACCAAATGAGACTCATTAAAGTCAGTCCAAGTGGATATTTCAAGTCACGGCTTTTTAATGTGGATGACCGTTTTGCCAGAGACCCAAACTACTTGTTCTTTGCACAGTTTGTGATAGAGATACACATCGCTAATAACAGCATGACGATACAGCTGAGAAAAGGTAAAACTAGGACCAGAGATGGACGCAGTATAACCTCAGGCATGTTACGAGACAAACGAGAGGTTGAGAGACTGGTGAGAAATAAAGATGCAGTCAGATTCATGCAGCCACTCAGAGGGACTCCAGTATACTGGGAGAGAACCACTAAAGATCTGTTTGCCATGATCAGACAGTTGGGAACTCCCACGTTCTTCTGCACATTTTCAGCTGCTGAATTCAGATGGCCTGAAGTGATTGAAGCAATAAAGAGACAGCAGGGTGAAGAGGTTGATTTTGAATCTCTGGACTGGACTGGAAAGTGTGAGATTCTGCGCTCTAACCCCGTCACCTGCATGCGTTTGTTTGATAAGCGTGTTGAGGCCCTGTTCAGAGATCTGCTGCTCTCAGATGCTCAGCCACTGGGGAAAGTGATCGACTTTTTCTACAGAGTTGAGTTTCAGCACAGAGGAAGCCCACATATTCATGCAATGCTTTGGGTTGATGGAGCACCTGAACTGGATGTTTGTGATGATCAGACTGTGTGTGATTTTGTAGACAGATACATCTCAGCAGAACTACCTGACCCAAAAACACAACCTGAACTGTTCAAGAAAGTCTCTGAAGTTCAGAAGCACAGTAAGAACCACACGAGGAGTTGCTTCAAGAGTGTGAACTCTGGTTGTCGGTTTGGTTTTCCAAAGCCGCCCTGCACAAACACAATGATCACAAGACCTGCTGAGGATGAGAACACTGGAACTGCAAAGAGCAAACTCAGACCTCTGCTGCAGCTGCTGAATGAACCTGAAGTGGCTTCCTTGAGTCTAGAGCAGGTCCTCTCTCGATGCAACTTGACACTGGCCGAGTATGAAAGGTACCTTCAGAGTCTGAACAGAAAGACCGCAATCTACCTGAAGCGTGATCCCAAAGACTGCTGGATAAACGGGTACAACCCACATCTGCTTGAAGCCTGGGACAGTAACATCGATGTGTCCTTCATTCTGAATGCTTACTCGTGTATACAGTATCTGACTAAATACATCACAAAGAAGGAAAGTGGTCTGTCAGAGTACCTGAAAACTGTCATGGAGAATTCCAACATGGACAGAGTTAACGAGTGTGATGAGATGAGAGCTGTCATGCAGGCTTACTCCAAAAAGAGAGAGATCAGTGCTCAGGAGTGTGTGACTCGTGCGTGTGGAATAAAGATGAAGAAGTGCTCACGCAGTGTTGTGTTCATTCCCACTGATGACAATCCAGTGAAAATGAGTCGCCCCATGTCATTCTTGGAGGACACCCCGTCAGAGTCTTGTAATGTCTGGATGACGAGTTTGAGTGACAAATACAAAGCCAGACCCGAGACCCCAGAGTATGAGGAGATGTGCTTGGCTGATTTTGCTGCTACCTGCAGGTTTGTCAGTGCAGACCACTCAAAGCGTGATGGTGTTTCACCACTTCTGAATGAGCTGGGATTTGTCCAAAGGCGGAAGAATGATAAGCCCTCTGTCATCAGATATTACCAATGTTCCAAGGAGAAACACCCCGAGCAGTTTTATGCCAGATTACTGAGACTGTACCTTCCTCACCGATCCGAGTATGAAATACGAAGTGCCGATCTTCCAACCTACGAGTCTTTTTACAACTCTGGCTGGGTCCAGCTCCCAGGCTCAAACCGTCCTGAGAGCGTGAAAAGCATTATAAAAACAAACAGAGACAGATATGAGAGAAACACTGAGGAGATTGAGAATGCACTTGTAGAGTTTGAGGAGAGCAGAGACCATGTGATGGATGAATGGTGCAATCTGGCTCCTGAATCTGAAGTTGTGAGGTTGCCCTGTGATGATGATCTGCAGCAGAGAGAGCCAGACGATGAGCAGGAAAATGTGCCCGACTATTGTCCTCAGTCTGCTGCTGTGACAGAAATGAGAGCCGTCAGAGAACCCCCCGCTGTGGATCCAGCTGTGCTGCGGCAGATGTATCAGAACCTGAACCAGAAGCAGGCATGTGTGTTCCATGCTATCAGAGACTGGTGCATTAAACTTGTGTGTGGCCTAAATCCAGAGCAGTTTTTCTTTTATGTCAACGGTGGTGCGGGAACAGGAAAGTCCCACCTGATAAAATGCATTTACTCAGAGGCATCTAAGATACTGAGCAAACTGCAGCTATATTCAGAGGAGTTTGACATATCAAACCCAACTGTTTTACTGTCTTCTTTCACTGGAACTGCAGCTTTCAACATCTGTGGCACAACACTGCACTCTCTGCTGAAGCTTCCACGCAGTCTGAAACCACCAATCCAAGGACTCGGTAACCAACTGGATGAACTCAGATCGGAGCTTTTTAATGCTCAAATCCTCATTATTGATGAGATCTCCATGGTTTCAAAGCCTCTTTTTGCTTATGTGGACGCACGACTGAAACAGATCAAAGGCAATCAGAGAGCGTTTGGTGGAATGTCAGTTTTAGCTGTTGGGGATTTCTATCAGCTGCCGCCTGTGCGCCAGTCTAAACCTCTGTGTGTACACGATCCAGCAGATATTGACCTGTGGCAGGAACATTTTCAGATGATCACTCTGACTGAGATCATGAGACAGAAGGATGATGTTGCCTTTGCAGACGTGCTGAACAGGATTCGGGTGAAACCAAAGGCAGACGAGCTGTCTCAGGCTGACAGAGATTTGTTGTCACAGGCCATCACTGAACCAGCTCTTTGTCCCACTGAGGTTCTGCACATTTTCCCCACCAATAAGTTGGTTGATGAACACAACTCAGCAACACTGGCTTTGTTCCATTCCAACATTATCACGATCGACGCAGATGACTTCCAGAAAGATCCCCGAACAGGCAGAATGGCCCGTAAAGACACACCATGTAAGGGAGGCCGAAATGAGTTAGCCGACACTCTGAAAGTTGCTGAAGGTGCTCGTGTCATGCTCACCAGAAACTTTGACATTCAGAACGGTCTGGTTAACGGTGCTTTTGCCACACTGATGTGCATAGTGACTTCTGAGGATGATCAACACATCACTAAGCTGGGCCTGAGGATGGATAATCAGACAGGTGGGGCAAGAATCCAGAGTGGAGCTCCAGAATCCGCCAATCTGGTTTACATCGAGAGAGCAGAGGAGAAGCTGAAACAGAACGGAGTGGTACGTAGACAGTTTCCTGTGAGGCTGGCGTTCTCCTGCACTGTCCATAAAACCCAGGGCCTCACAACACATGCAGCTGTGGTGTCCCTGCAGAAAGTCTTTGAAGCAGGTATGGCTTATGTAGCTCTCAGCAGGGTGACGTCTCTCAGTGGGCTGTATTTACTGGATTTGGATGAGAAGAAAATATACGCCAATACTGAAGTGACCGCAGCGCTCCAGACCATGAGACAAGCCGATGTGGATCACATGATGCCTCTTCTTCAGGTGAGAGAAACAGTAAACAGGCCCGACACTCTGACCCTTGTTCACCACAACACAGAGGGACTGCCATCTCACATCGGTGACATCAGGAGACATCATGAGCTGTGCCTGGCAGATGTTCTGTGTCTGACAGAAACTCATCTGCAGGGCTCCTTTGTCGCAGACAGTCTGCATCTGGACGGCTACAACATGTTCAAGCGCAACAGACACACGTCCTACACTCAGTATCCTCAGATGGCCAGCAGAGCAGGTGGCGGGGTTGCTGTCTATGTGAGAAACCACATTCAGGTGCGTGAGAGACAGTATTTGCATAATGTGACTGATCTTGAGTTTGTGGCTTTGAAGGTTGAGGCTCCAGTCTGTGCAGTGATTGCAGCTGTGTACAGACCTCCTGACTACAGTCTGAGACCGTTCCTGGAGAACCTGGGAAGCCTTTTGGATGCACTAGAGGTATTGGACTGTCACCCTGTTATTGTGTGTGGAGACTTCAATGAGAATCAGCTACTCAGGTCAACAAAGCCAATTCTAGATCTGTTTCAGTCTAAGGGATATGTACAGCTGATCACCTCTGCCACCACAGACAAGAACACTGCTTGACCTTATTTTCATTTCCCAGCCACAGCGATGTCTCCACTCAGGTGTCATGAGAACCTATTACAGCTATCACAACCCAGTGTTCTGTGTCCTGTCCACCAGGGAACCATGAAGTGGTCGGTGAGTCTTCAAGTTCAAGGTTTGGTTTGTGCCTGTTACACTATTTCTGTATTGTAAGATTTGGTATGGTCACTAACGGTATGGTTAAGAATGTCACGGTAAGATGTAATATGGTAGGTTTCAATGTGGTAAGATTTGGTATGGTCACTAACGGTATGTTTAATAATGTCACGGTAAGATGTACTATGGTAGGTTTCAATGTGGTAAGATTTGGTATGGTCACTAACGGTATGTTTAATAATGTCACGGTAAGATGTACTATGGTGGGTTTCAATGTGGTAAGATTTGGTATTGTCACAAACGGTATGTTTAATAATGTCACGGTAAGATGTACTATGGTAGGTTTCAATGTGGTAAGATTTGGTATTGTCACTAACGGTATGTTTAATAATGTCACGGTAAGATGTACTATGGTAGGTTTCAATGTGGTAAGATTTGGTATGGTCACTAACGGTATGTTTAATAATGTCACGGTAAGATGTACTATGGTAGGTTTCAATGTGATAAGATTTGGTATTGTCACTAACGGTATGTTTAATAATGTCACGGTAAGATGTAATATGGTAGGTTTCAATGTGATAAGATTTGGTATTGTCACTAACGGTATGTTTAATAATGTCACGGTAAGATGTAATATGGTAGGTTTCAATGTGGTAAGATTTGGTATGGTCACTAACGGTATGTTTAATAATGTCACGGTAAGATGTAATATGGTAGGTTTCAATGTGGTAAGATTTGGTATGGTCACTAACGGTATGTTTAATAATGTCACGGTAAGATGTACTATGGTAGGTTTCAATGTGGTAAGATTTGGTATGGTCACTAACGGTATGTTTAATAATGTCACGGTAAGATGTAATATGGTAGGTTTCAATGTGGTAAGATTTGGTATGGTCACTAACGGTATGTTTAATAATGTCACGGTAAGATGTAATATGGTAGGTTTCAATGTGGTAAGATTTGGTATTGTCACTAACGGTATGTTTAATAATGTCACGGTAAGATGTAATATGGTAGGTTTCAATGTGGTAAGATTTGGTATGGTCACTAACGGTATGTTTAATAATGTCACGGTAAGATGTAATATGGTAGGTTTCAATGTGGTAAGATTTGGTATTGTCACTAACGGTATGTTTAATAATGTCACGGTAAGATGTAATATGGTAGGTTTCAATGTGGTAAGATTTGGTATGGTCACTAACGGTATGTTTAATAATGTCACGGTAAGATGTAATATGGTAGGTTTCAATGTGGTAAGATTTGGTATTGTCACTAACGGTATGTTTAATAATGTCACGGTAAGATGTACTATGGTAGGTTTCAATGTGATAAGATTTGGTATTGTCACTAACGGTATGTTTAATAATGTCACGGTAAGATGTAATATGGTAGGTTTCAATGTGATAAGATTTGGTATTGTCACTAACGGTATGTTTAATAATGTCACGGTAAGATGTAATATGGTAGGTTTCAATGTGGTAAGATTTGGTATGGTCACTAACGGTATGTTTAATAATGTCACGGTAAGATGTACTATGGTAGGTTTCAATGTGGTAAGATTTGGTATGGTCACTAACGGTATGTTTAATAATGTCACGGTAAGATGTACTATGGTAGGTTTCAATGTGATAAGATTTGGTATTGTCACTAACGGTATGTTTAATAATGTCACGGTAAGATGTAATATGGTAGGTTTCAATGTGATAAGATTTGGTATTGTCACTAACGGTATGTTTAATAATGTCACGGTAAGATGTAATATGGTAGGTTTCAATGTGATAAGATTTGGTATTGTCACTAACGGTATGTTTAATAATGTCACGGTAAGATGTAATATGGTAGGTTTCAATGTGGTAAGATTTGGTATGGTCACTAACGGTATGTTTAATAATGTCACGGTAAGATGTAATATGGTAGGTTTCAATGTGGTAAGATTTGGTATGGTCACTAACGGTATGTTTAATAATGTCACGGTAAGATGTACTATGGTAGGTTTCAATGTGGTAAGATTTGGTATGGTCACTAACGGTATGTTTAATAATGTCACGGTAAGATGTAATATGGTAGGTTTCAATGTGGTAAGATTTGGTATGGTCACTAACGGTATGTTTAATAATGTCACGGTAAGATGTAATATGGTAGGTTTCAATGTGGTAAGATTTGGTATTGTCACTAACGGTATGTTTAATAATGTCACGGTAAGATGTAATATGGTAGGTTTCAATGTGGTAAGATTTGGTATGGTCACTAACGGTATGTTTAATAATGTCACGGTAAGATGTAATATGGTAGGTTTCAATGTGGTAAGATTTGGTATTGTCACTAACGGTATGTTTAATAATGTCACGGTAAGATGTAATATGGTAGGTTTCAATGTGGTAAGATTTGGTATGGTCACTAACGGTATGTTTAATAATGTCACGGTAAGATGTAATATGGTAGGTTTCAATGTGGTAAGATTTGGTATTGTCACTAACGGTATGTTTAATAATGTCACGGTAAGATGTACTATGGTAGGTTTCAATGTGATAAGATTTGGTATTGTCACTAACGGTATGTTTAATAATGTCACGGTAAGATGTAATATGGTAGGTTTCAATGTGATAAGATTTGGTATTGTCACTAACGGTATGTTTAATAATGTCACGGTAAGATGTAATATGGTAGGTTTCAATGTGGTAAGATTTGGTATGGTCACTAACGGTATGTTTAATAATGTCACGGTAAAATGTAATATGGTAGGTTTCAATGTGGTAAGATTTGGTATGGTCACTAACGGTATGTTTAATAATGTCACGGTAAGATGTAATATGGTAGGTTTCAATGTGGTAAGATTTGGTATGGTCACTAACGGTATGTTTAATAATGTCACGGTAAGATGTACTATGGTAGGTTTCAATGTGGTAAGATTTGGTATGGTCACTAATGGTATGTTTAATAATGTCACGGTAAGATGTAATATGGTAGGTTTCAATGTGGTAAGATTTGGTATGGTCACTAACGGTATGTTTAATAATGTCACGGTAAGATGTACTATGGTAGGTTTCAATGTGGTAAGATTTGGTATGGTCACTAACGGTATGTTTAATAATGTCACGGTAAGATGTACTATGGTAGGTTTCAATGTGGTAAGATTTGGTATGGTCACTAACGGTATGTTTAATAATGTCACGGTAAGATGTAATATGGTAGGTTTCAATGTGGTAAGATTTGGTATGGTCACTAACGGTATGTTTAATAATGTCACGGTAAGATGTAATATGGTAGGTTTCAATGTGGTAAGATTTGGTATGGTCACTAACGGTATGTTTAATAATGTCACGGTAAGATGTACTATGGTAGGTTTCAATGTGGTAAGATTTGGTATTGTCACTAACGGTATGTTTAATAATGTCACGGTAAGATTTGGTATTATGGGTCATAATTATTTATAAAGACAAGGATTTTCTAGGTATTGAACACGTTGTGGTCTGTGCATTTATCTGGGTGGGTTGGGTCAGGATTGATAAATGCACAGGCCACAACTGTCTGAGCAGCTCTATAAAAGCTGCTACATTTACCACAACATAGATGCAACATCAGAAAGCATGAGCTACACCTAGAACTCGTGCTTTCTGATGTACCAATAACATATACCAGCTGATACCCCACTGGGGTGGGGGGAAAGGTGGGTTGGGGGTGGGGTGGGCGGTTAAAGAATTGTAACTCTACTACACCTAAAACTGTTTAGATGTTTAGATTTGTTTCCTCCAGACAGGAGACTTGTTCTCCTGTATCCTCCATGACAACATCCTCCAGCACAACAACACACACTTCTACATCATCCTGATGAACTGTCAGCCTAAACCAGAGCCATCACAGAGAAATGTGCACCCTGCCATCCCAGTCTTTCTGCAAAGCAGAGGAGAAAATGGCCCCTGTTAACCCTCACCTGACCACCTGGCTGACCCTGAGAAAATCCATCCACCATGATGCCCCAGACCACCAGCAACAGGGAGCTGCTGCCTCATACAGAGACATGTCTTCCTCCTGCCAGTGACCAGGGTTCTTCTCAGCTGACAGAAGGTAGAGTGGAGATCTTCTCTTTGGAAAGACAAACATTCACTTCATTCCTCTGAGTATGCTGTGTTTATTCATCTGTTGATATCATTCTTATGAATCCATTGTTTCATATTACAGATCCCAGTATCTAATTCACAGTTCCATTGTTTTTCTGTAGGCCTTCCTCTCCTGTGAATCCTTCATAGCTGAGACCCTCACAGCTGAGACCCTCACAGCTGAGACCCTCACAGCTGAGACCCTCACAGCTGAGCAGAAAGTTATCATCAACACTTGTGAAACATCCACATGTTAAAGCTCACTGACAGGAGATGCTTTGTGCTCTGCAGCACTGTTCCAGGTATATGCTTATCATGCATCATGTGACCGTTCTACTTGTGTTTTTCAAATCAAATCAATCAAATATACTTTAAAGACTAAAGTTCATGACAATATTTTTGTCTGCTGTTGTGTCCTCAGGTTCAGTTCCATCTTCATGCCTGCATGTCATCATCTTCCTTCCTAAAAATACTCCTGTTTCCTCTGGAAGGACTGCACCCATCTCTCCAGTGTTGCAGCGGACACTGAGCAGGTACATGGAAGCAGCAGCTCAGCAGCCAGTGGAAATGAAGAAGGTCACATGGTGACAACACTTTCCATCTTCACATTGACTCTGTGCTCCTCTGACTCTTTAGTTTGCACCATCAGCTTCAACAAACAGCAACCACATCAAACTGAACTGTGGACAAAATGGAGGACTCTGAGTAACACCGCTCATTTGATCCTGTCCATCTGTGGAAATGTGAACGTTCCTTTCATGTTTCAGAACAATGCATCAGTGTTTTTCTCCATCATGTTTCCTCATGTCTGTCACTGTTCAGCAGAAACTTTGACTACTTCAGATGTCACGTGCAAATGTGCTCATGAGCACCAGAGAACTGATTTAGTCGTACTCACAGCAGGAATAAGACAGGACTCCCACACAGGCTGTGCTGAGTCATTATGGAGAGCATTCCTGATATTTGGGAATGCTCTCCATGATGTCCACCTGATCAACTTTCCACCATGTGGAAACCAATAATAGCAGAACAGTTGATAGAAAATTATATTTGGCCATTCTAAAGACCCAAAAAATTGCAAATAGATGAAATGACAAACTTTTTAAATGAACACACAATTGAGTAAATCCTGTCTTAGTGTGGGGTATCAGCTGGTATTTTGGTTTTGGGAAATATTTTTTGTTACAATAGATATTCATATTAGTAGTTTTTTAAGTTTTCTTTTCTGTAAAAATATTAACATAAGATATTTGTCTGACAATATTACTGTTTGAACATAAAATCACTTTGAATTTTCTTCGCAATTGATAAATTATCTATCTATCTATCTATCTATCTATCTATCTATCTATCTATCTACCTATCTATCTATCTATCTATCTATCTACTGATAATGGACATTATTTGCAATCCATAATACTTAGAAATGAAAACATGCTTTTGTAATTTAAGTGTTCTTGAGGTTTTGTAATTATGTAGGCTACATATTAACATATCAATGAACAAATCTGTTGTATTCTATTTAAATGTTTGCTATGCATTGAAAAACAAGTACTGTGTCGCCTTCATAAACACTGAACAATCATTAATCTTACTGGACTTGTAATCATTACACTTTCGTCTTTTAAATGTCATTTCAACTTCAAACTCCTGTTTCTTCTCAGCCTATTTTTGCTTCCATAGCTCCTTCAGCTTTTAGCTTATTTTAGCTTCTTCAGCTCTTTTAGCTTCTTTTAGCTTCTTTAGCTTCTTCAGCTGTTTTAGCTTCTTTTAGCTTCTTTAGCTCCTTTAGCTTTTAGCTTCTTCAGCTCCTTCAGCTCCTTCAGCTTTAGCTTCTTCAGCTCCTTGAGCTTTAGCTTCTTCAGCTCCTTTAGCTTTAGCTTCTTAAGCTACTTCAGCTTTAGCTTCTTCAGCTGTTTTAGCTTTTTTTTAGCTTCTTAAGATTTTTTTAGCATGGTTGTTCAGCTCTTGCATTCTCACAGCTGTTTCGCAGGAACAGCTCTTTCTAGTTTTCTTTAGAATTTCCTCTGTGCTTTGCATCTCACCGCTCACATGGCTGGGCTCTCTCGTTATGCTCGGTTTTTTTTCTTCCTCGTGCTTGTCCCTCACATACACACAGCGGAGGATAGGGCCTGCAGTCTCTACAAGTGCCGCCAAGGATCAAAAATGAACTCGCGCAGCATTAATCTGTGCGTGACCATACACTTTTAGTGTGTGGGTTACACCCTCCCCCCTTTACTTAGCATGAGTCCCATCATGTGCCTAATATTCAGATTTAACATCTTAAATTTGTCCATCAGGACAGTTACCAAACAACTCAAGTGCCTGATTAAAACTGTCTAAAAATCCCTGAGCAAAGGAAATCAGAGGTTTACCTAACTGTTGGTAATGAAAACGACCTGGTGTTCGTTTTATCCTGTTCGATTTCCTTAACTCTGTGTCCTCACTGCTTGTCGTAACGGTTTCAGTCTTCTCCACAGTCTGTTGGTCAGGTAAGTCAGTGTTGGAATAATCATCGTCCACGTCTTCCACACCCAACATGGGCATATCATCTGCATCAACCTCCTCACTAGGTGGCTCTACTGTGTTATCAGAATCATGTCTAGCCTCAACCCTGTCAGTGTCAGGACCAGCCTCTATTACCTCATCTGGCATTATCTGAGGGTCATCAACAGTATGAGGTAATGGAGTGTTAGAGGTTTCTAGCTCAATTTGCTCATCAGATACCATGAGGGGTTCCAAGTACCTGTTTGTGTCAAACACCCTGATGAATGTTTCTGTATTCACAGGTGGGTCCATCTGAAAACCAACACACTCCTCCTCAGAGTCAGAACATTCAGACTGCTGTAACTGAGGAGAGTTTTGCCTTGTTCTCGGTCGTTGGGGAGGTTTTGGCCTTTCTGATGCACTTTCATCATCAGTTTCAGACAAATGACCACATGGGAGCAAAAGGTCTCGATGAAGAGTGCGGTCTGGGCCATCTCCACCGTCTGGTCTAACTGTGTATACAGGTAAGTTTCCCATTTGTTTCACAACACGGTACACAGTGGACTCCCACTTGTCTGCCAGTTTATGCTTATTTCGTAAACGGAGATTCCTAACCAGGACCCGATCACTGATTTGGAGAGTAGCTTCTCTAACCCTCTTATCAAACTGCTTTTTGTTTCGCTCAGCTACTTTTGCTGAGTTCTCCAGGGCAAGACGATAGCTCTCCTCCAGACGAGCTTAGAGATGGCGGACATACTGGGAATGAGGCACTGGCTCATTAACTTTTACTGGAAGTCCAAAGGCTAAGTCAACTGGTAGCCGCGGCTGTCGCCCAAACATCAATTCATAAGGGCTGAACCCAGTGACCTCATTTTTGGTGCAGTTGTATGCGTGAGCAAGCGGTTTAACAAAGTCACGCCAATGAACCTTCTGCTCATCCTTTAATGTGCCAAGCATGTTGAGGAGGGTACGATTGAACCGCTCAACTGGGTTTCCCCTTGGATGATAAGGGCTAGTTCTCACCTTCCTGATACCTGTCATAGCACAGAGCTCCTTGATGACGCGAGATTCAAAATCTCTGCCCTGATCACTATGAAGGCGCTCTGGGTACCCATAATGTACCAAGAAGTTATCCCAGAGACATTTTGCAACCGTTGTAGCTTTCTGGTCTCGTGTAGGTAAAGCAACAGCATATTTCGTGAAATGATCTGTCATGACTAAAATATCCTTAGTATTCTTGCTATCTGGCTCCAGAGACAAGAAATCCATACAGACCAATTCCATTGGTCGCGATGTTCTGATATTCACCAAAGGTGCTGCCCTTTCAGGTTGGGATTTTCTTCTCACACAACGCCCGCAGTTCTTGATCTGGGTCTCAATATCTGCGGCCATTCTTGGCCAATAAAACCTGGATCTTATTAGGTCATGAGTACGCTCCCATCCCATGTGCCCCATGTCATCATGGAGGAGCTTGAAAACTGTTGGTATTAAGACTAC
Organism: Odontesthes bonariensis; assembly: GCF_027942865.1. Lineage (NCBI taxonomy): Eukaryota > Metazoa > Chordata > Actinopteri > Atheriniformes > Atherinopsidae > Odontesthes > Odontesthes bonariensis. The sequence continues at coordinate 32,414,993 of NC_134514.1, forward strand.
TGGAAGAACCAGCTGATAAACTGTTTGGCCATGACATTGCCGTGCCCTGGTTAGAAGACCATTCCTCATCTCAAAGCATTTCCACTGTTTTAGCATCAACTTAACATCCTTGTCATCCTTGATGCTACGTGGACCATCAACACCTGATTTCAGCAACTGAATCACATGACTTATGACTGGATCAGCTTCCTGCTGCTCCCTGAGGTCAGATTCAGAGAACAGTGGCACTGTCACTTGACCAAATGTCTCTTCATAAGCATCAGGTATAGCATCAGCATGAATAGCCAGAGACTCAACCAATGTGATGGAAGGTAACTGGTTGTCTGTCTCATCAAGAAAATGCTTATGGTACACTGCTGCGACTGCATGTGAATCCAAACTGAGATCAGATGAGGATGTCTGAAGGCGTGAGGTGAGCTGTTGGATGCGCTCCGCCTCCTCAAGAGAGGCATGGTCTGCGGCCAACTCTTGATGGGATCGTCGTGACAAACCATCAGCATCCTGGTTTGCTTTTCCAGCCCTGTACTTGATATGGAAGTCAAAAGTGGATAGGCCTGCTAACCACCGATGGCTTGCTGCATCCAGTTTGGCTGAGGTGAGTACGTAGGTCAATGGATTGTTATCCGTCACCACCGTAAAGGAATTACCATAAAGGTAGTCGTGAAAATTTTTAACAATCGACCATTTGAGAGCCAGAAATTCCAACTTGTGAGCTGGATATCTGGCGGCGCCTAGTCCAGTTGAGCTGGCGTCTGTATGGAGAACATACGGAATCTTTGGGTTGGCAAACCCCAGTATGGGAGAAGAAGTCAGTTTCTCTTTAATACACTCAAAAGCTGCTTGGCAAGCAGGTGTCCACCTCTCTGCAAAAGGCATCCTGGGGTTGAAATACTTGCCAGCACAAGCAACTGTTTTTTGACCTTTCCTCAACGGTGGATAACCTCCTGTGAGGTCATTCAAAGGCTTCACAATCTTAGAATAGTGTTCAATAAAGCGGCGGTAGTAGCCAGCAAATCCTAAGAATGACCGTAGCTGTTTCAGAGTCTGTGGTACTGGCCAGGTTTTTATGGCAGCAATTTTTTCAGGATCGGTCTCAACTCCATCCCTTGAGACAATATGTCCCAAATACCGCACCGATGTCTGGAAAAATCTGCATTTCGATGGGGAGAGCTTTAAGCCATTTTCCCTTAACCGCTGAAGAACATGTTGCAGCCTTTCCTCATGCTCCTCTAGGGAATCTGAGAACACGATCAAGTCATCAAGGAACACCAAAACCTCCCTGAGGTTAATGTCCCCCATGCACCTCTCCATCAACCTTTGGAAGGTGCTGGGTGCGTTGGTCATTCCTTGTGGCATTCGGTTAAACTCATAAAACCCAAGAGGGCAGACAAAAGCAGTTTTGGGCTTGTCCTCCTCCTCCATCTCAATCTGGTAGTAACCAGACTTCAAGTCCATAACTGAAAACCATTTTGACCCAGAAAGGGCTGAAAAGGTCTCTTCAAGATTTGGGAGCGCATAAGCATCCCTTATGGTCAGTGTGTTAAGTTTGCGATAGTCAATGCACAGGCGAACATCGCCATTCTTCTTTTTGACAACAACAATTGGTGAAGAATAGGGGGATTCTGACTCTCGTATCACCCCTGCTTCCAACAGCATCTGAAGATGCTTCTTCACTGCCTCATAGTCATTAGGATGGAAGGGCCTCGATCGCTGTTTAAAGGGCACCTCATCCTTGAGCTTTATTTTGTGCTTGACCCTTGTAGCATGACCAAATTCAAGATCATGGCATGAGAACACATCAGAGTAAGTACCAAGACTGTGTACCACTCTCTCCTTCCATTCCTCAGGCAACGGCGAATCGCCAAAATCGAATGTCAACTCAGCCTCTTTTAGCTGACCAGAGGGTTGGGCAGATGCACTGCAACATGCTGCAGTAACAGAGCCCGACTCAGAAGAGCTTTGAGGGTTAATAACTTTGTCAGCTACATGCAGATCAGCAAGAACACAGTTGGTTGGAAGTGTTATATCATGCTCCGTCTCATTTCTGACCCATACAGGAAATGTATGAGAACCATGATCGGGCAACGTGACAAGACAGCAGTCAACAAAGATTCCCCCAGGTAAGGCAGATGAACAAGGTTGCTCCATTACTGCCCATTTCTCACCCATGGGATTTCTGGCTTTAAGGGAGCCTTCAAGACAGACCCTGTCACGTGCTGGAATGACATGTTGTTTGTTATTCTTTAATGTCACCAGGCCAATCTTTCCTGTGGTTTTTGCTGTATGTCTGAGTTTGAGAGTTCTCAATATCTGTCTAAAACTATAGACAGAGGAAATGTCAGATGTAGCTCTGTCCTGACAATGCTCACTATACAGCACATCAAGCACATTCGTGCCTATCAATACTGGCAAATCAGTGTTGGAGCGCAAATCAGGTACAACCAACGCCAATGTGGAGACCTCAAGCAGTGGGTCAATGAATTCCTTGGGGAACTCAATGTTGACCTCCACATAACCCAGGTACGGGACCGCTTGTCCATTTGCACCCTCAACATCAAGATCACTGATAGGCTGTATAGGTCTGTCTGCCAGGTTCTCATTGTAAAAGGAAACTGATATTGTGGTCACCTGTGACCCAGTGTCCAGCAAAGAGTTGCACTTAACTCGATCTACAGTAACATTAGCTGTGCATTTCTCACCAATAAGCCCTTTTGGAATTCTGGCCCGCTGCTGTAAATTGTGATTGTATGATGAGGTTTTCAGAAAAGCTTTAGATGTGGGACTTTCAGTGATATCAGTTCCAGTTTGTCCCTCAACTGGAACATTTTTTAGTTTAAATAAGCCTTATTTTGCTCTTCCCAGGCCTTTTGCTTGGCTTTTAGTTCTTTCCTCTTGGACTCAACCAGATCAGGATTGGGCTCATTGGGACATGTGGTAGCAATATGGTTGTCTTCACCACAGGTAAAGCAATACCATTGACGTGGCCTTCTACCACTCCTGCTTAAATTTTCCCCCACTGGTGTGTGGCAAACTGCTAATGTCTCTTTTAGCTTACTTTGCTTTGACTGTGGTGCTTTTGTCTGTGACTGCTTGCCAGTAGGCTTGTCTATGGAAGCTTTAAGGGATGCAAGCTGATTCTGAAGTTGAGCTATCTGTTTTTGTAGATTCTTTGTAGTCACTGTGTCTGTTGTGTCATTAGTGCTAGCTGTCATGTCAATATCCGTGTACACGCTGAGGGGATTGGACTGTACCTTTAATCTCGAGAGTCCAAGGTGTTGCTTCATGCGGCTAGATTTTGCAGCTTGTTTGTCCTCCTCTGTTCTCAGCCACAACAACAGTTCGGAAAATGCGGGGGGTTGGGATTTCTTTTGTTCCAACAGAATTAAACCATTATCCCAGCATCCTCTGCAGAACTGTTTCAGTAGTTGGCGGTCAAAGTCACCAGCTGGAACACCACCACCTTTTACAACTTTACTCAATGTCTGGAGGTCTGGAGGCGATGCAAATAAGCAGAGGGTTTTTCACCTGCATTCTGATTGGTGCTGAGAAACTTGGCAAACAGCTCATCAATATCATCCACTGTCCCATAGGCTGAGTCAAGGAGGGTCAAGAAATCCTCTGGCTTGGAGAGAGGACTCAAATGTTTGACAATGTTGGCAGCGGGAGGTAAAATACTCTCTATGATCTTCCTGACCACTTGCCTTTCTGAAACTGAGGGATCTGCAAGGTAAAACTCAACATTACTCCGCCAACTGTCATATTCAACCTCCATATTGGGACAGGGGCTCCTTCCTGAGAAGGGTCTAAACTTAGAGGAGCTTGGGAAAGTTTGAGTTAAGTCACTACTTTTCACAATGTGTTCAACTATTACCCTTTGAACCTCAGGTATATTGAGCTGCTCTGGTGACAAGACTGGGGTTGGCTTCTCAGTAGCAGCAGGTAAGACAGGTTTGGGTGTGGCCTGACCAATATGATGAGGCTGCATTTGATCTGGCATCACTTGAGTCACTGCCTCTGAATCAGAGGAGGACTCTTCAGCAGTAACTACATCCTCACTATCAGCCAATTTCTGAATTCGGCTCAGTTCTTCAAGCAAAAGCCTCCCATAATCTGAGCCACTCAGCTTTGAAACCCCTTTTAACTCAGCCATGTAGGACTGAGTAAGGTCAGAAGACACCTTAGAGCTGTAGAGAGGTGATAAAAGTTGGATGTTGTGGGTGATTTCCGGGTCAGAGGTACTTTTCCGACATGGCAATTCACCCTGAAGTGCCTTTATAGCTGTATCAAACTGAAACTCAACTATGGTTGTGTTCTTAAAGTCGAGGTCAGAACTATCGACAGGTACTACTCTGGAGATGGAACCATATTTCTGCAAGAACTCAACTAATTCCTCATCTACCTCTGTGCCTGTCAATCCATGAACTAAAACTGAATTTGACACCTTAACGCTCTGAGCCCTTATGACATCCATCCTGTAATAAAACTGTCAGATTGTTTCAAATTTTCAGCCACTCCTCCTGGCTGGCTCGCCAATTTTTATGTAGCACTCGTGTTAGCCTTTGCGTCAGAAATACAGTCTATGCTACTAAGACCTAGGTTCTGAGGAGTAATAAAGAGTATGGTTTGTAGTAAACAACTGACAGGTTTATTGCAGCAACACACATAAACAATATATATATATATATATAGAATATCACAAGTTGAGTGACTGGAAAAATAACCCAAATAAAATAGAGCTATTTTCTTACAAATAAAATAAAATAAAATAAAAGTACAAAAAACAGGGAATAAATTGTTTCCAAACCCTGGTTCCGTTGTTCAGTTCTTGTTCTAGTAAATGTTCTTTGTGTTTCTTGTGTTATTTCAAGTCTCTTTTGTACACTACCCGGGTAGGTATAAGTGCAAGTGTATTTCCTTAGCTGGGAAATCCTGAGAGTTCCAAGATGAATTCAAGATGAATCCCTGTAGCAGCTGGCCAGTCTACTAACAGGAATCTTCAGAGTATCGTCCATGGGTCTGGCTCGCCATCGAAGACTCACTCAATCACGGGGTCTCAAAAAAAACAGTCTACACATTTTGTGCAGAACAACAAATAAAATTACTTAATAACTTCAACACATATCAAATCACCATAAATTAAATGATGTCACGTTCAATCGCTGCATCAAGTTTACATTTTTTCTAAACTTGTAAATGGAGATAATCTCCCAAGGAAATCATTTTTAACAGTCTTTAGACATGAATTTTTTCAAATCTCCACTTGTAAAATTAGAGCATTCTCTAGGTAACAGAGTAACATCTTTTAACATGTAATCAATTTTAACAACACTTTCAATATGAAATAATGCACACATTTGACTAAATAACATCATGAATTCAACATCTAAATACTCCAACTGGTTTTAACCGACGTTCTACTATGCTGTATAATGCTAATATGAGCAATTTGCTAGCCGACGATCTTGCTAGCCGACGATCTTGCTAGCCATTAGCTTCACATATCATTGATATCACTCACCGGAGTTTCCACAGTAAGTTACAATTATCCAGCCCCGTCAATGTCAGCGATATACACCATGCAGCACTCCCTCTCGCACACTTTATCCTCAATTCTTTTTTTCTTTAGAATTTCCTCTGTGCTTTGCATCTCACCGCTCACATGGCTGGGCTCTCTCGTTATGCTCGGTTTTTTTTCTTCCTCGTGCTTGTCCCTCACATACACACAAGCGGAGGATAGGGCCTGCAGTCTCTACAAGTGCCGCCAAGGATCAAAAATGAACTCGCGCAGCATTAATCTGTTCGTGACCATACAAGCATATAGAGACAATTTGTACGATCCTGGCTTAAATATTGACAGAGAACTGATCTTGTGGGAAAATGCGCAACCAGCCGATGGAACAACATTGCCCCTTTGTGGTCTGTAGTGTTGAATAGTTGAACATTTAAATTCCCAAGGACCCAGTAAAATGGACAAGATATATGCAACAATTTAACTTTTAACGATGTCCCGTCGGTATCTATTTGTTATTTGTTTGGTATCCCCATTGTTAACACAGAAAATTAACATTGTGTGGTTCGCTATTCATATGTCACGACTTTACCGATATTCATCTGAATTTTGAGATAGGGGTGGGCGATATGTATCGTTTGCGAAATTATCGTGAATGTTGTTTTGACGATGAGTAATTTTGCAATATCGAGATATATATATATTTTTTTTTTTTTCAATCGCCAAAAATCAATAAAGTGCAGCGCCAGTGGTCCTCTGACCTTACCACGGCGCCACGCCATGCCGCAAGCCTTAAAAAAGTAGTCCTACTGTGACTGTTTTCGCGCGAATAGTCTTGGGACAGACCCGCCACGCCGGCCTGCAACGCACACAGTAGGATAAAATGCAAGCAGAGGAAGCAGCAGCATCCGACCCTGAAGCTGCTGGGTCGTCCACCACTTCAGGGTCAGACGATTTAGTGCCAAGACGGGGGTCTACCTCTCTAGTCTGGAGATGGTTTGGGTTCGAAAAAAATGACGTGGTTCAGGACAATGAAATCTGCAAAATATGCCGAAAATGCGTTCTAGTTAAACAAAGCTCAACAACTAATCTCTTCCACCACCTGCGCTACAACCACAGAAAGGAAAATTAATTATTTGAAAAACTCCGAGACTCTCAACAAAAAACAAGTACCGGTAGGAATAAACCACAAGGTTCCCAACAAACGCTGGCAGAATCATTCGGCAAAAGGGTACCGTATGAGAGGAAGAGTAAGCGATGGCAGGACATAACCGATGCGGTGACCAAATTCATTGCACGAGAGATGCTTCCGATACAGTTGGTGGAGTCCGATAGCTTCAAAGAGCTAGTGGACGTCCTAGAGCCACGCTACACTGTGCTCAGCCGGAAATACTTAAGTTGTACTGCTCTCCCCACACTGTACAATGACACCCGCAAAGCTGTGGCCAGCGAAGTGCAGAGCATTACACACTTCGCTACAACAACTGATTTGTGGTCGAGCCAAACATCGGAGCCATATCTCTCACTGACCATCCATTTCATTGACGAATCTTGGCGACTTCGGAGCTGCTGCTTGCAAATGTCTTATTTCCCTGAGTCCCACACAGGAGAGATAATTGCTCTTGGGCTGAAAGATGCCCTCGCATCCTGATCACTGAAAGAAGAGGCCATGGTGTGCATGACAACAGACAGCGGAGCCAACGTTGTCAGCGCACTCCGAATTAACAACTGGAAGAGGCTAGCGTGCTTTGGGCACCGGCTTCATATCGCAATCGGTGAGTTCAAATGTCATTATTGTTTATTACTGCACTTCATTAATCCTGAGTGTATCAATGTCAAAAAATGGAAATGTACTATAATGTATTTTTATATTCATACCGTTTAATTCATTATTATTATTATTATTATTATTATTATTATTATTATGATTAAGATTATTATTAAGACATGTTACTGACAAACAATGCCTGCTGTGGGACTATATAAAATAAATGCTATTTTAAATGGTCAATGGCCTTATAATGGCCTTATAATAGGTCATGCATGGTATTATAAGGCTGTTATTTATATATCCATACATAATGTAAGTAAAAACAACTGACTAAACTCTGAGAGTGCGTTTTGTATAAAGCACACAAATAGGCCTGCACATACTATCTCAAGTTCACCTCTGCCAGTCAGGTTTATCAGCTGGCCCTAATGGTAGGATCAAAAAGATCAACAGAAGCCTCTTACCCCATTCATGGCAATGATGTACTCTTTCAAATATTTTTTTCAGAGAGAAGCATGCGTGATACAAAGGTAGACAGAGCCAACGGTGTCTGCAAAAAGGTGGTGGGTGCCTTTTCCAACAGCTGGAACCTGAAGAAAGCATTGGCTGATGCCCAAACTCAGATGAAGCTCCCTGAGCACAAGCTGATTACTGAATCGCCTACAAGATGGGGCTCAAGACAGCGTATGATTGAGAGGTTTGTTGAACAAGAAAAGGCCATTCGACATGTGCTAGGGGGAGACAAAAGGCGCAGGCAGCTTCTCCCTTCATGGCAAGATATTGATGTGTTGGAGTCAGTGAGCAAAGCACTTAGTCCCCTCCTAGAGTTTACAGATGCCCTCTCAGATGAGCAAGTAGTTACCATCTCCTACCTGAAACCAGTACTCTCATTGTTTAACTCAGAGGTCCTGGCAGAGAAGTCTGATGACACACAGCTCACAAAGCAAATCAAGGAATCCATTTAGGATTACCTTAACACTAAATACAAAGATGACAATGTGGATGGCCTTCTAAGTGTGGCATCCACGCTTGACCCACGGTTTAAGAACCGCTACAATGATGATGATCAGATGATAATGTCAACAATTTCATCTGAGCTTATGGCTATGACAACCCAGGAAGAGAGCTCTGCTCCAGGCCCTTCAACTGCAACAGCTGAAGGTGCCATTGCAGAGGGTGGAGCAAAAGGTGACAATGACACCTATGAGCCACCAGCCAAAAAAACAAAGAAGTCTTTTGGCAGTTATTTCAAAAAGTCAGTGAGAGAGGAGAGGGAGTCTCAGGCTAATGTCATAGAAAAGGACATAAAGAGTTACCTTCTGATACCAGAGGTGGACAGTGATGCTAACCCTCTTGAATAAAACCCAAGAGATAAATTTCCCCAGGCTGGCAAAGCTGGCAAAAAAGTATCTGTGTGTCCCTGCCTCAAGCAGCCCTTCAGAGAGAGCATTTAGCACAGGTGGAAATGTTGTCACTTGTCACGAGCTTCACTCAAGCCTGATAGTGTGGACAGGTCAGTGTTTTTGGCACACAATTTGAAGAAATGAACAACCTGTTGGCTTAAAATTTTCAAAGGTTTACAAAGTTTCTGTGTTCTGTTCTTATAACTGTGATGGCATTAAGTATTGTTTCTGCTTGAGATTGTTTTCTCCACAATTTTGTCATTTGTTTACAGTGTGACTGCACTACTGTACTTTATTTATTTATTTATTTAAGACATTCTACTTTATTTCTTATTTGAACCTTTAAGACAATGTCTTTTTTGTGTGTTTGTTGCACACTACTGGAAGGAGATTAAAGTTTAATCAGCACTTTCTGTTGATTGGCATCACTTAATATGTTTCTTTTAGATGTGTGGATTCATGTTTACAAGAATTTTATTTATTTTTGTTGAAGTTGTTTAAGAGAATAAATGTCCTTTCCTTAAATACTTGTGTCACTGGAATTATTATTTTAGTCATTTTATTGTGATCTTAACGCAAGTTTAAATTTTATTTATTTATTTTTTTAAATATCGTCAAAATATCGTTATCGTGAAAATCCTAAAAAATATCAAGATATTTTTTTTTGCCCATATCGCCCACCCCTACCAGGAAGATGATCGAACTCATCCAGTCTGTCGAAAAGGCCTTGAACGACCTCACAGAGCTCGGAAATACTGGAGCCATCAAAAACCCTCTTGTCATCAAGTCAATCGAAAGCAAACTGCCTGACACAATGAAGAGGGACTGGCTAGTCTTCATGGTCAATCCAACAAACGCAGTGACCCCAGACAACCACTTCGACAAGCTCCTGACCTACCTGAAAACTCAAGAGGAAGTCTTGGAGAGGCTTGAGCAACTTGGAGTGTGTGAGAAGCTGGACAAGAGACCAGCTGACTCCAAGAAGTACGCCTCTACCAAGTCCACGAGTAAAGAGGGATGCGTCGTCTGTGGTGATGAGCGGCACGCAGAGAAGCTCTTCTTCTGCAAACAGTTCAAAGACCTGAAGGTGAAAGACAAACTGAGTGCTGTGGAGAGGCTGGGAGCCTGCACAAAGTGCCTGGAGCGTCATGAAGACGATACCTGCAAAGACACTTACCTGTGTAGAAAGCCGGGATGTAGAAGAGGCCATCACTTCTTCCTGTGCCAGAAAGGAGACCCTAAAAGGGACGACACAGAAACATCTAAGTCAACCATGAAGAGGCACAAACTGACAGAAGAACAAAAACAATTCATGTCAGAACTGTCCCCTGAAATGGCAGAAAATGTCTCAGCAAGATCTCTCTGCACAGACAAGCCTGGAGGCATGAAAGGAAGTGCAGTTAAAGAACTCCCAGTGATCCTCATTTTCTCGAAGTCACCACCAATGCAGGTCAGAAGATCGGAACTCTAATCGACTTAGCATCTGACACGAATTACATTACCCACCGTGCAGCCAGGAGGCTTGACCTGAAGAGTGAGAAAATCACACTAGTTGTCCATGGGGTTGGAGGAATGGCCCTTAAAGTAAAGACAAGGAGATACCATCTCAGAGTGAGAGTGAAGACCCCTACAGGAACCGAGAGAGCCCATGAACTCCTCTGCTATGGCTTGGAGGAGATAGCCAAGGTACAAAAAACAGTCGCACCCCAACAGCTGAAAAGCTTCTCTCCAAAGACCAGCCTGGATGACCTCCGCAGACCGGAGCAAATAGAGCTGCTCATCAGCCATCGCGAGGGACGACTTGTGCCGCAGAGGATGAAGATGGTGGGTGATTTCGTGCTATGGGACGGCCCACTAGGGAAGATTGTCGGAGGAACGCACCCAGACCTCTTCGAAACAGTGAAGTTGGAAGCGCATACATCAAAAACCCACTTCGCACGATCCATGAGGGCCACAGCTGTGAAGTACCAAGAACTCTGTGACACCAATGGAATCAGAGCTGAAACCAAAACCACTGTAACCAACAAAGAATTCCTCAACTAGTGGAAATGGGACAGTATTGGAGCAGCATGCGAGCCAAAGTGTGGAGGATGCAGATGCGGCAACTGCCAACCAGGAGGAAAAGAAATGACACTGAGTGAGGAGAAGGAGCTTGAAATCATCAGGACAGGCCTCACCTACGTCAACGCTGACAATCACAGCAGTGAACCACACTGGGACACAAAGTACCCATGGATTGAAGATCCAACTTCTCTGTCCAACAACAGAAGTGGAGTGGAAGGCACTTTTCTGAGAACAGAGAAACAGCTCAAAAAAGAACCAGAGTGGAAAGTGACATATGCAACTCAAGTTCACGAAATGGTGGAAAGAGGAGCAGCAATGAAGCTCACCAAAGAGACGATGGCCAACTGGACAGGACCAGTATGGTATGTCAGCCACTTGGTGGCGCCAAACCCACACTCTGGCACAACACCTGTACGCCAGAGGTCCGTTTCACGTAGCAGGTTTAATGAAAACTCTGAGTAGGTTAACCCTGAAATGAGGGAAACCCTGAGTTTTCCGTTTCACAAAGAGAGGTAACTTAACCTCACGGTCAGTTACCGGAGTAACAGACTCTCTGAACCTAACCTGGTCGGGACCAGGTTTTATTCAAGAAACCTTGAGTTTCTTTCTGTCTCCACCCTCTTTCAGCCACACACGCCATTTGATTTCCTCATTCATTCAGTCAGCAGAGCGAGTTCTTCTACTTCTATAAGTCCATTAGGCACAGTAGGAGGCAACTTTTTTCACGAACATGTCCTTTTGACAACGATCCCGTGGATGAAGGTGCAGCATTACTGCGCAGAGAAATAAATATTCGTCGGAGATGGTTATCAGACTTTTGCATTTACAGACAATTATCTTTTTGAGCGGCACCATCAGAATGTGTTGGGACAAAAGAAAAAAAAGACATAAAAGACAAATAAATATTTGTATGAATAGGCTTAAAAAAGACATATATAGGCCTATTATATTTTATAAAGGCACTCGTGTCTTGGGGGTGGATTCCCTCAGCCACTGGCCTCCCGTTAGAGGTGGTGGCCACAACCCGTTTTACGGGCATCTGCCTTAGTTTAAATAGGCTTAATTATTTAACAGAACATGATATAGATGATGACTCTAAATTGTCCTTCGGAGTGACTGTGAGTGTGTATGGTTGTTTGTCTCGTTTGTCTCTATGTGGCCCTGTGATGGACTGGCGGCGCAGGGTGTGCCCCGCCTCTTGCCCATTGACCGCTGGGATAGGCTCCAGCCCCCCCGCGACCCGACTGACGAATTCAGCGGTGTATAGATAATGGATGGATGGATGATATAGATGAGAAGACATAGTTTATGTGTGTGAAAACAGCATTATGTTGGGAATAAAATAACTGCACAGTCAAATAGCCACTTAATATTTATTTTACAGTGTAAAACATGATCAAAATGAGGTACCTCCATGCCGAGGTCTCACCTGTTTGAACAATGTTTTTATATTTCATCTTAAACTGCTGCAAAGTGCGCTTCTCCCCTGCGGGATTGCACCTAAATGAAATAAATGAATGGGCTACCATTCAAGCAGTTTCCCTGTAATATTATTGTGATTGCAAAGGACTACATTTAAACTTACACTTTTGCTGCTGCAGCGGTGTTGCACTTATTTCTAAAAACGTATTGAAACTCGCCGTATGAGCGCATTAAGATTTCCAATTAACGTAGCCCCTCCTCTTCCCCGTTGCCAAGGTGACTCGTCGAATCGGGGCTCCATTGATGCTGGCTTTTTAAAGTTGTGGTGCACGCGCTAAACTCAAGGTGAACTTATTCAGAGTTGATTAACCTCACTCAAATCAGCGTTTCTGGAACCGAAAACTCAGGGTTTTCTATCTCAGAGTAGATCAACTCAGAGATCAGGAATAGACTCAGAGTTGGTTGAACCTGCTACGTGAAACGGACGCCTGGTCTGGAACAGCAGCCAAAAGTTCAAGGGACTCAGTATGAATGATCTTCTGCTGAAAGGACCTGATGTCCTCAATCCAATCCGTGCAGTGCTACTCAGGTTCAGGAGAGGTGTGCATGCCGCACTCGGAGACATCAAGAAGATGTATAATTCAGTGTGGTTGGAAGACCTGGAAATGCATCTTCACAGATTTCTCTGGAGAGACACCGAAGACAATGAACTTGAAGAGTATGCCATCACCCAAGTCAACATTGGTGACCGACCAGCAGGGTGCATCGCACAGCTGGCCATGAGAGAGACCGCAAAGCTGCCCATGTTCACTCATCTGGAGGAGGAGCGCAGGATTCTGGAGGAAGACTCTTATGTTGACGACGTGCTTACTTCCCACAACGACCTGGAAAAGCTGGAAAAAAAAACACCAGAGGAGTTGAGGAAATCCTGAAACCATCAAAACCACCAAAACTTGACAGGTACCTTCCTTCATCTCAAATTCGTCTCTCTTTGCTCTCCCAAATTGTTAATTAAGAGTGCTGATAACAATTGCAAAAATGTCCTGTCTTACTTTATTGTTTGGAGCTGTAGCAGTTGGCTCTCCTTTCACTCAACATGAGTGAAGTTATTGAGGACATAGACTGAATATTCCCCACATTAAAGCCACTGACAGTTAAGTGAACAACTCTTCTTTTCTTTTACAATTCAATTTTTAGCTAGACAAAGCGTTATCCCGGCTTTTACTTGGAGTTTACGTTGACCCTCCACAAGTTTACACTCACAGCTGGGATTTGTAGTGTTACAGATTCATTTACACATACTTTTGGCAACTAATCTCCACTTTAGAATAAGAGAACTTTGAAATAAAAAAAATGGAAGCAACACTGACATTGAGTGAGCTGAACTGAAAGTTGTAGGATGTTTCTATTCGATCATCGAACTTACCTTCCGAGGGTATCTTTTTGCTATCTGTGGCCCGCGGCACTCGTATGAAGTCTAAAGTTGCAAATCCTGGCTTGTTGGTCTAGGGGTATGATTTTCGCTTTGGGTGCGAGAGGTCCTAGGTTCAAATCCCGGACGAGCCCTCCTACCTTAAGAAACCTATACGGAAAGCTTGATGGTTAACTTTGGGTACCTTCCTTCATCTCAAATACGTCCCTCTTTGCTCTCCCAAATTGTTAATTAAGAGTGCTGATAACAATTGCAAAAATGTCCTGTCTTACTTTATTGTTTGGAGCTGTAGCAGTTGGCTCTCCTTTCACTCAACATGAGTGAAGTTATTGAGGACATAGACTGAATATCCCCCACATTAAAGCCACTGACAGTTAAGTGAACAACTCTTCTTTTCTTTTACAATTCAATTTTTAGCTAGACAAAGCCTTATCCCGGCTTTTACTTGGAGTTTACGTTGACCCTCCACAAGTTTACACTCACAGCTGGGATTTGTAGTGTTACAGATTCATTTACACATACTTTTGGCAACTAATCTCCACTTTAGAATAAGAGAACTTTGAAATAAAAAAAGATGGAAGCAACACTGACATTGAGTAAGCTGAACTGAAAGTTGTAGGATGTTTCTATTCGATGATCGAACGTACCTTCCGAGGGTATCGTTTTGCTATCTGTGGCCCGCGACACTCGCATGAAGTCTAAAGGTACAAATCCTGGCTCGTTGGTCTAGGGGTATGATTCTAGCTTTGGGTGCGAGAGGTCTCGGGTTCAAATCCCAGATGAGCCCTACCCTTGTTTACTGGCCTTGTGTTTTTCCTTTGCTGTGAAATCAGAGAAGGATTGAATCAATGACTATAACATTGAATGCATTTGGAATCAAAACCCAAATATGGCAATACAGCTCAAACCTCCACCACTCATTCCGAAGTTGCTTCAAGTCCTTCTTAAATTAATTTCTTATCAGGAATTTGAAAGACAGATCCACGCATGTCAGTAATCCTGTATCATGGAAGCACACCCTCTGCAGTATTATCTAAAGCAGTTTTTGTATTTGTTCTATAAATCCAGATTGAAACGCTTCAAGTCAATGGTAGAGAAATGGAGATATAGACCTGTTCTGTCTTAAAGTTGGGCTTCTTGATAAAATGTGATGTGAGTTGGTGGAACCTGGCGGTGAGTATTGGCTCATTGGTCTCAAGAGTTTTTGTGGGCTGTTCAGTGTATGTGCCTAATAACTTCACTCACGTTGAGTGAAGGGAGAGCCAACTCCAAACAATATAGGCTCATTGCTCTGGAAAAGTCAAAGAAGTAAGAAAGCAATCACAAATTCCCAGGATTCCATGGCTACGTCAGCTGTCCGCGCGCTCTCACGAAACGCAAAAAGAACACCTTTTGGCTCGTTGGTCTAGGGGTATGATTCTCGCTTAGGGTGAGAGAGGTCCCGGGTTCAAATCCCTGATGAGCCCTCCTACTTTAAGAAACCTATACGGAAAGCTTGACGGTTAGCTTTGGGTACCTTCCTTCATCTCAAATGCATCTCTCTTTGCTCTCCCAAATTGTTAATTAAGAATGCTGATAACAATTGCAAAAATGTCCTGTCTTACTATATTGTTTGGAGCTGTAGCAGTTGGCTCTCCTTTCACTCAACATGAGTGAAGTTATTGAGGACATAGACTGAACATCCCCAACATTAAAGCCACTGACAGTTAAGTGAACAAGTCTTCTTTTCTTTTACAATGCAATTTTTAGCTAGACAAAGCGTTATCCCGGCTTTTACTTGGAGTTTACGTTGACCCTCCACAAGTTTACACTCACAGCTGGGATTTGTAGTGTTACAGATTCATTTACACATACTTTTGGCAACTAATCTCCACTTTAGAATAAGAGAACTTTGAAATAAAAAAAAATGGAAGCAACACTGACATTGAGTAAGCTGAACTGAAAGTTGTAGGATGTTTCTATTCGATGATCGAACGTACCTTCCGAGGGTATCTTTTTGCTATCTGTGGCCCGCGACACTCGCATGAAGTCTAAAGGTGCAAATCTGGGCTCGTTGGTCTAGGGGTATGATTCTCGCTTTAAGTGCGAGAGGTCCCGAGTTCAAATCCCGGACGAGCCCTTCCCTGGTTTACTGGCCTTGTGTTTTTCCTTTGCTGTGAAATCAGAGAAGGATTGAATCAATGACTATAGCATTTGGAATCAAAACCCTAATATGGCAATACAGCTCAAACCTCCACCACTCATTCCGAAGTTGCTTCAAGTCCTTAAATTAATTTCTTATCAGGAATTTGAAAGACAAATCCACGCATGTCAGTAATCCTGTATCATGGAAGCACACCCTCTGCAGTATTATCTAAAGCAGTTTTGGTATTTGTTCTATAAATCCAGATTGAAACGTTTCAAGTCAATGGTAGAGAAATGGAGATATAGACCTGTTCTGTCTTAAAGTTGGGCTTCTTGATAAAATGTGATGTGAGTTGGTGGAACCTGGCGGTGAGTATTGGCTCATTGGTCTCAGGAGTTTGTGTGGGCTGTTCAGTGTATGTGCCTAATAACTTCACTCACGTTGAGTGAAGGGAGAGCCAACTCCAAGCAATATAGGCTCATAGCTCTGGAAAAGTCAAATAAGAAAGAAAGCAATCACAAATTCCTTGGATTCCATGGCTACGTCAGCTGTCCACGTGCTCTCACGAAACGCAAAAAGACCATCTTTTGGCTCGTTGGTCTAGGGGTATGATACTCGCTTTGGGTGCGAGAGGTCCCGGGTTCAAATCCCGGACGAGCCCTCCTACTTTAACAAACCTATACGGAAAGCTTGATGGTTAACTTTGGGTACCTTCCTTCATCTCAAATGCGTCTCTCTTTGCTCTCTCAAATTGTTAATTAAGAGTGCTGATAACAATTGCAAAAATGTCCTGTATTACTATATTGTTTGGAGCTGTAGCAGTTGGCTCTCCTTTCACTCAACATGAGTGAAGTTATTGAGGACAGACTGAACATCCCCAACATTAAAGCCACTGACAGTGAAGTGAACAACTCTTCTTTTACAATGCAATTTTTAGCTAGACAAAGCGTTATCCCGGCTTTTACGTTGACCCTCCACAAGTTTACACTCACAGCTGGGATTTGTAGTGTTACAGATTCATTTACACATACTTTTGGCAACTAATCTCCACTTTAGAATAATTCAACCTGGAGAGACTCACACGGAGAGATAGGAGACAATTGCAAGGTTTATTGTCAATATTTCTTTGGCGCTCGGGCCCCGGCGGAGGACATGCAAGCTGAACCGCTGTGAGCTTGCAAGTCCGGCATAGGGAGATAGATGCTGAATATCTTCCCCCCTTGGGACCCGAACCTGGTGGCGGAGTCATACAAATGAAGGAGATCAAGACATCGGGTGGAGATGGGGAGGTGGTGGGATGCAGCTTGCCGATGAACCGGTAAAGCCCCATGCAGGAGCGCCTTATATGTGGATCTGGATGGTTGAGCGATTGCCAACACCTGGAGGTTGATGAGCGATTGCCAACACCTGGTGAGTCTGCCATGTTGAATTTGCGGCTATTCTTCATTTCAACCTGGAGAGACTCACACGGAGAGATAGGAGACAATTGCAAGGTTTATTGTCAATATTTCTTTGGCGCTCGGGCCCCGGCGGAGGACATGCAAGCTGAACCGCTGTGAGCTTGCAAGTCCGGCATAGGGAGATAGATGTTGAATATCTTCCCCCCAAAAACTGAGCCGGGGCCGAGCTGGTGAGGGACTGGCTGCAAGGTGAGGAAGGAGCCTGTGAGAAGGGTTGCCCACCCTCCAAAAAAGAAGAGAGCCTGCCTGGGCTGCCTGAGGAGAGAAAGAACGAGAGAGTGAGCCCGCCTGGCTGCGGTAGATTGAGCCCGCCTGAGCTGCGGTATTCTGAGCCCGCCTGGGCTGCCTGAGGAGGGAGAGAACGAGAGAGTGAGCCCGCCTGGGCTGCGGCAGATTGAGCCCGCCTGGGCTGCCTGAGGAGAGAGAGAAAGGGAGATTGAGCCCGCCTGGGCTGCGGCAGATTGAGCCCGCCTGGGCTGCCTGAGGAGAGAGAGAAAGGGAGATTGAGCCCGCCTGGGCTGCCTGAGGAGAGAGAGAACGGGAGATTGAGCCCGTCTGGGCTGCCTGAGGAGAGAGAGAGAAAGAGAGAGTGAACCCGCCTGGGCTGCCTGAGAGGAGAGAGAGAACGTAAGAGTGAGCCCGCCTGGGCTGCCTGCGGAGAGAGAACGTAAGAGTGAGCCCGCCTGGCTGCAGTAGATTGAGCCCGCCTGGGCTGCCTGCAGAGAGAGAGAACGTAAGAGTGAGCCCGCCTGGGCTGCAGCAGATTGAGCCCGCCTGGGCTGCCTGAGGAGAGTGAGAACGTGAGAGTGTGCCCTCCTGGGCTGCCTGCGGAGAGAGAGAAAGGGAGAGTGAGCCCACCTGGGCTCCCTGCGGAGAGAGAGAAAGGGAGAGTGAGTCCGCCTGGCTGCAGTAGATTAAGCCCGCCTGGGCTCCCTGCGGAGAGAGAGAAAGGGAGAGTGAGTCCGCCTGGCTGCAGTAGATTAAGCCCGCCTGGGCTGCCTGCAGAGAGAGAGAGGGAGAGTGAGCCCGCCTGGGCTGCCTGCGGACAGAGAGAAAGAGAGAGTGAGCCCTCCTGGGCTGCGGCAGGAACAGTGAGCCCTCCTGGGCTGCGGCAGGAACAGTGAGCCCTCCTGGGCTGCGGCAGGAACAGTGAGCCCTCCTGGGCTGCGGCAGGAACAGTGAGCTCACTTGATTTGCCATAGAGATCGAAAGCCCCCTTTTTCTGCCAAAGAGATAGTGCTGCCAGAGAGAGAGAGAGAAGCGACAATTAGAGATGAAAGACTCCACCACCAGTAGTTGCGAGAGCTTACCTATAAGCTGAGCGAGCGCTGAGCAGCGAGCACGGATTGAAGGTCTGGACGGATGTAGGAAGAGTAGGCTGCCGAAGACCAGCGACCGAGCTGTTGGAGAGATGCCTCAGGAACACCCTGGACGGCTGCGGAGGTAGCTGCCCCAATCCGAAACTAATGTCCAGAGTATTGGAGAGGGGAAAGGCCAGCTAGAGCCAGGGATTTCCTAAGGAATCTGATGAACCATGCTGCAGTCATGGGGGAGCCGTCGGGAGTGAGAAACGAGGGGCCAATGAAGGGGCGGAGCTTATGGCGTTTGTCAGCAAATTAAATCATGGCTAGGAAGTGACAAAACGGGCCGCCGAGACAGGCTATGGAGATGTCGGCAGGGCCTTTGCCCTTGGAATGTTTGAGGTGGAGGTCAAAGTGATCGGGAACAAAACCAAGTCGTCGGGCATCAGATCTACTGACGGGTTGAAGACGCCCTGAGATGTGAACTTGCCTACCCTAAGGAGTCCGTAGAAGGCCAAGAGAAAACGCTTGACAGGAGTGCTTTAAGGTACGAAGAAAAGGGGGACGACCTCTGGGTTAAAAGAAGGCTCTTAAGAAAAGTGATGGATTTTCTGCCATCGAGCTGGGGAGGAGAGTGCTTAGCCATGCCCTTCAGGAGGGGCTTAATGGCATGGTTAGAGAACAGACTTGGGCATGAGCCCAGATGATAGAGTTTTGCATGGAAGTTAAAGCCAGCTAGGAGGGATCGAATATAAGGGAGCTTGAAACGTCGCTGGTCAAGCTATGCAGGAGAGCCTAAATAAACTATTAAATGTAAAACGTGTTTTCGTCCTTTACAAAAGGGGAAAATTCAAAGCAAAGGTTAGCAACCCTGCAACCATTGACATGGATGCAAAACACGAGCCGCTGAAAGACAAAGTAGAGCCAGCAGATCAGCTGCTACACGAAAGCACCCATTTACTTATTCAAGTATTAACAGCTCCGAGTGGCTAAAATCTTTTAAAAACAATATTTCATTGATCCGGGACGAAAGTAGCTGTGTGAGGTGCGCCAAGACACAATGAGAGATGACTGCTGTCACACTGCCTTGGGAGCGGCTGATTGAGAATACGGTGGCGTCGGTTTAAAAACAACTAATAACAAAATCTATCATGCGGCACGATACTCTGCAAATGTCCCACAGATCAGTGTGGCCTTGTGCAAGAGGCAGAAGCGTCACAACATTCGAGCAGCTGCCAGCAGTAAAGATTAAAGCCCTGTCTAACGGGGCAGCAGCAGGGCGTGAGGCAGAGCCAAGGAGCATAGCCGAGCAGAGCAGGGCACTGCAGAGCACTGCAGAGCAGGGCACACAGAGCAGAACCGGGCACAGCAGAGCAGGGCACGGGAGAACAGAGCAGAGCCGGCTACAGCAGGGCACTGCAGAGCAGAGCAGGGCACTGCAGAGCTGGGCACACAGCGCAGAACCGGGCACAGCAGGGCACGGGAGAACAGAGCAGAGCCGGGCACAGCAGGGTACAGCAGAGCACAGCAGGGCAGGGCACAGCAGGGCTCAGCAGAGCAGAGCACAGCAGGGTACAGCAAAGCACGGGGGAGCACAGCAGGGCAGAGCAGAGCAGTGCACTGGAGACCAAAGCAGAGCAGGGCAAGTATGTGAGCGCAGTCACTCGCTGTGATGGCTACTGCTGTGGTTATGTCAAGCTGTAACAGTTTATGCTGCTCCAGACACGGCAGCTTTAATGCTGCATTGCAGCAGCCGTCGCTTTGCATCGAGCTGTTGCATGTCATGAACACTAAAACAAATGTGCTGCAGCCATAATCCTAACAATGCCAACAGCAGCCCCAGTGACAGCCATTTCATCTCAAGGCTGCACTCACAATCGCAGCTAGCTGTTCGAGGAGCTCCTCTATACATTTGAATGCAGTGGTGTAGCTGTGTACATGTCGCCACGCTGAAGGACTCTTTATGTGGTCTGCAACATATCCGCATACCAAACGTATTGTGTCACAGCACAGCCCTGACTTCCCTTGTGGGAAATGCAATGTGAAGACCGTTTGAGGTAATAAGAACATTTCCTCCAATTTTAAAGTTCTGCCTTCCAGACAGCAAGAGAAAAATACGCCTGCATTTCTCACTTAATATGCACACGACTGTTTTCACATCAGAGTCAACATCATAGTCAGTTCCATCGTTATCGATATTCCGGTCATCTTTTCTCTTCCGGTCTGATTTAGTCAATATCATTACAAGTTAATACTCTATCATAGTTGAGCTGCAACACTTATGAAACATGGTGTCACCAACATCTTTACATGCTGATCATGTGTTAACAACGCCTTACCCAACAGTTTGGTCGGTTCTTGGCTGCAACATCATTTCGTTAGACTAAGAAATAAATGGTCCTTGTTAGCAAGACATAATTTTTTTTTTTGATCATTCAAAGAAACACCACTGAGGATGCTGTGATGGTGGTAACAGAGCTGAACTTTGACTTAAGTGCAAACATCTGTTGATTGTACTGCTACGCCCAACGTAGGGCTCGAACCCACGACCTTGAGATTACCAGTCTCATGCTCTACCGACTGAGCTAGCCGGCTGTTACCTGTACGGTGATCAGCTGGGGGAGCGGAGGGGGCCGGCTTAACGGAATGGAGGGACAGAGGGCGCTACTGTGGCCGACGGCCTAGCATGAGAGCATGGGGAAGCAAACAGGGAGACCAGGTGAGGCATGTTAAAACAACGGAGACAGAGTCCCGCATCTTACCCTGTGATGAGCCGGGGCGAGCTTCGGCGAGGGAAAACGCACCCTGGAGAAGTTGAGAAGCCTGTTGATTCGGCTGCTCCGAAGAAGTCGGAGGGGGGCTGTGCGGCTAGCAGGTGCGGCGGGCAGGAGGTGTGTGGAGAGAGCTGTGATGGATTGTTGCAATATATCCATGGAGGAGATGAGAGCTGCCGTGAGCTGCTGGGCGTCCAGGGGAGGCAGAGCTGAAGACAGATCGGGAAGCGAGGAGGGGGGGGGGGCAGAAGTCGAAGGCAGCGGGGAACCAACCGGGGCGGAATAATCCGAGCGGCTCGCGGCTGAGGTGGGCCCCGCAGCTGGAGCGGAGGAACCGGAGGGCGGGGACGGCCTCGGCTTCGCTTAGCCGGAGGCGGGGATCGCTTCTTGGACCTTACCAGCTGTGGGTGGGGAAGGAGTGGATGAATCGCCGGTTTGGAGAAGCTCTGCCAAAGAAGCGAGCTGATCGGAGCCGAGGCTATCGGCTGGGCGGATGCTCTTGGACCGGAGAACAGATGCTGAAGAGCCGGCAGCAGAGAGAGGAGCGAGCCGGGTGCTCCGACGAAAGGGAGCGGGTAAAGCAGGTTTGGAAATGCCAGAATGACGGCTCGGAGGCCTCTGAGCGGCGTCAGAATCCGAGTCAGACATGATACTCCTGTGGGGTTGACCAACAAGCGAGAGCTAATGCATGCAGCTTGCCGATGAACCGGTAAAGCCCCATGCAGGAGCGCCTTATATGTGGATCTGGATGGTTGATGAGCGATTGCCAACACCTGGAGGTTGATGAGCGATTGCCAACACCTGGTGAGTCTGCCATGTTGAATTTGCGGCTAGCCTTCATGAGAACTTTGAAATAAAAAAAGATGGAAGCAACACTGACATTGAGTAAGCTGAACTGAAAGTTGTAGGATGTTTCTATTCGATGATCGAACGTACCTTCCGAGGGTATCTTTTTGCTATCTGTGGCCCGCGGCACTCGCATGAAGTCTAAAGTTGCAAATCCTCGCTCGTTGGTCTAGGGGTATGATTCTCGCTTTCAGGAATAGCCTTACTTTGGCGAGTTAAGGCCAAATTGGTATTTTTGCTATAAAATGAATTCCTTAAGTCAAAACAAGTTCAAACTCCTTTGTCCTTCATATATATCGATTATAAGTAGGTTCCATGCATAAACCTCTTTAAATGACCTTGTACTAGAAAGAAAAACAGGAATAGCCTTACTTTTGCGAGTTAAGGCCAAATTGGTATTTTTGCTATAAAATGAATTCCTTCAGTCAAAACAAGTTCAAACTAATTTGTCATTCATATATATCAATTCTAAGTAGGTTCTATGCATAAACCTCTTTAAATGACCTTGTTTGAGAAAGAAAAACAGGAATAGCCTTACTTTTGCGAGTTAAAGCCAAATTGGTATTTTTTGTGACAAACTTTTTATTGAACAGTTCAAACACATTACAAAAACAGCGCCACTGCCTTACCATCAAAGACTTTCAAAGAGAGAAATAAAATAAAATATATATATATACACACACATATATACATATATATATACACATACATACATACACACATACCTAAACACATATATACACACATACACATAATAAGTGCATGTACATATACACCATGCGCACAAGTAAACCAAAAGATGAGAGGTAGAGGATAGAAAGTGAGCTGACCTACAGAGACAACATAAGCAGAAAACACCTTATATACGAGCAAGCAACGTTATGTCAGACAGAGATCCAATAAGAGCGTCCCAGGTCTATACAGTAGATATTCGCGCTTTGCGTACGACAGCCAATGACCTTTCTAAAACAGCAATGTCTCTAAAGCGATTTAGCCATTCCTTTGCCGATGGGATGTCTGGAGAAAACCATGAGTTTATTATAGTCTTTTTAGCGGTAGTCAGACCTGCGAATATAACTTTCCTCTGAGCCAATCTGGTATTACCGCTAAGAATGGAGTCATCATTAAATAAAAGTAGAGGGAGGTGCATAGGAATGGGAAATCCTAAAATATTTTCAAGGCAACTATGCACCTTGGACCAAAAGTCATATACAGGGGGACACTCCCAGAAAATATGGAGATATGTGCCAACCGTGTTCTGATCACATTCTGTACAGTTGGGATTATCTGTCAGTTTCATGGTAAAGCGTCTGTATGGTGTGATATAAAATTTGTGCACAAACTTGTAATGAATAAGCTGATGTGCTGGATTCCTTGATGAGATGGGTATGTTTGTCCAAATATTGTCCCAGTCCAGATCATAACCCTGACCCTCAAGTTCACGATTCCAAGAACTGATCACTCCCAAAGGTTTAACACCCTTAGATAGCAGTTCATTGTAGATAACTGACACTAATCCAGTAGAGAGTTTGAGAGGAAATTCAGATGTCCAACGGATGAGAGGGTAAAGGTGAGTCCCATGGGACTCCATGGGCACGGATTGCAGATCTCAACTGGAGATACAGAAACCAAGGAAACCCAGGGAGAGAATAACGTTCTTTAAGCTCTTGGAGTGAAGTCAATCCATTTCTGTCATACAGATCTTGGAGAGTGTGAATTCCTCCAGAAGCCCAGCTGTTATTAAAATAGGAACTAGAATGCTGTAATAAATTATAGTTATACCAAACAGGAGAGCGGTCACAGAGCTTTACATTACATCCCATATGTTTCTGGACAGAAAACCAAATTTTCAAGGAGTTTCCTATAATCGGCCCAAAGTTTCTACATACAGATCTATGTTTCAACCCACAGAACAGTATGTCTGTCAATCTATGTGGCTTTACCATCCCTTCCTCTATCTGTCGCCAGAGAGTGACAACATTTTCATTGCACCAAACTGTCAAATGTTTTATTTGAAATGCCCAGTAGTATAATTTAAAATCAGGTACTGCCAAGCCTCCAGAGTGTTTTGGTCGCTGTAACGTGCGTAGGCGAATACGAGCTCTTTTATCATTCCATATGAATTTAGTAGTCAAGGACTGTAGTTCCTCAAAGTAGTTAGGTGGTGGAGGTATAGGGATCATAGAGAACAGGAAGTTCAGTCGGCCAAGTACATTAATTTTCAGTATCGCAATTCTGCCTTGCAGTGACATCTTGAGACTAGACCACCTCTGAATGTCCGATGCAATCTCGGTTTTAAGTTTATTGTAATTTAAATGTGATATATCTGAAAATTTGGTTACAATTATGCCTAGATATGTAAATGCGGAGTTATGCCATTGAATATGTGGAATGGTTGGTAAAGTAAGGTGTTTTGCCGGGGCATTTAAAGGAATGAGGAAGGATTTATCCCAGTTAATTTTATAGCCAGAAAATAGGCTGAACTGTGTGAATACTTTAAGTATTTGAGGTAGAGACTTAGAAATATTGGTAAAAAAAAAGTAAAACATCATCAGCATAAAGCGAAATCGTATGCTGTGTTCCTTGTATACTAATAGGTGAGATGTGCGTGTCTAATCTAATTGTCTGGGCTAACGGTTCAAGTGACAAAGCAAAAAGGAGTGGTGACAGTGGGCAACCTTGTCGAGTTCCACGCTGTAGAGGGAATGTCTTGGACAGAGTATTATTTGTTTGTACTACTGCACAAGGGTTGGTATATAGTGTTTTGATCATTGATATAAATCTTTTGCCAAATCCAAAATTCTCCAAAACCTGCCACAGATACAGCCAGCTGACTCGATCGAAGGCTTTTAGTGCATCCAAGCTGAATACAGCTGCAGGGTGCATGTCCGATTCTGACGCACGTAATATATGGAAAAGGCGTTGGACATTGTCAGATGCAAGTCTCCCCTTTAAAAAACCTGTTTGATCGCAATGAATTAATTTACCTACCCATGGCTCCAGTCTTCTGACCAACACCTTGGCAAAGAGCTTTAGTTCTGTTGTGATAAGTGATATCGGCCTGTAACTACCGCATTTCAAAGGTGGTTTACCTTTCTTTAGCAGGACAGATATGAGGGATGTATTTTGGTCACGATGGAAGGAACCAATGTCTAAAGCATGGTTAAGAGAATTTAAAAGCAATGGCCCAATGATATCCCACAATTCCAAAAACAGCTCCGGAGGCAGCCCATCAAGGCCGGGCGATTTACCTTTTTGCATCGAGCTCAATGCCTCTTTAAGTTCTAAAAGAGTAAGTGGCGTTTCAAGAGATTCTGCATCATTGTCAGTCAGTGATGGCAGTTTAAGTTCTGATAGATACAATTTTAGGACAGTCAAGTCAGGAGCAGGGTCTGCCGTATAGAGATGAGAATAAAAGTCTGTGAAAGTGTTATTTATTTCATCTTGGTCATAGGTGACAGGTCCAGATGATGTTTGGATTGCACTGATAGTGGAAAAGGATTCATTCTGTTTTAATCTGGCAGCTAAAAGCTTGCTTGATCTTTCGCTCAGATCATAATATGTGAGTCTCGTGCGATGAATTATAAACTCTGCTTTAGCATTAAGCAAGTTATTCAGTTCAAATTTCAGAGCCGAGAGAGCTGAATGTTTTTGTTCAGAAAATTGACGTTTTAGGTCAGATTCCAAAGTTCGTATCTCATCTTCTAATTGTGTAACCCTGCGCCTCCTTGTCGCCTTCAAATCGGATTTTTGCTTATAAACACCAATTCCTTCAGTCAAAACAAGTTCAAACTCCTATGTCCTTCATATATATATATTCTAAATAGGTTCCATGCATAAACCTCTTTATATGACCTTGTTTGAGAAAAAAAAACAGGAATAGCCTTCTTTTGCGGAATTAAGACAAAATTCGGATTTTTGCTTATAAACACAAATTCCTTCAGTCAAAACAAGTTCAAACTAATTTGTCCTTCATATATATCAATTCGAAGTAAGTTCCATGCATAAACCTCTTTAAATGACCTTGTTTGAGAAAGAAAAACAGGAATAGCCTTACTTTTGCGAGATAAAGCCAAATTGGTATTTTTGCTATAAAATGAATTCCTTCAGTCAAAACAAGTTCAATCTAATTTGTCCTTCTAATATATCAATTCTAAGTAGGTTCCATGCATAAACCTCTTTAAATGACCTTGTATGAGAAAGAAACACAGGAATAGCCTTACTTTGGCGAGTTAAGGCCAAATTGGTATTTTTGCTATAAACACAAATTCCTTCAGTCAAAACAAGTTCAAACTATTTGTCCTTGATATATATATTAATTCTAATTAGGTTCCATGCATAAACCTCTTTCAATGACCTTTTATGAGAAAGACACACAAGAATAGCCTTCTTTTGCGGAGTTAAGACGAAATTCGGATTTTTGCTTATAAACACCATTTCCTTCAGTCAAAACAAGTTCAAACTCCTTTGTCCTTCATATATATCCATTCTAAGTAGGTTCCATGCATAAACCTCTTTAAATGACCTTGTATGAGAAAGAAAAAAGAGAATAGCCTTACTTTGGCGAGTTAAGGCCAAATTGGTATTTTTGCTATAAACACATATTCCTTCAGTATAAAAAAGTTCAAACTCCTTTGTCCTTCATATATATCCATTCTAAGTAGGTTCCATGTATAAACTTCTTTAAATGACCTTGTATGAGAAAGAAAAACAGGAATAGCCTTACTTTTGCGAGTTAAGGCCAAATTGGTATTTTTGCTATAAACACCAATTCCTTCAGTCAAAACCAGTTCAAACTCCTTTGTCCTTCATATATATCCATTCTAAGTAGGTTCCATGCATAAACTTCTTTAAATGACCTTGTATGAGAAAGAAAAACAAGAATAGCCTTACTTTGGCGAGTTAAGTCGAAATTCGGATTTTTGGCTATAAACACCAATTCCTTCAGTCAAAACCAGTTCAAACTCCTTTGTCCTTCATATATATCCATTCTAAGTATGTTCCATGCATAAACCCCTTTAAATGACCTTGTTTGAGAAAGAAAAACAGGAATAGCCTTACTTTTGCGAGTTAAGGCCAAATTGGTATTTTTGCTATAAACACATATTCCTTCAGTCAAAACAAGTTCAAACTCCTTTGTCCTTCATATATAGCCATTCTAAGTATGTTCCATGCATAAACCCCTTTAAATGACCTTGTTTGAGAAAGAAAAACAGGAATAGCCTTACTTTTGCGAGTTAAGGCCAAATTGGTATTTTTGCTATAAACACATATTCCTTCAGTCAAAACAAGTTCAAACTCCTTTGTCCTTCATATATAGCCATTCTAAGTATGTTCCATGCATAAACCTCTTTAAATGACCTTGTATGAGAAAGCAAAACAGGAATAGCCTTACTTTTGAGAGTTAAGGCCAAATTGGTATTTTTTATATAAACACCAATTCCTTCAGTCAAAACCAGTTCAAACTCTTTTGTCCTTAATATATATCAATTCTAAGTTGGTTCCTTGCATAAACTTCTTTAAATGACCTTGTATGAGAAAGAAAAACAAGAATAGCCTTACTTTGGCGAGATAAGTCGAAATTCGGATTTTTGCTTATAAACACCAATTCCTTCAGTCAAAACCAGTTCAAACTCCTTTGTCCTTCATATATATCCATTCTAAGTATGTTCCATGCATAAACCCCTTTAAATGACCTTGTTTGAGAAAGAAAAACAGGAATAGCCTTACTTTTGCGAGTTAAGGCCAAATTGGTATTTTTGATATAAACACATATTCCTTCAGTCAAAACAAGTTCAAACTCCTTTGTCCTTCATATATAGCCATTCTAAGTATGTTCCATTCGTAAACCTCTTTAAATGACCTTGTATGAGAAAGAAACACAAGAATAGCCTTCTTTTGCGGACTTAAGACGAAATTCGGATTTTTGGTTATAAACAACAATTCCTTCAGTCAAAACAAGTTCAAACTCCTTTGTCCTTCATATATATCAATTATAAGTAGGTTCCATGCATAAACCTCTTTAAATGACCTTGTATGAGAAATAAAAACAGGAATAGCCTTACTTTTGCGAGTTAAGGCCACATTGGTATTTTTGCTATAAACACATATTCCTTCAGTATAAAAAAGTTCAAACTCCTTTGTCCTTCATATATATCCATTCTAAGTAGGTTCCATGTATAAACTTCTTTAAATGACCTTGTATGAGAAAGAAAAACAGGAATAGCCTTACTTTTGCGAGTTAAGGCCAAATTGGTATTTTTGCTATAAACACCAATTCCTTAAGTCAAAACCAGTTCAAACTCTTTTGTCCTTCATATATATCCATTCTAAGTAGGTTCCATGCATAAACTTCTTTAAATGACCTTGTATGAGAAAAAAAAAACAAGAATAGCCTTACTTTGGCGAGTTAAGTCGAAATTCGGATTTTTGGCTATAAACACAAATTCCTTCAGTCAAAACCAGTTCAAACTCCTTTGTCCTTCATATATATCCATTCTAAGTATGTTCCATGCATAAACCCTTTTAAATGACCTTGTTTGAGAAAGAAAAACAGGAATAACCTTACTTTTCCGAGTTAAGGCCAAATTGGTATTTTTGCTATAAACACATGTTCCTTCAGTCAAAACAAGTTCAAACTCCTTTGTCCTTCATATATATCCATTCTAAGTATGTTCCATGCATAAACCCCTTTAAATGACCTTGTTTGAGAAAGAAAAACAAGAATAGCCTTACTTTGAAGAGTTAAGTCGAAATTCGGATTTTTGCTTATAAACACAAATTCCTTCAGTCAAAACAAGTTCAAACTCCTTTGTCCTTCATATATAGCCATTCTAACTATGTTCCATGCATAAACCTCTTTAAATGACCTTGTATGAGAAAAAAAAAACAGGAATAGCCTTACTTTTGCGAGTTAAGGCCAAATTGGTATTTTTGCTATAAACACCAATTCCTTCAGTCAAAACCAGTTCAAACTCTTTTGTCCTTCATATATATCAATTCTAAGTTGGTTCCATGCATAAACTTCTTTAAATGACCTTGTATGAGAAAGAAAAACAAGAATAGCCTTACTTTGGCGAGTTAAGTCGAAATTCGGATTTTTGCTTATAAACACAAATTCCTTCAGTCAAAACCAGTTCAAACTCCTTTGTCCTTCATATATATCCATTCTAAGTATGTTCCATGCATAAACCCTTTTAAATGACCTTGTTTGAGAAAGAAAAACAGGAATAACCTTACTTTTGCGAGTTAAGGCCAAATTGGTATTTTTGCTATAAACACATATTCCTTCAGTCAAAACAAGTTCAAACTCCTTTGTCCTTCATATATATCCATTCTAAGTATGTTCCATGCATAAACCCCTTTAAATGACCTTGTTTGAGAAAGAAAAACAGGAATAACCTTACTATTGCGAGTTAAGGCCAAATTGGTATTTTTGCTATAAACACATATTCCTTCAGTCAAAACAAGTTCAAACTCCTTTGTCCTTCATATATAGCCATTCTAAGTATGTTCCATGCATAAACCCCTTTAAATGACCTTGTTTGAGAAAGAAAAACAGGAATAGCCTTACTTTGGCGAGTTAAGGCCAAATTGGTATTTTTGCTATAAACACATATTCCTTAAGTCAAAACAAGTTCAAACTCCTTTGTCCTTCATATATAGCCATTCTAAGTATGTCCCATGCATAAACCCCTTTAAATGACCTTGTTTGAGAAAGAAAAACAGGAATAGCCTTACTTTTGCGAGTTAAGGCCAAATTGGTATTTTTGTTATAAACACCAATTCCTTCAGTCAAAACAAGTTCAAACTCCTTTGTCCTTCATATATAGCCATTCTAAGTATGTTCCATGCATAAACCCCTTTAAATGTCCTTGTTTGAGAAAGAAAAACAGGAATAGCCTTACTTTTGCGAGTTAAGGCCAAATTGGTATTTTTGCTATAAACACCAATTCCTTAAGTCAAAACCAGTTCAAACTCTTTTGTCCTTAATATATATCAATTCTAAGTTGGTTCCATGCATAAACTTCTTTAAATGACCTTGTATGAGAAAGAAAAACAAGAATAGCCTTACTTTGGCGAGTTAAGTCGAAATTCGGATTTTTGCTTATAAACACCAATTCCTTCAGTCAAAACCAGTTCAAACTCCTTTGTCCTTAATATGTATCCATTCTAAGTATGTTCCATGCATAAACCCCTTTAAATGACCTTGTTTGAGAAAGAAAAACAGGAATAGCCTTACTTTTGCGAGTTAAGGCCAAATTGGTATTTTTGCTATAAACACCAATTCCTTCAGTCAAAACCAGTTCAAACTCTTTTGTCCTTAATATATATCAATTCTAAGTTGGTTCCATGCATAAACTTCTTTAAATGACCTTGTATGAGAAAGAAAAACAAGAATAGCCTTACTTTGGAGAGTTAAGTCGAAATTGGTATTTTTGCTATAAACACATATTCCTTCAGTCAAAACAAGTTCAAACTCCTTTGTCCTTCATATATATCCATTCTAATTATGTTCCATGCATAAACCCCTTTAAATGACCTTGTTTGAGAAAGAAAAACAGGAATAGCCTTACTTTTGCGAGTTAAGGCCAAATTGGTATTTTTGCTATAAACACCAATTCCTTCAGTCAAAACCAGTTCAAACTCTTTTGTCCTTCATATATATCAATTCTAAGTATGTTCCATGCATAAACCTCTTTAAATGACCTTGTATGAGAAAGAAAAACAGGAATAGCCTTACTTTGGCGAGTTAAGTCGAAATTGGGATTTTTGCTATAAACACCAATTCCTTCAGTCAAAACCAGTTCAAACTCTTTTGTCCTTGATATATAGCCATTCTAAGTATGTTCCATGCATAAACCTCTTTAAATGACCTTGTTTGAGAAAGAAAAACAGGAATAGCCTTACTTTTGCGGGTTAATGCCAAATTGGTATTTTTGCTATAAACACATATTCCTTCAGTCAAAACAAGTTCAAACTCCTTTGTCCTTCATATATAGCCATTCTAAGTATGTTCCATGCATAAACCTCTTTAAATGACCTTGTATGAGAAAAAAAAACAGGAATAGCCTTACTTTTGCGAGTTAAGTCGAAATTCGGATTTTTGCTTATAAACACAAATTCCTTCAGTCAAAACCAGTTCAAACTCCTTTGTCCTTCATATATATCCATTCTAAGTATGTTCCATTCATAAACCCTTTTAAATGACCTTGTTTGAGAAAGAAAAACAGGAATAACCTTACTTTTGCGAGTTAAGGCCAAATTGGTATTTTTGCTATAAACACATATTCCTTCAGTCAAAACAAGTTCAAACTCCTTTGTCCTTCATATATATCCATTCTAAGTATGTTCCATGCATAAACCCCTTTAAATGACCTTGTTTGAGAAAGAAAAACAGGAATAACCTTACTTTTGCGAGTTAAGGCCAAATTGGTATTTTTGCTATAAACACATATTCCTTTAGTCAAAACCAGTTCAAACTCTTTTGTCCTTAATATATATCAATTCTAAGTTGGTTCCATGCATAAACTTCTTTAAATGACCTTGTATGAGAAAGAAAAACAGGAATAGCCTTACTTTTGCGAGTTAATGCCAAATTGGTATTTTTGCTATAAACACATATTCCTTCAGTCAAAACAAGTTCAAACTCATTTGTCCTTCATATATAGCCATTCTAAGTATGTTCCATGCATAAACCTCTTTAAATGACCTTGTATGAGAAAAAAAACAAACAGAAATAGCCTTACTTTTGCGAGTTAAGGCCAAATTGGTATTTTTGCTATAAACACCAATTCCTTTAGTCAAAACCAGTTCAAACTCCTTTGTCCTTCATATATAGCCATTCTAAGTATGTTCCATGCATAAACTTCTTTAAATGACCTTGTATGAGAAAGAAAAACAGGAATAGCCTTACTTTTGCGAGTTAAGTCGAAATTTGGATTTTTGCTTATAAACACCAATTCCTTCAGTCAAAACCAGTTCAAACTCCTTTGTCCTTCATATATAGCCATTCTAAGTATGTTCCATGCATAAACCCCTTTAAATGACCTTGTTTGAGAAAGAAAAACAGGAATAGCCTTACTTTTGCGAGTTAAGGCCAAATTGGTATTTTTGCTATAAACACCAATTCCTTCAGTCAAAACCAGTTCAAACTCTTTTGTCCTTAATATATATCAATTCTAAGTTGGTTCCATGCATAAACTTCTTTAAATGACCTTGTTTGAGAAAGAAAAACAAGAATAGCCTTACTTTGGCGAGTTAAGTCGAAATTCGGATTTTTGCTTATAAACACAAATTCCTTCAGTCAAAACCAGTTCAAACTCCTTTGTCCTTCATATATATCCATTCTAAGTATGTTCCATTCATAAACCCTTTTAAATGACCTTGTTTGAGAAAGAAAAACAGGAATAACCTTACTTTTGCGAGTTAAGGCCAAATTGGTATTTTTGCTATAAACACATATTCCTTCAGTCAAAAAAAGTTCAAACTCCTTTGTCCTTCATATATAGCCATTCTAAGTAGGTTCCATGCATAAACCCCTTTAAATGTCCTTGTTTGAGAAAGAAAAACAGGAATAGCCTTACTTTTGCGAGTTAAGGCCAAATTGGTATTTTTGCTATAAACACCAATTCCTTAAGTCAAAACCAGTTCAAACTCTTTTGTCCTTAATATATATCAATTCTAAGTTGGTTCCATGCATAAACTTCTTTAAATGACCTTGTATGAGAAAGAAAAACAAGAATAGCCTTACTTTGGCGAGTTAAGTCGAAATTCGGATTTTTGCTTATAAACACCAATTCCTTCAGTCAAAACCAGTTCAAACTCCTTTGTCCTTAATATGTATCCATTCTAAGTATGTTCCATGCATAAACCCCTTTAAATGACCTTGTTTGAGAAAGAAAAACAGGAATAGCCTTACTTTTGCGAGTTAAGGCCAAATTGGTATTTTTGCTATAAACACCAATTCCTTCAGTCAAAACCAGTTCAAACTCTTTTGTCCTTAATATATATCAATTCTAAGTTGGTTCCATGCATAAACTTCTTTAAATGACCTTGTATGAGAAAGAAAAACAAGAATAGCCTTACTTTGGAGAGTTAAGTCGAAATTGGTATTTTTGCTATAAACACATATTCCTTCAGTCAAAACAAGTTCAAACTCCTTTGTCCTTCATATATATCCATTCTAATTATGTTCCATGCATAAACCCCTTTAAATGACCTTGTTTGAGAAAGAAAAACAGGAATAGCCTTACTTTTGCGAGTTAAGGCCAAATTGGTATTTTTGCTATAAACACCAATTCCTTCAGTCAAAACCAGTTCAAACTCTTTTGTCCTTCATATATATCAATTCTAAGTATGTTCCATGCATAAACCTCTTTAAATGACCTTGTATGAGAAAGAAAAACAGGAATAGCCTTACTTTGGCGAGTTAAGTCGAAATTGGGATTTTTGCTATAAACACCAATTCCTTCAGTCAAAACCAGTTCAAACTCTTTTGTCCTTGATATATAGCCATTCTAAGTATGTTCCATGCATAAACCTCTTTAAATGACCTTGTTTGAGAAAGAAAAACAGGAATAGCCTTACTTTTGCGGGTTAATGCCAAATTGGTATTTTTGCTATAAACACATATTCCTTCAGTCAAAACAAGTTCAAACTCCTTTGTCCTTCATATATAGCCATTCTAAGTATGTTCCATGCATAAACCTCTTTAAATGACCTTGTATGAGAAAAAAAAACAGGAATAGCCTTACTTTGGCGAGTTAAGTCGAAATTCGGATTTTTGCTTATAAACACAAATTCCTTCAGTCAAAACCAGTTCAAACTCCTTTGTCCTTCATATATATCCATTCTAAGTATGTTCCATGCATAAACCCTTTTAAATGACCTTGTTTGAGAAAGAAAAACAGGAATAACCTTACTTTTGCGAGTTAAGGCCAAATTGGTATTTTTGCTATAAACACATATTCCTTCAGTCAAAACAAGTTCAAACTCCTTTGTCCTTCATATATATCCATTCTAAGTATGTTCCATGCATAAACCCCTTTAAATGACCTTGTTTGAGAAAGAAAAACAGGAATAACCTTACTATTGCGAGTTAAGGCCAAATTGGTATTTTTGCTATAAACACATATTCCTTCAGTCAAAACAAGTTCAAACTCCTTTGTCCTTCATATATAGCCATTCTAAGTATGTTCCATGCATAAACCCCTTTAAATGACCTTGTTTGAGAAAGAAAAACAGGAATAGCCTTACTTTGGCGAGTTAAGATCAAATTGGTATTTTTGCTATAAACACATATTCCTTAAGTCAAAACAAGTTCAAACTCCTTTGTCCTTCATATATAGCCATTCTAAGTATGTCCCATGCATAAACCCCTTTAAATGACCTTGTTTGAGAAAGAAAAACAGGAATAGCCTTACTTTTGCGAGTTAAGGCCAAATTGGTATTTTTGTTATAAACACCAATTCCTTCAGTCAAAACAAGTTCAAACTCCTTTGTCCTTCATATATAGCCATTCTAAGTATGTTCCATGCATAAACCCCTTTAAATGTCCTTGTTTGAGAAAGAAAAACAGGAATAGCCTTACTTTTGCGAGTTAAGGCCAAATTGGTATTTTTGCTATAAACACCAATTCCTTAAGTCAAAACCAGTTCAAACTCTTTTGTCCTTAATATATATCAATTCTAAGTTGGTTCCATGCATAAACTTCTTTAAATGACCTTGTATGAGAAAGAAAAACAAGAATAGCCTTACTTTGGAGAGTTAAGTCGAAATTGGTATTTTTGCTATAAACACATATTCCTTCAGTCAAAACAAGTTCAAACTCCTTTGTCCTTAATATATATCCATTCTAATTATGTTCCATGCATAAACCCCTTTAAATGACCTTGTTTGAGAAAGAAAAACAGGAATAGCCTTACTTTTGCGAGTTAAGGCCAAATTGGTATTTTTGCTATAAACACCAATTCCTTCAGTCAAAACCAGTTCAAACTCTTTTGTCCTTAATATATATCAATTCTAAGTTGGTTCCATGCATAAACTTCTTTAAATGACCTTGTATGAGAAAGAAAAACAAGAATAGCCTTACTTTGGCGACTTAAGTCGAAATTCGGATTTTTGCTTATAAACACAAATTCCTTCAGTCAAAACCAGTTCAAACTCCTTTGTCCTTCATATATATCCATTCTAAGTATGTTCCATTCATAAACCCTTTTAAATGACCTTGTTTGAGAAAGAAAAACAGGAATAACCTTACTTTTGCGAGTTAAGGCCAAATTGGTATTTTTGCTATAAACACATATTCCTTCAGTCAAAACAAGTTCAAACTCCTTTGTCCTTCATATATATCCATTCTAAGTATGTTCCATGCATAAACCCCTTTAAATGACCTTGTTTGAGAAAGAAAAACAGGAATAACCTTACTTTTGCGAGTTAAGGCCAAATTGGTATTTTTGCTATAAACACATATTCCTTCAGTCAAAACAAGTTCAAACTCCTTTGTCCTTCATATATAGCCATTCTAAGTATGTTCCATGCATAAATCCCTTTAAATGACCTTGTTTGAGAAAGAAAAACAGGAATAGCCTTACTTTTGCGAGTTAAGGCCAAATTGGTATTTTTGCTATAAACACATATTCCTTAAGTCAAAACAAGTTCAAACTCCTTTGTCCTTCATATATAGCCATTCTAAGTATGTTCCATGCATAAACCCCTTTAAATGACCTTGTTTGAGAAAGAAAAACAGGAATAGCCTTACTTTGGCGAGTTAAGTCGAAATTCGGATTTTTGCTTATAAACACAAATTCCTTCAGTCAAAACCAGTTCAAACTCCTTTGTCCTTCATATATATCCATTCTAAGTATGTTCCATGCATAAACCCTTTTAAATGACCTTGTTTGAGAAAGAAAAACAGGAATAACCTTACTTTTGCGAGTTAAGGCCAAATTGGTATTTTTGTTATAAACACATATTCCTTCAGTCAAAACAAGTTCAAACTCCTTTGTCCTTCATATATAGCCATTCTAAGTATGTTCCATGCATAAACTTCTTTAAATGACCTTGTATGAGAAAGAAAAACAGGAATAGCCTTACTTTTGCGAGTTAAGTCGAAATTCGGATTTTTGCTTATAAACACCAATTCCTTCAGTCAAAACCAGTTCAAACTCCTTTGTCCTTCATATATAGCCATTCTAAGTATGTTCCATGCATAAACCCCTTTAAATGACCTTGTTTGAGAAAGAAAAACAGGAATAGCCTTACTTTTGCGAGTTAAGGCCAAATTGGTATTTTTGCTATAAACACCAATTCCTTCAGTCAAAACCAGTTCAAACTCTTTTGTCCTTAATATATATCAATTCTAAGTTGGTTCCATGCATAAACTTCTTTAAATGACTTTGTATGAGAAAGAAAAACAGGAATAGCCTTACTTTGGCGAGTTAAGGCCAAATTGGTATTTTTGCTATAAACACCAATTCCTTCAGTCAAAACAAGTTCAAACTCCTTTGTCCTTCATATATAGCCATTCTAAGTATGTTCCATGCATAAACTTCTTTAAATGACCTTGTATGAGAAAGAAAAACAGGAATAGCCTTACTTTTGCGAGTTAAGGCCAAATTGGTATTTTTGCTATAAACACATATTCCTTCAGTCAAAACAAGTTCAAACTCCTTTGTCCTTCATATATAGCCATTCTAAGTATGTTCCATGCATAAACCCCTTTAAATGACCTTGTTTGAGAAAGAAAAACAGGAATAGCCTTACTTTTGCGAGTTAAGGCCAAATTGGTATTTTTGCTATAAACACATATTCCTTAAGTCAAAACAAGTTCAAACTCCTTTGTCCTTCATATATAGCCATTCTAAGTATGTTCCATGCATAAACCCCTTTAAATGACCTTGTTTGAGAAAGAAAAACAGGAATAGCCTTACTTTTGCGAGTTAAGGCCAAATTGGTATTTTTGTTATAAACACATATTCCTTCAGTCAAAACAAGTTCAAACTCCTTTGTCCTTCATATATATCCATTCTAAGTATGTTCCATGCATAAACCCCTTTAAATGACCTTGTTTGAGAAAGAAAAACAGGAATAACCTTACTTTTGCGAGTTAAGGCCAAATTGGTATTTTTGCTATAAACACATATTCCTTCAGTCAAAACAAGTTAAAACTCCTTTGTCCTTCATATATAGCCATTCTAAGTATGTTCCATGCATAAACCTCTTTAAATGACCTTGTATGAGAAAAAAAAAACAGGAATAGCCTTACTTTTGCGAGTTAAGGCCAAATTGGTATTTTTGCTATAAACACCAATTCCTTCAGTCAAAACCAGTTCAAACTCTTTTGTCCTTAATATATATCAATTCTAAGTATGTTCCATGCATAAACCCCTTTAAATGACCTTGTTTGAGAAAGAAAAACAGGAATAACCTTACTTTTGCGAGTTAAGGCCAAATTGATATTTTTGCTATAAACACATATTCCTTCAGTCAAAACAAGTTCAAACTCCTTTGTCCTTCATATATAGCCATTCTAAGTATGTTCCATGCATAAACCCCTTTAAATGACGTTGTTTGAGAAAGAAAAACAGGAATAACCTTACTTTTGCGAGTTAAGGCCAAATTGGTATTTTTGTTATAAACACATATTCCTTCAGTCAAAACAAGTTCAAACTCCTTTGTCCTTCATATATAGCCATTCTAAGTATGTTCCATGCATAAACTTCTTTAAATGACCTTGTATGAGAAAGAAAAACAGGAATAGCCTTACTTTTGCGAGTTAAGTCGAAATTCGGATTTTTGCTTATAAACACCAATTCCTTCAGTCAAAACCAGTTCAAACTCCTTTGTCCTTCATATATAGCCATTCTAAGTATGTTCCATGCATAAACCCCTTTAAATAACCTTGTTTGAGAAAGAAAAACAGGAATAACCTTACTTTTGCGAGTTAAGGCCAAATTGGTATTTTTGCTATAAACACATATTCCTTCAGTCAAAACAAGTTCAAACTCCTTTGTCCTTCATATATAGCCATTCTAAGTATGTTCCATGCATAAACCCCTTTAAATGACCTTGTTTGAGAAAGAAAAACAGGAATAGCCTTACTTTTGCGAGTTAAGGCCAAATTGGTATTTTTGCTATAAACACATATTCCTTAAGTCAAAACAAGTTCAAACTCCTTTGTCCTTCATATATAGCCATTCTAAGTATGTTCCATGCATAAACCCCTTTAAATGACCTTGTTTGAGAAAGAAAAACAGGAATAGCCTTACTTTTGCGAGTTAAGGCCAAATTGGTATTTTTGTTATAAACACATATTCCTTCAGTCAAAACAAGTTCAAACTCCTTTGTCCTTCATATATATCCATTCTAAGTATGTTCCATGCATAAACCCCTTTAAATGACCTTGTTTGAGAAAGAAAAACAGGAATAACCTTACTTTTGCGAGTTAAGGCCAAATTGGTATTTTTGCTATAAACACATATTCCTTCAGTCAAAACAAGTTAAAACTCCTTTGTCCTTCATATATAGCCATTCTAAGTATGTTCCATGCATAAACCTCTTTAAATGACCTTGTATGAGAAAAAAAAAACAGGAATAGCCTTACTTTTGCGAGTTAAGGCCAAATTGGTATTTTTGCTATAAACACCAATTCCTTCAGTCAAAACCAGTTCAAACTCTTTTGTCCTTAATATATATCAATTCTAAGTTGGTTCCATGCATAAACTTCTTTAAATGACCTTGTATGAGAAAGAAAAACAGGAATAGCCTTACTTTTGCGAGTTAAGGCCAAATTGGTATTTTTGTTATAAACACATATTCCTTCAGTCAAAACAAGTTCAAACTCCTTTGTCCTTCATATATAGCCATTCTAAGTATGTTCCATGCATAAACCCCTTTAAATGACCTCGTTTGAGAAAGAAAAACAGGAATAGCCTTACTTTTGCGAGTTAAGGCCAAATTGGTATTTTTGCTATAAACACCAATTCCTTCAGTCAAAACCAGTTCAAACTCTTTTGTCCTTAATATATATCAATTCTAAGTTGGTTCCATGCATAAACTTCTTTAAATGACCTTGTATGAGAAAGAAAAACAAGAATAGCCTTACTTTGGCGAGTTAAGTCGAAATTCGGATTTTTGCTTATAAACACCAATTCCTTCAGTCAAAACCAGTTCAAACTCCTTTGTCCTTAATATATATCCATTCTAAGTATGTTCCATGCATAAACCCCTTTAAATGACCTTGTTTGAGAAAGAAAAACAAGAATAGCCTTACTTTGGCGAGATAAGTCGAAATTCGGATTTTTGCTTATAAACACCAATTCCTTCAGTCAAAACCAGTTCAAACTCCTTTGTCCTTCATATATATCCATTCTAAGTATGTTCCATGCATAAACCCCTTTAAATGACCTTGTTTGAGAAAGAAAAACAGGAATAGCCTTACTTTTGCGAGTTAAGGCCAAATTGGTATTTTTGATATAAACACATATTCCTTCAGTCAAAACAAGTTCAAACTCCTTTGTCCTTCATATATAGCCATTCTAAGTATGTTCCATTCGTAAACCTCTTTAAATGACCTTGTATGAGAAAGAAACACAAGAATAGCCTTCTTTTGCGGACTTAAGACGAAATTCGGATTTTTGGTTATAAAAAACAATTCCTTCAGTCAAAACAAGTTCAAACTCCTTTGTCCTTCATATATATCAATTATATGTAGGTTCCATGCATAAACCTCTTTAAATGACCTTGTATGAGAAATAAAAACAGGAATAGCCTTACTTTTGCGAGTTAAGGCCAAATTGGTATTTTTGCTATAAACACATATTCCTTCAGTATAAAAAAGTTCAAACTCCTTTGTCCTTCATATATATCCATTCTAAGTATGTTCCATGTATAAACTTCTTTAAATTAACTTGTATGAGAAAGAAAAACAGGAATAGCCTTACTTTTGCGAGTTAAGGCCAAATTGGTATTTTTGCTATAAACACATATTCCTTCAGTCAAAACCAGTTCAAACTCCTTTGTCCTTCATATATAGCCATTCTAAGTATGTTCCATGCATAAACCCCTTTAAATGACCTTGTTTGAGAAAGAAAAACAGGAATAGCCTTACTTTTGCGAGTTAAGGCCAAATTGGTATTTTTGCTATAAACACATATTCCTTAAGTCAAAACAAGTTCAAACTCCTTTGTCCTTCATATATAGCCATTCTAAGTATGTTCCATGCATAAACCCCTTTAAATGACCTTGTATGAGAAAGAAAAACAAGAATAGCCTTACTTTGGCGAGTTAAGTCGAAATTCGGATTTTTGCTTATAAACACCAATTCCTTCAGTCAAAACCAGTTCAAACTCCTTTGTCCTTAATATATATCCATTCTAAGTATGTTCCATGCATAAACCCCTTTAAATGACCTTGTTTGAGAAAGAAAAACAAGAATAGCCTTACTTTGGCGAGATAAGTCGAAATTCGGATTTTTGCTTATAAACACCAATTCCTTCAGTCAAAACCAGTTCAAACTCCTTTGTCCTTCATATATATCCATTCTAAGTATGTTCCATGCATAAACCCCTTTAAATGACCTTGTTTGAGAAAGAAAAACAGGAATAGCCTTACTTTTGCGAGTTAAGGCCAAATTGGTATTTTTGATATAAACACATATTCCTTCAGTCAAAACAAGTTCAAACTCCTTTGTCCTTCATATATAGCCATTCTAAGTATGTTCCATTCGTAAACCTCTTTAAATGACCTTGTATGAGAAAGAAACACAAGAATAGCCTTCTTTTGCGGACTTAAGACGAAATTCGGATTTTTGGTTATAAAAAACAATTCCTTCAGTCAAAACAAGTTCAAACTCCTTTGTCCTTCATATATATCAATTATATGTAGGTTCCATGCATAAACCTCTTTAAATGACCTTGTATGAGAAATAAAAACAGGAATAGCCTTACTTTTGCGAGTTAAGGCCAAATTGGTATTTTTGCTATAAACACATATTCCTTCAGTATAAAAAAGTTCAAACTCCTTTGTCCTTCATATATATCCATTCTAAGTATGTTCCATGTATAAACTTCTTTAAATTAACTTGTATGAGAAAGAAAAACAGGAATAGCCTTACTTTTGCGAGTTAAGGCCAAATTGGTATTTTTGCTATAAACACATATTCCTTCAGTCAAAACCAGTTCAAACTCCTTTGTCCTTCATATATAGCCATTCTAAGTATGTTCCATGCATAAACCCCTTTAAATGACCTTGTTTGAGAAAGAAAAACAGGAATAGCCTTACTTTTGCGAGTTAAGGCCAAATTGGTATTTTTGCTATAAACACATATTCCTTAAGTCAAAACAAGTTCAAACTCCTTTGTCCTTCATATATAGCCATTCTAAGTATGTTCCATGCATAAACCCCTTTAAATGACCTTGTTTGAGAAAGAAAAACAAGAATAGCCTTACTTTGGCCAGTTAAGTCGAAATTCGGATTTTTGCTTATAAACACCAATTCCTTCAGTCAAAACCAGTTCAAACTCCTTTGTCCTTCATATATATCCATTCTAAGTATGTTCCATGCATAAACCCTTTTAAATGACCTTGTTTGAGAAAGAAAAACAGGAATAACCTTACTTTTGCGAGTTAAGGCCAAATTGGTATTTTTGCTATAAACACATATTCCTTCAGTCAAAACAAGTTCAAACTCCTTTGTCCTTCATATATAGCCATTCTAAGTATGTTCCATGCATAAACCCCTTTAAATGACCTTGTTTGAGAAAGAAAAACAGGAATAGCCTTACTTTTGCGAGTTAAGGCCAAATTGGTATTTTTGCTATAAACACATATTCCTTAAGTCAAAACAAGTTCAAACTCCTTTGTCCTTCATATATAGCCATTCTAAGTATGTTCCATGCATAAACCCCTTTAAATGACCTTGTTTGAGAAAGAAAAACAGGAATAGCCTTACTTTTGCGAGTTAAGGCCAAATTGGTATTTTTGTTATAAACACATATTCCTTCAGTCAAAACAAGTTCAAACTCCTTTGTCCTTCATATATAGCCATTCTAAGTATGTTCCATGCATAAACTTCTTTAAATGACCTTGTATGAGAAAGAAAAACAGGAATAGCCTTACTTTTGCGAGTTAAGTCGAAATTCGGATTTTTGCTTATAAACACCAATTCCTTCAGTCAAAACCAGTTCAAACTCCTTTGTCCTTAATATATATCCATTCTAAGTATGTTCCATGCATAAACCCCTTAAAATGACCTTGTTTGAGAAAGAAAAACAGGAATAGCCTTACTTTTGCGAGTTAAGGCCAAATTGGTATTTTTGCTATAAACACCAATTCCTTCAGTCAAAACCAGTTCAAACTCTTTTGTCCTTAATATATATCAATTCTAAGTTGGTTCCATGCATAAACTTCTTTAAATGACCTTGTATGAGAAAGAAAAACAAGAATAGCCTTACTTTGGCGAGTTAAGGCCAAATTGGTATATTTGCTATAAACACAAAGTCCTTCAGACAAAACAAGTTCAAATTCCTTTGTCCTTCATATATAGCCATTCTAAGTATGTTCCATGCATAAACCCCTTTAAATGACCTTGTATGAGAAAGAAAAACAGGAATAGCCTTACTTTGGCGAGTTAAGTCGAAATTCGGATTTTTGATATAAACACCAATTCCTTCAGTCAAAACCAGTTCAAACTCTTTTGTCCTTCATATATATCAATTCTAAGTTGGTTCCATGCATAAACTTCTTTAAATGACCTTGTATGAGAAAGACAAACAGGAATAGCCTTACTTTTGCGAGTTAAGGCCAAATTGGTATTTTTGATATAAACACATATTCCTTCAGTCAAAACAAGTTCAAACTCCTTTGTCCTTCATATATAGCCATTCTAAGTATGTTCCATTCGTAAACCTCTTTAAATGACCTTGTATGAGAAAGAAACACAAGAATAGCCTTCTTTTGCGGACTTAAGACGAAATTCGGATTTTTGGTTATAAAAAACAATTCCTTCAGTCAAAACAAGTTCAAACTCCTTTGTCCTTCATATATATCAATTATATGTAGGTTCCATGCATAAACCTCTTTAAATGACCTTGTATGAGAAATAAAAACAGGAATAGCCTTACTTTTGCGAGTTAAGGCCAAATTGGTATTTTTGCTATAAACACATATTCCTTCAGTATAAAAAAGTTCAAACTCCTTTGTCCTTCATATATATCCATTCTAAGTATGTTCCATGTATAAACTTCTTTAAATTAACTTGTATGAGAAAGAAAAACAGGAATAGCCTTACTTTTGCGAGTTAAGGCCAAATTGGTATTTTTGCTATAAACACATATTCCTTCAGTCAAAACCAGTTCAAACTCCTTTGTCCTTCATATATAGCCATTCTAAGTATGTTCCATGCATAAACCCCTTTAAATGACCTTGTTTGAGAAAGAAAAACAGGAATAGCCTTACTTTTGCGAGTTAAGGCCAAATTGGTATTTTTGCTATAAACACATATTCCTTAAGTCAAAACAAGTTCAAACTCCTTTGTCCTTCATATATAGCCATTCTAAGTATGTTCCATGCATAAACCCCTTTAAATGACCTTGTTTGAGAAAGAAAAACAAGAATAGCCTTACTTTGGCCAGTTAAGTCGAAATTCGGATTTTTGCTTATAAACACCAATTCCTTCAGTCAAAACCAGTTCAAACTCCTTTGTCCTTCATATATATCCATTCTAAGTATGTTCCATGCATAAACCCTTTTAAATGACCTTGTTTGAGAAAGAAAAACAGGAATAACCTTACTTTTGCGAGTTAAGGCCAAATTGGTATTTTTGCTATAAACACATATTCCTTCAGTCAAAACAAGTTCAAACTCCTTTGTCCTTCATATATAGCCATTCTAAGTATGTTCCATGCATAAACCCCTTTAAATGACCTTGTTTGAGAAAGAAAAACAGGAATAGCCTTACTTTTGCGAGTTAAGGCCAAATTGGTATTTTTGCTATAAACACATATTCCTTAAGTCAAAACAAGTTCAAACTCCTTTGTCCTTCATATATAGCCATTCTAAGTATGTTCCATGCATAAACCCCTTTAAATGACCTTGTTTGAGAAAGAAAAACAGGAATAGCCTTACTTTTGCGAGTTAAGGCCAAATTGGTATTTTTGTTATAAACACATATTCCTTCAGTCAAAACAAGTTCAAACTCCTTTGTCCTTCATATATAGCCATTCTAAGTATGTTCCATGCATAAACTTCTTTAAATGACCTTGTATGAGAAAGAAAAACAGGAATAGCCTTACTTTTGCGAGTTAAGTCGAAATTCGGATTTTTGCTTATAAACACCAATTCCTTCAGTCAAAACCAGTTCAAACTCCTTTGTCCTTAATATATATCCATTCTAAGTATGTTCCATGCATAAACCCCTTAAAATGACCTTGTTTGAGAAA
Organism: Odontesthes bonariensis; assembly: GCF_027942865.1. Lineage (NCBI taxonomy): Eukaryota > Metazoa > Chordata > Actinopteri > Atheriniformes > Atherinopsidae > Odontesthes > Odontesthes bonariensis. The sequence continues at coordinate 32,459,541 of NC_134514.1, forward strand.
GAAAAACAGGAATAGCCTTACTTTTGCGAGTTAAGGCCAAATTGGTATTTTTGCTATAAACACCAATTCCTTCAGTCAAAACCAGTTCAAACTCTTTTGTCCTTAATATATATCAATTCTAAGTTGGTTCCATGCATAAACTTCTTTAAATGACCTTGTATGAGAAAGAAAAACAAGAATAGCCTTACTTTGGCGAGTTAAGGCCAAATTGGTATATTTGCTATAAACACAAAGTCCTTCAGACAAAACAAGTTCAAATTCCTTTGTCCTTCATATATAGCCATTCTAAGTATGTTCCATGCATAAACCCCTTTAAATGACCTTGTATGAGAAAGAAAAACAGGAATAGCCTTACTTTGGCGAGTTAAGTCGAAATTCGGATTTTTGATATAAACACCAATTCCTTCAGTCAAAACCAGTTCAAACTCTTTTGTCCTTCATATATATCAATTCTAAGTTGGTTCCATGCATAAACTTCTTTAAATGACCTTGTATGAGAAAGACAAACAGGAATAGCCTTACTTTTGCAAGTTAAGGCCAAATTGGTATTTTTGCTATAAACACATATTCCTTCAGTCAAAACAAGTTCAAACTCCTTTGTCCTTCATATATAGCCATTCTAAGTATGTTCCATGCATAAACGTCTTTAAATGACCTTGTATGAGAAAGAAAAACAGGAATAGCCTTACTTTTGCGAGTTAAGGCCAAATTGGTATTTTTGCTATAAACACCAATTCCTTCAGTCAAAACCAGTTCAAACTCTTTTGTCCTTAATATATATCAATTCTAAGTTGGTTCCATGCATAAACTTCTTTAAATGACCTTGTATGAGAAAGAAAAACAAGAATAGCCTTACTTTGGCGAGTTAAGGCCAAATTGGTATTTTTGCTATAAACACAAAGTCCTTCAGACAAAACAAGTTCAAATTCCTTTGTCCTTCATATATAGCCATTCTAAGTATGTTCCATGCATAAACCCCTTTAAATGACCTTGTTTGAGAAAGAAAAACAAGAATAGCCTTACTTTGGCCAGTTAAGTCGAAATTCGGATTTTTGCTTATAAACACCAATTCCTTCAGTCAAAACCAGTTCAAACTCCTTTGTCCTTCATATATATCCATTCTAAGTATGTTCCATGCATAAACCCTTTTAAATGACCTTGTATGAGAAAGAAAAACAGGAATAGCCTTACTTTTGCGAGTTAAGTCGAAATTCGGATTTTTGCTTATAAACACCAATTCCTTCAGTCAAAACCAATTCAAACTCCTTTGTCCTTCATATATAGCCATTCTAAGTATGTTCCATGCATAAACCCCTTTAAATGACCTTGTTTGAGAAAGAAAAACAGGAATAGCCTTACTTTTGCGAGTTAAGGCCAAATTGGTATTTTTGCTATAAACACATATTCCTTAAGTCAAAACAAGTTCAAACTCCTTTGTCCTTCATATATAGCCATTCTAAGTATGTTCCATGCATAAACCCCTTTAAATGACCTTGTTTGAGAAAGAAAAACAGGAATAGCCTTACTTTTGCGAGTTAAGGCCAAATTGGTATTTTTGTTATAAACACATATTCCTTCAGTCAAAACAAGTTCAAACTCCTTTGTCCTTCATATATAGCCATTCTAAGTATGTTCCATGCATAAACTTCTTTAAATGACCTTGTATGAGAAAGAAAAACAGGAATAGCCTTACTTTTGCGAGTTAAGTCGAAATTCGGATTTTTGCTTATAAACACCAATTCCTTCAGTCAAAACCAGTTCAAACTCCTTTGTCCTTAATATATATCCATTCTAAGTATGTTCCATGCATAAACCCCTTTAAATGACCTTGTTTGAGAAAGAAAAACAGGAATAGCCTTACTTTTGCGAGTTAAGGCCAAATTGGTATTTTTGCTATAAACACCAATTCCTTAAGTCAAAACCAGTTAAAACTCTTTTGTCCTTAATATATATCAATTCTAAGTTGGTTCCATGCATAAACTTCTTTAAATGACCTTGTATGAGAAAGAAAAACAAGAATAGCCTTACTTTGGCGAGTTAAGGCCAAATTGGTATTTTTGCTATAAACACAAAGTCCTTCAGACAAAACAAGTTCAAACTCCTTTGTCCTTCATATATATCCATTCTAAGTATGTTCCATTCATAAACCCTTTTAAATGACCTTGTTTGAGAAAGAAAAACAGGAATAACCTTACTTTTGCGAGTTAAGGCCAAATTGGTATTTTTGCTATAAACACATATTCCTTCAGTCAAAACAAGTTCAAACTCCTTTGTCCTTCATATATAGCCATTCTAAGTATGTTCCATGCATAAACTTCTTTAAATGACCTTGTATGAGAAAGAAAAACAGGAATAGCCTTACTTTTGCGAGTTAAGTTGAAATTCGGATTTTTGCTTATAAACACCAATTCCTTCAGTCAAAACCAATTCAAACTCCTTTGTCCTTCATATATAGCCATTCTAAGTATGTTCCATGCATAAACCCCTTTAAATAACCTTGTTTGAGAAAGAAAAACAGGAATAACCTTACTTTTGCGAGTTAAGGCCAAATTGGTATTTTTGCTATAAACACATATTCCTTCAGTCAAAACAAGTTCAAACTCCTTTGTCCTTCATATATAGCCATTCTAAGTATGTTCCATGCATAAACCCCTTTAAATGACCTTGTTTGAGAAAGAAAAACAGGAATAGCCTTACTTTTGCGAGTTAAGGCCAAATTGGTATTTTTGCTATAAACACATATTCCTTCAGTCAAAACAAGTTCAAACTCCTTTGTCCTTCATATATATCCATTCTAAGTATGTTCCATGCATAAACCCCTTTAAATGACCTTGTTTGAGAAAGAAAAACAGGAATAACCTTACTTTTGCGAGTTAAGGCCAAATTGGTATTTTTGTTATAAACACATATTCCTTCAGTCAAAACCAGTTCAAACTCCTTTGTCCTTCATATATATCCATTCTAAGTATGTTCCATTCATAAACCCTTTTAAATGACCTTGTTTGAGAAAGAAAAACAGGAATAACCTTACTTTTGCGAGTTAAGGCCAAATTGGTATTTTTGCTATAAACACATATTCCTTCAGTCAAAACAAGTTAAAACTCCTTTGTCCTTCATATATATCCATTCTAAGTATGTTCCATTCATAAACCCCTTTAAATGACCTTGTTTGAGAAAGAAAAACAGGAATAACCTTACTTTTGCGAGTTAAGGCCAAATTGGTATTTTTGTTATAAACACATATTCCTTCAGTCAAAACAAGTTCAAACTCCTTTGTCCTTCATACATAGCCATTCTAAGTATGTTCCATGCATAAACTTCTTTAAATGACCTTGTATGAGAAAGAAAAACAGGAATAGCCTTACTTTTGCGAGTTAAGTCGAAATTCGGATTTTTGCTTATAAACACCAATTCCTTCAGTCAAAACCAGTTCAAACTCCTTTGTCCTTCATATATAGCCATTCTAAGTATGTTCCATGCATAAACCCCTTTAAATGACCTTGTTTGAGAAAGAAAAACAGGAATAGCCTTACTTTTGCGAGTTAAGGCCAAATTGGTATTTTTGCTATAAACACCAATTCCTTAAGTCAAAACCAGTTCAAACTCTTTTGTCCTTAATATATATCAATTCTAAGTTGGTTCCATGCATAAACTTCTTTAAATGACCTTGTATGAGAAAGAAAAAGAAGAATAGCCTTACTTTGGCGAGTTAAGGCCAAATTGGTATTTTTGCTATAAACACAAAGTCCTTCAGACAAAACAAGTTCAAATTCCTTTTTCCTTCATATATAGCCATTCTAAGTATGTTCCATGCATAAACTTCTTTAAATGACCTTGTATGAGAAAGAAAAACAAGAATAGCCTTACTTTTGCGAGTTAAGGCCAAATTGGTATTTTTGCTATAAACACATATTCCTTCAGTCAAAACAAGTTCAAACTCCTTTGTCCTTCATATATAGCCATTCTAAGAATGTTCCATGCATAAACCTCTTTAAATGACCTTGTATGAGAAAAAAAAACAGGAATAGCCTTACTTTTGCGAGTTAAGGCCAAATTGGTATTTTTGCTATAAACACCAATTCCTTCAGTCAAAACCAGTTCAAACTCTTTTGTCCTTAATATATATCAATTCTAAGTTGGTTCCATGCATAAACTTCTTTAAATGACCTTGTATGAGAAAGAAAAACAAGAATAGCCTTACTTTGGCGAGTTAAGTCGAAATTTGGATTTTTGCTTATAAACACAAATTCCTTCAGTCAAAACCAGTTCAAACTCCTTTGTCCTTAATATATATCCATTCTAGGTATGTTCCATGCATAAACCCCTTTAAATGACCTTGTTTGAGAAAGAAAAACAGGAATAACCTTACTTTTGCGAGTTAAGGCCAAATTGGTATTTTTGCTATAAACACATATTCCTTCAGTCAAAACAAGTTCAAACTCCTTTGTCCTTCATATATAGCCATTCTAAGTATGTTCCATGCATAAACCCCTTTAAATGACCTTGTTTGAGAAAGAAAAACAGGAATAGCCTTACTTTTGCGAGTTAAGGCCAAATTGGTATTTTTGCTATAAACACATATTCCTTAAGTCAAAACAAGTTCAAACTCCTTTGTCCTTCATATATAGCCATTCTAAGTTGGTTCCATGCATAAACTTCTGAAAATGACCTTGTATGAGAAAGAAAAACAAGAATAGCCTTACTTTGGCGAGTTAAGTCGAAATTCGGATTTTTGCTTATAAACACCAATTCCTTCAGTCAAAACCAGTTCAAACTCCTTTGTCCTTAATATATATCCATTCTAAGTATGTTCCATGCATAAACCCCTTTAAATGACCTTGTTTGAGAAAGAAAAACAGGAATAACCTTACTTTTGCGAGTTAAGGCCAAATTGGTATTTTTGCTATAAACACCAATTCCTTCAGTCAAAACAAGTTCAAACTCCTTTGTCCTTCATATATAGCCATTCTAAGTATGTTCCATGCATAAACTTCTTTAAATGACCTTGTATGAGAAAGAAAAACAGGAATAGCCTTACTTTTGCGAGTTAAGTCGAAATTCGGATTTTTGCTTATAAACACCAATTCCTTCAGTCAAAACCAGTTCAAACTCCTTTGTCCTTGATATATAGCCATTCTAAGTATGTTCCATGCATAAACCCCTTTAAATGACCTTGTTTGAGAAAGAAAAACAGGAATAGCCTTACTTCTGCGAGTTAAGGCCAAATTGGTATTTTTGCTATAAACACCAATTCCTTAAGTCAAAACCAGTTCAAACTCCTTTGTCCTTCATATATATCAATTCTAAGTTGGTTCCATGCATAAACTTCTTTAAATGACCTTGTATGAGAAAGACAAACAGGAATAGCCTTACTTTTGCAAGTTAAGGCCAAATTGGTATTTTTGCTATAAACACATATTCCTTCAGTCAAAACAAGTTCAAACTCCTTTGTCCTTCATATATATCCATTCTAAGTATGTTCCATGCATAAACCCTTTTAAATGACCTTGTTTGAGAAAGAAAAAACAGGAATAACCTTACTTTTGCGAGTTAAGGCCAAATTGGTATTTTTGCTATAAACACCAATTCCTTCAGTCAAAACCAGTTCAAACTCCTTTGTCCTTCATATATATCCATTCTAAGTATGTTCCATTCATAAACCCTTTTAAATGACCTTGTTTGAGAAAGAAAAAATGGAATAACCTTACTTTTGCGAGTTAAGGCCAAATTGGTATTTTTGCTATAAACACATATTCCTTCAGTCAAAACAAGTTCAAACTCCTTTGTCCTTCATATATAGCCATTCTAAGTATGTTCCATGCATAAACCCCTTTAAATGACCTTGTTTGAGAAAGAAAAACAGGAATAGCCTTACTTTTGCGAGTTAAGGCCAAATTGGTATTTTTGCTATAAACACATATTCCTTCAGTCAAAACAAGTTCAAACTCCTTTGTCCTTCATATATATCCATTCTAAGTATGTTCCATGCATAAACCCCTTTAAATGACCTTGTTTGAGAAAGAAAAACAGGAATAACCTTACTTTTGCGAGTTAAGGCCAAATTGGTATTTTTGCTATAAACACCAATTCCTTCAGTCAAAACCAGTTCAAACTCCTTTGTCCTTCATATATATCCATTCTAAGTATGTTCCATGCATAAACCCCTTTAAATAACCTTGTTTGAGAAAGAAAAACAGGAATAACCTTACTTTTGCGAGTTAAGGCCAAATTGGTATTTTTGCTATAAACACATATTCCTTCAGTCAAAACAAGTTCAAACTCCTTTGTCCTTCATATATAGCCATTCTAAGTATGTTCCATGCATAAACCCCTTTAAATGACCTTGTTTGAGAAAGAAAAACAGGAATAACCTTACTTTTGCGAGTTAAGGCCAAATTGGTATTTTTGCTATAAACACCAATTCCTTCAGTCAAAACCAGTTCAAACTCCTTTGTCCTTCATATATATCCATTCTAAGTATGTTCCATGCATAAACCCCTTTAAATAACCTTGTTTGAGAAAGAAAAACAGGAATAGCCTTACTTTTGCGAGTTAAGGCCAAATTGGTATTTTTGCTATAAACACATATTCCTTCAGTCAAAACAAGTTCAAACTCCTTTGTCCTTCATATATATCCATTCTAAGTATGTTCCATGCATAAACCCCTTTAAATGACCTTGTTTGAGAAAGAAAAACAGGAATAACCTTACTTTTGCGAGTTAAGGCCAAATTGGTATTTTTGTTATAAACACATATTCCTTCAGTCAAAACCAGTTCAAACTCCTTTGTCCTTCATATATATCCATTCTAAGTATGTTCCATTCATAAACCCTTTTAAATGACCTTGTTTGAGAAAGAAAAACAGGAATAACCTTACTTTTGCGAGTTAAGGCCAAATTGGTATTTTTGCTATAAACACATATTCCTTCAGTCAAAACAAGTTCAAACTCCTTTGTCCTTCATATATATCCATTCTAAGTATGTTCCATTCATAAACCCCTTTAAATGACCTTGTTTGAGAAAGAAAAACAGGAATAACCTTACTTTTGCGAGTTAAGGCCAAATTGGTATTTTTGTTATAAACACATATTCCTTCAGTCAAAACAAGTTCAAACTCCTTTGTCCTTCATACATAGCCATTCTAAGTATGTTCCATGCATAAACTTCTTTAAATGACCTTGTATGAGAAAGAAAAACAGGAATAGCCTTACTTTTGCGAGTTAAGTCGAAATTCGGATTTTTGCTTATAAACACCAATTCCTTCAGTCAAAACCAGTTCAAACTCCTTTGTCCTTCATATATAGCCATTCTAAGTATGTTCCATGCATAAACCCCTTTAAATGACCTTGTTTGAGAAAGAAAAACAGGAATAGCCTTACTTTTGCGAGTTAAGGCCAAATTGGTATTTTTGCTATAAACACCAATTCCTTAAGTCAAAACCAGTTCAAACTCTTTTGTCCTTAATATATATCAATTCTAAGTTGGTTCCATGCATAAACTTCTTTAAATGACCTTGTATGAGAAAGAAAAAGAAGAATAGCCTTACTTTGGCGAGTTAAGGCCAAATTGGTATTTTTGCTATAAACACAAAGTCCTTCAGACAAAACAAGTTCAAATTCCTTTTTCCTTCATATATAGCCATTCTAAGTATGTTCCATGCATAAACTTCTTTAAATGACCTTGTATGAGAAAGAAAAACAAGAATAGCCTTACTTTTGCGAGTTAAGGCCAAATTGGTATTTTTGCTATAAACACATATTCCTTCAGTCAAAACAAGTTCAAACTCCTTTGTCCTTCATATATAGCCATTCTAAGTATGTTCCATGCATAAACCTCTTTAAATGACCTTGTATGAGAAAAAAAAACAGGAATAGCCTTACTTTTGCGAGTTAAGGCCAAATTGAATCAAAATCCAAGCCAAATCCACACCTGAAACTCCGTGAAGTCATCTTTGCGGTAAGACGTGTTGCATCACTTCCTGTTACCTTGCTTGTGCACTGTGGAATTTCTTGCTCCGCTTGGAGTACTGATAATCACTTTATTTCTATCTATAACTTACACAATTTTGCATTGTTAAACTCTATAGCTTACCGTTCTGTTCTAACACACTCCTACAGATCTTCAATCTTTATTTTCAGTTTTTAACGGTGTGTCTGGTTCTCTAGCGTAGCATGGCTACCGGTTCTCTTCCTCCTCCTGCTTTCACCTGCTCCGTGTGTCAGATGTTTAGTTACTCCTCTGCCTCCTTTAGCGATAATGGTACATGTAACAAATGTAGTCTGTTTGTAGTTTTGGAGGCGAGGTTATCTGAATTGGAAGCTCGGCTCTGCACTGTTGAAAATCAACCGATAGCGAGCCAGGTCCCTTTAGCCAGTGTGGAGCCACCTAGCGTAGCTAGCTCAATTAGCCTCCCCCTAGCAGAACCCGAGCAGCCGGGATCACAACGTGGCTGGGTGACTGTCAGGAAGAGGCATAGCTCTAAAGTAAAGCCCGTTGTTCACCATCGACCTGTCCACGCTTCTAACAGATTTTCCCCACTCAGCGACACACCCGCTGAGGACAAAACCCTGGTAATTGGCAGCTCTATAGTCAGAAACGTGGCATTAGAGACACCAGCGGCCATAGTCAAATGCATTCCAGGGGCCAGAGCGGGCGACATAGAATCCTATTTAAAACTGCTGGCTAAGGATAAACGTAAATACGGTAAAATAGTTATTCACGTCGGCGTTAATGACACCCGGTTACGCCAATCGGAGGTCACTAAAATTAATGTTGCATCGGTGTGTAATTTTGCCAAAACAATGTCGGACTCCGTAGTTTTCTCTGGACCCCTGCCAAATCTGACCAGTGATGACATGTTTAGCCGCATGTCGTCCTACAATCGCTGGTTGTCTAGATGGTGTCCAGCAAACAATGTGGGCTACATAGATAATTGGCAATCTTTCTGGAGAAAACCTGGTCTGATGAGGAGAGACGGCATCCATCCCACTTTGGAAGGAGCAGCTCTCATTTCTAGAAATATGGATGAATTTATTTGCCACCCTAAAACATGACAACCAAGGGCTCAGACCAGGATGCAGAGTTGTAGTCTTACACACTTCTCTGCAGCTTCCCACCTGCTGCTACCCCCCCAATCGATTAACACAAAAGGAGCAAATCCTCTTGTGCAAAAAGAAATTATTAAAACAAAAACTTTAACTGAACAAAAACATCAAACTATTAAATGTGGTTTGCTGAATATCAGATCTCTCCTTTCCAAGTCTCTGTTAGTGAATGAGTTGATTTGTGATCATCATATTGATATATTTAGTCTTACAGAAACCTGGCTGAAACAGGAGGATCATGTTAGCATTAATGAAGCAACTCCCTCTGACTGTTTAAATGTTCACGTTCCTCGAACCACAGGCAGAGGAGGAGGAGTAGCAGCTATCTTCAGATCAGGGTTACTAATCAGTCCCAGACCCAAGATTAGTTTCAGCTCTTTTGAATCTGTGATTCTCAGTTTTTCCCACGCAAAGTGGAAATCCCAGAAACCTCTTGTGTTTGTTGTCGTGTATCGTCCACCTGGCCCTTATTCTGAGTTTCTGTCTGAATTCTCAGAGTTTTTATCCCAGTTAGTGCTGAGTACAGATAAAGTCATTGTAGTGGGTGACTTTAATATTCATGTAGATGTTGAAAATGATAGCCTGAATATGAACTTTAATTCTATATTGGACTCTATTGGATTTTCTCAGAGTGTTCACAGACCGACTCACTGCCTTAATCACACCCTTGATCTTGTGCTGACTTATGGCATTGAGAGTGAACAGTTAACAGTGTTCCCTCATAACCCTGTCTTATCTGACCATTTTCTGATAACCTTTGAGTTTACATTACTTGACTATACAGTTTCTGAGAAGAAATTTACATATAGAAGGTGTTTATCAGAGGATGCTGTAACCAGATTTAAAGAATTAATTCCATCATCCTTTTCTTCACTGCCATGTGCAGATATGACAGAGGACGACTACCTAAACTTTACTCCAGCAGCACTTGACTCTCTTGTTGACAGCACTATAGTTTCAATGCGTACAGCACTGGACAATGTTGCCCCTCTGAAAAGGAAGGTAATCAGTCAGAAGAGGTTGGCTCCTTGGTATAATTCACAGCTGCGTGCTTTAAAGCAGACTGCAAGAAAGCTGGAGAGACAGTGGCGTTCCTCTAATTTAGAAGAGTCTCAGTTAGTCTGGAAAGATAGTTTAATAACGTATAAGAAAGCCCTTCGTAAAGCTAGAACTGCTTATTATTCATCATTGATAGAAGAGAATAAGAACAATCCCAGGTTTCTTTTCAGCACTGTAGCCAGTCTGACAAAGAGTCCGAGCTCTGCTGAGCCAGTTATTCCTTTAACTCTCAGCAGTGATGATTTCATGAGCTTCTTTATTAATAAAATTGTTTCTATCAGAGAGAAGATTGATGGAGTCCTTCCCACTATTATCAGTGATGTATCATCAAGTACAGCAGCTTTAGAAGTATCTTTAGAACCTGATTTATATTTAGACGGCTTCTGCCCAGTTGATCTCTCTGAGCTAACAACAGCAATAGTCTCTTCTAAACCATCAACTTGTGTTTTAGACCCAATCCCAACCAGACTGTTCAAGGAGGTTTTCCCATTAATTGACACTTCCATATTGGATTTGATCAATCTGTCTTTGTTGACAGGATATGTACCTCAGACTTTTAAGGTTGCTGTAATTAAACCTTTACTTAAAAAACCTACTCTTGATTCAGAAGTGTTGGCTCATTATAGACCTATATCCAATCTCCCTTTTATGTCTAAAGTTCTTGAAAAAATAGTTGCAGCTCAGCTTTGTGATCACTTACACAGAAATAATCTGTTTGAAGAGTTTCAGTCAGGATTCAGAGTGCATCATAGCACAGAAACTGCACTGCTGAAAGTCACCAATGATCTCCTCTTAGCCTCTGATAGCGGACTTGTGTCTGTGCTTGTCCTGTTGGATCTCAGTGCTGCATTTGATACGGTCGATCACAGTATCTTATTACACAGACTTGAACATGTTATTGGGATTAAAGGAACTGCATTAGGCTGGTTTAAGTCATATTTATCTGATAGATTTCAGTTTGTTCTTGTAAATGAAGAATCTTCCTCACACACCAGAGTAAGTCATGGAGTTCCCCAGGGTTCTGTGCTTGGACCGATTCTTTTCACTTTATACATGCTTCCATTAGGTAACATTATTAGACAGCATGGCATAAATTTCCATTGCTATGCTGACGATACTCAGCTGTACTTATCTATAAAACCAGATGAACCCAATAGGTTGGTCAGACTACAAGCATGTCTTAAAGACATAAAGACCTGGATGACTCAGAACTGTCTGCTTCTAAATTCAGACAAAACTGAAGTCGTTATCTTTGGACCTGAGCGTTTCAGGGAGAAATTGTCTAGCTATATAGTTACTCTAGATGGTATTTCCTTGGCTTCTAGTTCTACAGTGAGGAACCTTGGAGTTATTTTTGACCAGAACTTATCATTTGACTCGCATATAAAACAGGTTTCTCGGACTGCCTTCTTTCATCTTCGTAATATTGTTAAAATCAGGAACATCTTGTCTCAGAGTGATGCAGAAAAACTAGTCCATGCATTTGTTACTTCAAGATTGGACTACTGTAATTCTTTATTATTGGGCTGTCCCACATATTCTCTGAAAAGCCTTCAGTTGATCCAAAATGCTGCAGCCAGAGTTTTGATGAGAACTAACAGGAGAGATCATATTTCTCCAGTTTTAGCTTCTCTTCATTGGCTCCCTGTTAAATTCAGAATAGAATTTAAGATTCTTCTCCTCACATATAAAGCTCTTAATGACCGAGCTCCATCATATCTTAAAGATCTCATTGTAAGATATTTTCCTAACAGAGCACTTCGTTCCCAAACTGCAGGTTTACTTGAGGTTCCCAGAGTTTCTAAAAGTAGAATGGGAGGCAGAGCCTTCAGTTATCAGGCCCCTCTATTGTGGAATAAGCTGCCAGTAAATGTCCGGGAAGCAGACACCCTTTCCACTTTTAAGACCAGGCTTAAAACTTTCCTTTTTTATAAAGCTTATAGTTAGGTCTGTTGAATCTGATAGTGTGTCTGCTAGTGTGTCTTGTTCTGCCTCCACCTCTGGCACCCTCTATACTTTCATTACCCCCTACCCGAACCAGGGTTTGAATCCCATTCCCGCTTATCTTACCTCTTTTATTTCTCCCCCTACCCGAACCAGGGTTTGCATCCCCACCCCGCTGTGACTGGTGTGCAGTTGGTGAGAGTGAGTTGTATGGCTTTGTTTTTGCTGGTATTTTTAGTGATTATAGGACTGTTTAGGTGAGTTTGTCTGCTGAATCTGCTAGTGTGTCTTGTCCTGCCTCCACCTCTGGCACCTTCTATACTTTCATTACCCCCTACCCGAACCAGGGTTTGAATCCCATTCCCGCTTATCTTACCTCTTTTATTTCTCCCCCTACCCGAACCAGGGTTTGCATCCCCACCCCGCTGTGACTGGTGTGCAGTTGGTGAGAGGCTGAGGTAGCTTGTGGCTGTAAAAAGATGGTTGTTGTGGTGTGAGGAGCAGATCTATATAGGGAGTATAGGGAATTACTCACTGAGTCTGGTCCTTTATTTATTTATTTATTTATTTTTTCGTTAGCACAACTTTCTTGTGTTTACCTTGAATAGGGATGGCTCAGGTAATCCTGAAACATCCCATAGTTAAGCTGCTATAGGCCTAGACTGCTGGGGGGACTCATCTGTCACACCTTTCCTCACTTTACTCTCTTTATGTATATGTGATATTATTGTGGTCATTAACTCGTGTTTCCCTGTTCCAACAGATATCCTTTGAATGGTGTTACAGTGCCGCCGCAGCCGCGGCCCCCTTCCCCCCCTCCCCCCCTTTCTGTCTTCTCAAACCCCAGCTGGTCGAGGCGGATGGCCACCCTACCTGAGTCTGGTTCTGCCAGAGGTTTCTTCCTGTTAAAAGGGAGTCGTTTCTCTCCACAGTCGCCTCAGGCACGCCGCTCAGGCCGGGAGATTGGACCGAAAAACAAAACGTTTTCAGTGCAATCTGTTGGTTTTCTTAGCTAGGAAATTGTTTTTGAATTGGCTCTATATGAACGAATTTGATTATTTTATGAATTATTATTATTATTATTAATTAATTGAATTCCAATTGGCTTGAATTGGACTTACTATCTAAGTGCCTTGAGATGACATTTGTTGTATTTGGCGCTATATAAATAAAAATGAATTGAATTGAATTGAAAATTGGTATTTTTGCTATAAACACCAATTCCTTCAGTCAAAACCAGTTCAAACTCTTTTGTCCTTAATATATATCAATTCTAAGTTGGTTCCATGCATAAACTTCTTTAAATGACCTTGTATGAGAAAGAAAAACAAGAATAGCCTTACTTTGGCGAGTTAAGTCGAAATTTGGATTTTTGCTTATAAACACAAATTCCTTCAGTCAAAACCAGTTCAAACTCCTTTGTCCTTCATATATATCCATTCTAAGTATGTTCCATTCATAAACCCTTTTAAATGACCTTGTTTGAGAAAGAAAAACAGGAATAACCTTACTTTTGCGAGTTAAGGCCAAATTGGTATTTTTGCTATAAACACATATTCCTTCAGTCAAAACAAGTTCAAACTCCTTTGTCCTTCATATATAGCCATTCTAAGTATGTTCCATGCATAAACCCCTTTAAATGACCTTGTTTGAGAAAGAAAAACAGGAATAGCCTTACTTTTGCGAGTTAAGGCCAAATTGGTATTTTTGCTATAAACACATATTCCTTAAGTCAAAACAAGTTCAAACTCCTTTGTCCTTCATATATAGCCATTCTAAGTTGGTTCCATGCATAAACTTCTGAAAATGACCTTGTATGAGAAAGAAAAACAAGAATAGCCTTACTTTGGCGAGTTAAGTCGAAATTCGGATTTTTGCTTATAAACACCAATTCCTTCAGTCAAAACCAGTTCAAACTCCTTTGTCCTTAATATATATCCATTCTAAGTATGTTCCATGCATAAACCCCTTTAAATGACCTTGTTTGAGAAAGAAAAACAGGAATAACCTTACTTTTGCGAGTTAAGGCCAAATTGGTATTTTTGCTATAAACACCAATTCCTTCAGTCAAAACAAGTTCAAACTCCTTTGTCCTTCATATATAGCCATTCTAAGTATGTTCCATGCATAAACTTCTTTAAATGACCTTGTATGAGAAAGAAAAACAGGAATAGCCTTACTTTTGCGAGTTAAGTCGAAATTCGGATTTTTGCTTATAAACACCAATTCCTTCAGTCAAAACCAGTTCAAACTCCTTTGTCCTTGATATATAGCCATTCTAAGTATGTTCCATGCATAAACCCCTTTAAATGACCTTGTTTGAGAAAGAAAAACAGGAATAGCCTTACTTCTGCGAGTTAAGGCCAAATTGGTATTTTTGCTATAAACACCAATTCCTTAAGTCAAAACCAGTTCAAACTCCTTTGTCCTTCATATATATCAATTCTAAGTTGGTTCCATGCATAAACTTCTTTAAATGACCTTGTATGAGAAAGACAAACAGGAATAGCCTTACTTTTGCAAGTTAAGGCCAAATTGGTATTTTTGCTATAAACACATATTCCTTCAGTCAAAACAAGTTCAAACTCCTTTGTCCTTCATATATATCCATTCTAAGTATGTTCCATGCATAAACCCTTTTAAATGACCTTGTTTGAGAAAGAAAAAACAGGAATAACCTTACTTTTGCGAGTTAAGGCCAAATTGGTATTTTTGCTATAAACACCAATTCCTTCAGTCAAAACCAGTTCAAACTCCTTTGTCCTTCATATATATCCATTCTAAGTATGTTCCATTCATAAACCCTTTTAAATGACCTTGTTTGAGAAAGAAAAAATGGAATAACCTTACTTTTGCGAGTTAAGGCCAAATTGGTATTTTTGCTATAAACACATATTCCTTCAGTCAAAACAAGTTCAAACTCCTTTGTCCTTCATATATATCCATTCTAAGTATGTTCCATGCATAAACCCCTTTAAATGACCTTGTTTGAGAAAGAAAAACAGGAATAGCCTTACTTTTGCGAGTTAAGGCCAAATTGGTATTTTTGCTATAAACACATATTCCTTCAGTCAAAACAAGTTCAAACTCCTTTGTCCTTCATATATATCCATTCTAAGTATGTTCCATGCATAAACCCCTTTAAATGACCTTGTTTGAGAAAGAAAAACAGGAATAGCCTTACTTTTGCGAGTTAAGGCCAAATTGGTATTTTTGTTATAAACACATATTCCTTCAGTCAAAACAAGTTCAAACTCCTTTGTCCTTCATATATAGCCATTCTAAGTATGTTCCATGCATAAACTTCTTTAAATGACCTTGTATGAGAAAGAAAAACAGGAATAGCCTTACTTTTGCGAGTTAAGTCGAAATTCGGATTTTTGCTTATAAACACCAATTCCTTCAGTCAAAACCAGTTCAAACTCCTTTGTCCTTAATATATATCCATTCTAAGTATGTTCCATGCATAAACCCCTTTAAATGACCTTGTTTGAGAAAGAAAAACAGGAATAGCCTTACTTTTGCGAGTTAAGGCCAAATTGGTATTTTTGCTATAAACACCAATTCCTTCAGTCAAAACCAGTTCAAACTCTTTTGTCCTTAATATATATCAATTCTAAGTTGGTTCCATGCATAAACTTCTTTAAATGACCTTGTATGAGAAAGAAAAACAAGAATAGCCTTACTTTGGCGAGTTAAGGCCAAATTGGTATTTTTGCTATAAACACAAAGTCCTTCAGACAAAACAAGTTCAAACTCCTTTGTCCTTCATATATATCCATTCTAAGTATGTTCCATTCATAAACCCTTTTAAATGACCTTGTTTGAGAAAGAAAAACAGGAATAACCTTACTTTTGCGAGTTATGGCCAAATTGGTATTTTTGCTATAAACACATATTCCTTCAGTCAAAACAAGTTCAAACTCCTTTGTCCTTCATATATAGCCATTCTAAGTATGTTCCATGCATAAACCTCTTTAAATGACCTTGTATGAGAAAAAAAAACAGGAATAGCCTTACTTTTGCGAGTTAAGGCCAAATTGGTATTTTTGCTATAAACACCAATTCCTTCAGTCAAAACCAGTTCAAACTCTTTTGTCCTTAATATATATCAATTCTAAGTTGGTTCCATGCATAAACTTCTTTAAATGACCTTGTATGAGAAAGAAAAACAAGAATAGCCTTACTTTGGCGAGTTAAGTCGAAATTCGGATTTTTGCTTATAAACACAAATTCCTTCAGTCAAAACCAGTTCAAACTCCTTTGTCCTTCATATATATCCATTCTAAGTATGTTCCATTCATAAACCCTTTTAAATGACCTTGTTTGAGAAAGAAAAAATGGAATAACTTACTTTTGCGAGTTAAGGCCAAATTGGTATTTTTGCTATAAACACATATTCCTTCAGTCAAAACAAGTTCAAACTCCTTTGTCCTTCATATATATCCATTCTAAGTATGTTCCATGCATAAACCCCTTTAAATGACCTTGTTTGAGAAAGAAAAACAGGAATAGCCTTACTTTTGCGAGTTAAGGCCAAATTGGTATTTTTGCTATAAACACATATTCCTTCAGTCAAAACAAGTTCAAACTCCTTTGTCCTTCATATATATCCATTCTAAGTATGTTCCATGCATAAACCCCTTTAAATGACCTTGTTTGAGAAAGAAAAACAGGAATAGCCTTACTTTTGCGAGTTAAGGCCAAATTGGTATTTTTGTTATAAACACATATTCCTTCAGTCAAAACAAGTTCAAACTCCTTTGTCCTTCATATATAGCCATTCTAAGTATGTTCCATGCATAAACTTCTTTAAATGACCTTGTATGAGAAAGAAAAACAGGAATAGCCTTACTTTTGCGAGTTAAGTCGAAATTCGGATTTTTGCTTATAAACACCAATTCCTTCAGTCAAAACCAGTTCAAACTCCTTTGTCCTTCATATATAGCCATTCTAAGTATGTTCCATGCATAAACCCCTTTAAATGACCTTGTTTGAGAAAGAAAAACAGGAATAACCTTACTTTTGCGAGTTAAGGCCAAATTGGTATTTTTGCTATAAACACATATTCCTTCAGTCAAAACAAGTTCAAACTCCTTTGTCCTTCATATATAGCCATTCTAAGTATGTTCCATGCATAAACCCCTTTAAATGACCTTGTTTGAGAAAGAAAAACAGGAATAGCCTTACTTTTGCGAGTTAAGGCCAAATTGGTATTTTTGCTATAAACACATATTCCTTAAGTCAAAACAAGTTCAAACTCCTTTGTCCTTCATATATAGCCATTCTAAGTATGTTCCATGCATAAACCCCTTTAAATGACCTTGTTTGAGAAAGAAAAACAGGAATAGCCTTACTTTTGCGAGTTAAGGCCAAATTGGTATTTTTGTTATAAACACATATTCCTTCAGTCAAAACAAGTTCAAACTCCTTTGTCCTTCATATATAGCCATTCTAAGTATGTTCCATGCATAAACTTCTTTAAATAACCTTGTATGAGAAAGAAAAACAGGAATAGCCTTACTTTTGCGAGTTAAGTCGAAATTCGGATTTTTGCTTATAAACACCAATTCCTTCAGTCAAAACCAGTTCAAACTCCTTTGTCCTTAATATATATCCATTCTAAGTATGTTCCATGCATAAACCCCTTTAAATGACCTTGTTTGAGAAAGAAAAACAGGAATAGCCTTACTTTTGCGAGTTAAGGCCAAATTGGTATTTTTGCTATAAACACCAATTCCTTTAGTCAAAACCAGTTCAAACTCTTTTGTCCTTAATATATATCAATTCTAAGTTGGTTCCATGCATAAACTTCTTTAAATGACCTTGTATGAGAAAGAAAAACAAGAATAGCCTTACTTTGGCGAGTTAAGGCCAAATTGGTATTTTTGCTATAAACACAAAGTCCTTCAGACAAAACAAGTTCAAATTCCTTTGTCCTTCATATATAGCCATTCTAAGTATGTTCCATGCATAAACCCCTTTAAATGACCTTGTATGAGAAAGAAAAACAGGAATAGCCTTACTTTGGCGAGTTAAGTCGAAATTCGGATTTTTGATATAAACACCAATTCCTTCAGTCAAAACCAGTTCAAACTCTTTTGTCCTTCATATATATCAATTCTAAGTTGGTTCCATGCATAAACTTCTTTAAATGACCTTGTATGAGAAAGACAAACAGGAATAGCCTTACTTTTGCAAGTTAAGGCCAAATTGGTATTTTTGCTATAAACACATATTCCTTCAGTCAAAACAAGTTCAAACTCCTTTGTCCTTCATATATAGCCATTCTAAGTATGTTCCATGCATAAACGTCTTTAAATGACCTTGTATGAGAAAGAAAAACAGGAATAGCCTTACTTTTGCGAGTTAAGGCCAAATTGGTATTTTTGCTATAAACACCAATTCCTTCAGTCAAAACCAGTTCAAACTCTTTTGTCCTTAATATATATCAATTCTAAGTTGGTTCCATGCATAAACTTCTTTAAATGACCTTGTATGAGAAAGAAAAACAAGAATAGCCTTACTTTGGCGAGTTAAGGCCAAATTGGTATTTTTGCTATAAACACAAAGTCCTTCAGACAAAACAAGTTCAAATTCCTTTGTCCTTCATATATAGCCATTCTAAGTATGTTCCATGCATAAACCCCTTTAAATGACCTTGTTTGAGAAAGAAAAACAAGAATAGCCTTACTTTGGCCAGTTAAGTCGAAATTCGGATTTTTGCTTATAAACACCAATTCCTTCAGTCAAAACCAGTTCAAACTCCTTTCTCCTTCATATATATCCATTCTAAGTATGTTCCATGCATAAACCCTTTTAAATGACCTTGTTTGAGAAAGAAAAAACAGGAATAACCTTACTTTTGCGAGTTAAGGCCAAATTGGTATTTTTGCTATAAACACCAATTCCTTCAGTCAAAACCAGTTCAAACTCTTTTGTCCTTAATATATATCAATTCTAAGTTGGTTCCATGCATAAACTTCTCTAAATGACCTTGTATGAGAAAGAAAAACAAGAATAGCCTTACTTTGGCGAGTTAAGTCGAAATTCGGATTTTTGCTTATAAACACAAATTCCTTCAGTCAAAACCAGTTCAAACTCCTTTGTCCTTCATATATAGCCATTCTAAGTATGTTCCATGCATAAACCTCTTTAAATGACCTTGTATGAGAAAGAAAAACAGGAATAGCCTTACTTTTGAGAGTTAAGGCCAAATTGGTATTTTTGCTATAAACACATATTCCTTCAGTCAAAACAAGTTCAAACTCCTTTGTCCTTCATATATGGCCATTCCAAGTATGTTCCATGCATAAACCCCTTTAAATGACCTTGTATGAGAAAGAAAAACAGGAATAGCCTTACTTTGGTGAGTTAAGGCCAAATTGGTATTTTTGCTATAAACACCAATTCCTTCAGTCAAAACCAGTTCAAACTCTTTTGTCCTTAATATATATCAATTCTAAGTTGGTTCCATGCATAAACTTCTTTAAATGACCTTGTATGAGAAAGAAAAACAAGAATAGCCTTACTTTGGCGAGTTAAGTCGAAATTCGGATTTTTGCTTATAAACACCAATTCCTTCAGTCAAAACCAGTTCAAACTCCTTTGTCCTTCATATATAGCCATTCTAAGTATGTTCCATGCATAAACCCCTTTAAATGACCTTGTTTGAGAAAGAAAAACAGGAATAGACTTACTTTTGCGAGTTAAGGCCAAATTGGTATTTTTGCTATAAACACATATTCCTTCAGTCAAAACAAGTTCAAACTCCTTTGTCCTTCATATATATCCATTCTAAGTATGTTCCATGCATAAACCCCTTTAAATGACCTTGTTTGAGAAAGAAAAACAGGAATAGCCTTACTTTTGCGAGTTAAGGCCAAATTGGTATTTTTGCTATAAACACCAATTCCTTCAGTCAAAACCAGTTCAAACTCTTTTGTCCTTAATATATATCAATTCTAAGTTGGTTCCATGCATAAACTTCTTTAAATGACCTTGTATGAGAAAGAAAAACAATAATAGCCTTACTTTGGCGAGTTAAGGCCAAATTGGTATTTTTGCTATAAACACATATTCCTTCAGTCAAAACAAGTTCAAACTCCTTTGTCCTTCATATATAGCCATTCTAAGTATGTTCCATGCATAAACCCCTTTAAATGACCTTGTTTGAGAAAGAAAAACAGGAATAGCCTTACTTTTGCGAGTTAAGGCCAAATTGGTATTTTTGCTATAAACACCAATTCCTTCAGTCAAAACCAGTTCAAACTCTTTTGTCCTTAATATATATCAATTCTAAGTTGGTTCCATGCATAAACTTCTTTAAATGACCTTGTATGAGAAAGAAAAACAAGAATAGCCTTACTTTGGCGAGTTAAGTCGAAATTCGGATTTTTGCTTATAAACACAAATGCCTTCAGTCAAAACCAGTTCAAACTCCTTTGTCCTTCATATATATCCATTCTAAGTATGTTCCATGCATAAACCCTTTTAAATGACCTTGTTTGAGAAAGAAAAACAGGAATAACCTTACTTTTGCGAGTTAAGGCCAAATTGGTATTTTTGCTATAAACACCAATTCCTTCAGTCAAAACCAGTTCAAACTCCTTTGTCCTTCATATATAGCCATTCTAAGTATGTTCCATGCATAAACCTCTTTAAATGACCTTGTATGAGAAAAAAAAACAGGAATAGCCTTACTTTTGCGAGTTAAGGCCAAATTGGTATTTTTGCTATAAACACCAATTCCTTTAGTCAAAACCAGTTCAAACTCTTTTGTCCTTAATATATATCAATTCTAAGTTGGTTCCATGCATAAACTTCTTTAAATGACCTTGTATGAGAAAGAAAAACAAGAATAGCCTTACTTTGGCGAGTTAAGTCGAAATTCGGATTTTTGCTTATAAACACAAATGCCTTCAGTCAAAACCAGTTCAAACTCCTTTGTCCTTCATATATATCCATTCTAAGTATGTTCCATGCATAAACCCTTTTAAATGACCTTGTTTGAGAAAGAAAAACAGGAATAACCTTACTTTTGCGAGTTAAGGCCAAATTGGTATTTTTGCTATAAACACATATTCCTTCAGTCAAAACAAGTTCAAACTCCTTTGTCCTTCATATATATCCATTCTAAGTATGTTCCATGCATAAACCCCTTTAAATGACCTTGTTTGAGAAAGAAAAACAGGAATAGCCTTACTTTTGCGAGTTAAGGCCAAATTGGTATTTTTGCTATAAACACCAATTCCTTCAGTCAAAACAAGTTCAAACTCTTTTGCCCTTAATATATATCAATTCTAAGTTGGTTCCATGCATAAACTTCTTTAAATGACCTTGTATGAGAAAGAAAAACAAGAATAGCCTTACTTTGGCGAGTTAAGGCCAAATTGGTATTTTTGCTATAAACACATATTCCTTCAGTCAAAACAAGTTCAAACTCCTTTGTCCTTCATATATAGCCATTCTCAGTATGTTCCATGCATAAACCCCTTTAAATGACCTTGTTTGAGAAAGAAAAACAGGAATAGCCTTACTTTTGCGAGTTAAGGCCAAATTGGTATTTTTGCTATAAACACATATTCCTTCTGTCAAAACAAGTTCAAACTCCTTTGTCCTTCATATATAGCCATTCTAAGTATGTTCCATGCATAAACCTCTTTAAATGACCTTGTATGAGAAAGAAAAACAGGAATAGCCTTACTTTTGAGAGTTAAGGCCAAATTGGTATTTTTGCTATAAACACATATTCCTTCAGTCAAAACAAGTTCAAACTCCTTTGTCCTTCATATATAGCCATTCCAAGTATGTTCCATGCATAAACCCCTTTAAATGACCTTGTATGAGAAAGAAAAACAGGAATAGCCTTACTTTGGTGAGTTAAGGCCAAATTGGTATTTTTGCTATAAACACCAATTCCTTCAGTCAAAACCAGTTCAAACTCTTTTGTCCTTAATATATATCAATTCTAAGTTGGTTCCATGCATAAACTTCTTTAAATGACCTTGTATGAGAAAGAAAAACAAGAATAGCCTTACTTTGGCGAGTTAAGTCGAAATTCGGATTTTTGCTTATAAACACCAATTCCTTCAGTCAAAACCAGTTCAAACTCCTTTGTCCTTCATATATAGCCATTCTAAGTATGTTCCATGCATAAACCCCTTTAAATGACCTTGTTTGAGAAAGAAAAACAGGAATAGACTTACTTTTGCGAGTTAAGGCCAAATTGGTATTTTTGCTATAAACACATATTCCTTCAGTCAAAACAAGTTCAAACTCCTTTGTCCTTCATATATATCCATTCTAAGTTGGTTCCATGCATAAACTTCTTTAAATGACCTTGTATGAGAAAGAAAAACAATAATAGCCTTACTTTGGCGAGTTAAGGCCAAATTGGTATTTTTGCTATAAACACATATTCCTTCAGTCAAAACAAGTTCAAACTCCTTTGTCCTTCATATATAGCCATTCTAAGTATGTTCCATGCATAAACGTCTTTAAATGACCTTGTATGAGAAAGAAAAACAGGAATAGCCTTACTTTTGCGAGTTAAGGCCAAATTGGTATTTTTGCTATAAACACCAATTCCTTCAGTCAAAACCAGTTCAAACTCTTTTGTCCTTAATATATATCAATTCTAAGTTGGTTCCATGCATAAACTTCTTTAAATGACCTTGTATGAGAAAGAAAAACAAGAATAGCCTTACTTTGGCGAGTTAAGGCCAAATTGGTATTTTTGCTATAAACACAAAGTCCTTCAGACAAAACAAGTTCAAATTCCTTTGTCCTTCATATATAGCCATTCTAAGTATGTTCCATGCATAAACCCCTTTAAATGACCTTGTTTGAGAAAGAAAAACAAGAATAGCCTTACTTTGGCCAGTTAAGTCGAAATTCGGATTTTTGCTTATAAACACCAATTCCTTCAGTCAAAACCAGTTCAAACTCCTTTCTCCTTCATATATATCCATTCTAAGTATGTTCCATGCATAAACCCTTTTAAATGACCTTGTTTGAGAAAGAAAAAACAGGAATAACCTTACTTTTGCGAGTTAAGGCCAAATTGGTATTTTTGCTATAAACACCAATTCCTTCAGTCAAAACCAGTTCAAACTCTTTTGTCCTTAATATATATCAATTCTAAGTTGGTTCCATGCATAAACTTCTCTAAATGACCTTGTATGAGAAAGAAAAACAAGAATAGCCTTACTTTGGCGAGTTAAGTCGAAATTCGGATTTTTGCTTATAAACACAAATTCCTTCAGTCAAAACCAGTTCAAACTCCTTTGTCCTTCATATATAGCCATTCTAAGTATGTTCCATGCATAAACCTCTTTAAATGACCTTGTATGAGAAAGAAAAACAGGAATAGCCTTACTTTTGAGAGTTAAGGCCAAATTGGTATTTTTGCTATAAACACATATTCCTTCAGTCAAAACAAGTTCAAACTCCTTTGTCCTTCATATATGGCCATTCCAAGTATGTTCCATGCATAAACCCCTTTAAATGACCTTGTATGAGAAAGAAAAACAGGAATAGCCTTACTTTGGTGAGTTAAGGCCAAATTGGTATTTTTGCTATAAACACCAATTCCTTCAGTCAAAACCAGTTCAAACTCTTTTGTCCTTAATATATATCAATTCTAAGTTGGTTCCATGCATAAACTTCTTTAAATGACCTTGTATGAGAAAGAAAAACAAGAATAGCCTTACTTTGGCGAGTTAAGTCGAAATTCGGATTTTTGCTTATAAACACCAATTCCTTCAGTCAAAACCAGTTCAAACTCCTTTGTCCTTCATATATAGCCATTCTAAGTATGTTCCATGCATAAACCCCTTTAAATGACCTTGTTTGAGAAAGAAAAACAGGAATAGACTTACTTTTGCGAGTTAAGGCCAAATTGGTATTTTTGCTATAAACACATATTCCTTCAGTCAAAACAAGTTCAAACTCCTTTGTCCTTCATATATATCCATTCTAAGTATGTTCCATGCATAAACCCCTTTAAATGACCTTGTTTGAGAAAGAAAAACAGGAATAGCCTTACTTTTGCGAGTTAAGGCCAAATTGGTATTTTTGCTATAAACACCAATTCCTTCAGTCAAAACCAGTTCAAACTCTTTTGTCCTTAATATATATCAATTCTAAGTTGGTTCCATGCATAAACTTCTTTAAATGACCTTGTATGAGAAAGAAAAACAATAATAGCCTTACTTTGGCGAGTTAAGGCCAAATTGGTATTTTTGCTATAAACACATATTCCTTCAGTCAAAACAAGTTCAAACTCCTTTGTCCTTCATATATAGCCATTCTAAGTATGTTCCATGCATAAACCCCTTTAAATGACCTTGTTTGAGAAAGAAAAACAGGAATAGCCTTACTTTTGCGAGTTAAGGCCAAATTGGTATTTTTGCTATAAACACCAATTCCTTCAGTCAAAACCAGTTCAAACTCTTTTGTCCTTAATATATATCAATTCTAAGTTGGTTCCATGCATAAACTTCTTTAAATGACCTTGTATGAGAAAGAAAAACAAGAATAGCCTTACTTTGGCGAGTTAAGTCGAAATTCGGATTTTTGCTTATAAACACAAATGCCTTCAGTCAAAACCAGTTCAAACTCCTTTGTCCTTCATATATATCCATTCTAAGTATGTTCCATGCATAAACCCTTTTAAATGACCTTGTTTGAGAAAGAAAAACAGGAATAACCTTACTTTTGCGAGTTAAGGCCAAATTGGTATTTTTGCTATAAACACCAATTCCTTCAGTCAAAACCAGTTCAAACTCCTTTGTCCTTCATATATAGCCATTCTAAGTATGTTCCATGCATAAACCTCTTTAAATGACCTTGTATGAGAAAAAAAAACAGGAATAGCCTTACTTTTGCGAGTTAAGGCCAAATTGGTATTTTTGCTATAAACACCAATTCCTTTAGTCAAAACCAGTTCAAACTCTTTTGTCCTTAATATATATCAATTCTAAGTTGGTTCCATGCATAAACTTCTTTAAATGACCTTGTATGAGAAAGAAAAACAAGAATAGCCTTACTTTGGCGAGTTAAGTCGAAATTCGGATTTTTGCTTATAAACACAAATGCCTTCAGTCAAAACCAGTTCAAACTCCTTTGTCCTTCATATATATCCATTCTAAGTATGTTCCATGCATAAACCCTTTTAAATGACCTTGTTTGAGAAAGAAAAACAGGAATAACCTTACTTTTGCGAGTTAAGGCCAAATTGGTATTTTTGCTATAAACACATATTCCTTCAGTCAAAACAAGTTCAAACTCCTTTGTCCTTCATATATATCCATTCTAAGTATGTTCCATGCATAAACCCCTTTAAATGACCTTGTTTGAGAAAGAAAAACAGGAATAGCCTTACTTTTGCGAGTTAAGGCCAAATTGGTATTTTTGCTATAAACACCAATTCCTTCAGTCAAAACAAGTTCAAACTCTTTTGCCCTTAATATATATCAATTCTAAGTTGGTTCCATGCATAAACTTCTTTAAATGACCTTGTATGAGAAAGAAAAACAAGAATAGCCTTACTTTGGCGAGTTAAGGCCAAATTGGTATTTTTGCTATAAACACATATTCCTTCAGTCAAAACAAGTTCAAACTCCTTTGTCCTTCATATATAGCCATTCTCAGTATGTTCCATGCATAAACCCCTTTAAATGACCTTGTTTGAGAAAGAAAAACAGGAATAGCCTTACTTTTGCGAGTTAAGGCCAAATTGGTATTTTTGCTATAAACACATATTCCTTCTGTCAAAACAAGTTCAAACTCCTTTGTCCTTCATATATAGCCATTCTAAGTATGTTCCATGCATAAACCTCTTTAAATGACCTTGTATGAGAAAGAAAAACAGGAATAGCCTTACTTTTGAGAGTTAAGGCCAAATTGGTATTTTTGCTATAAACACATATTCCTTCAGTCAAAACAAGTTCAAACTCCTTTGTCCTTCATATATAGCCATTCCAAGTATGTTCCATGCATAAACCCCTTTAAATGACCTTGTATGAGAAAGAAAAACAGGAATAGCCTTACTTTGGTGAGTTAAGGCCAAATTGGTATTTTTGCTATAAACACCAATTCCTTCAGTCAAAACCAGTTCAAACTCTTTTGTCCTTAATATATATCAATTCTAAGTTGGTTCCATGCATAAACTTCTTTAAATGACCTTGTATGAGAAAGAAAAACAAGAATAGCCTTACTTTGGCGAGTTAAGTCGAAATTCGGATTTTTGCTTATAAACACCAATTCCTTCAGTCAAAACCAGTTCAAACTCCTTTGTCCTTCATATATAGCCATTCTAAGTATGTTCCATGCATAAACCCCTTTAAATGACCTTGTTTGAGAAAGAAAAACAGGAATAGACTTACTTTTGCGAGTTAAGGCCAAATTGGTATTTTTGCTATAAACACATATTCCTTCAGTCAAAACAAGTTCAAACTCCTTTGTCCTTCATATATATCCATTCTAAGTATGTTCCATGCATAAACCCCTTTAAATGACCTTGTTTGAGAAAGAAAAACAGGAATAGCCTTACTTTTGCGAGTTAAGGCCAAATTGGTATTTTTGCTATAAACACCAATTCCTTCAGTCAAAACCAGTTCAAACTCTTTTGTCCTTAATATATATCAATTCTAAGTTGGTTCCATGCATAAACTTCTTTAAATGACCTTGTATGAGAAAGAAAAACAATAATAGCCTTACTTTGGCGAGTTAAGGCCAAATTGGTATTTTTGCTATAAACACATATTCCTTCAGTCAAAACAAGTTCAAACTCCTTTGTCCTTCATATATAGCCATTCTAAGTATGTTCCATGCATAAACCCCTTTAAATGACCTTGTTTGAGAAAGAAAAACAGGAATAGCCTTACTTTTGCGAGTTAAGGCCAAATTGGTATTTTTGCTATAAACACCAATTCCTTCAGTCAAAACCAGTTCAAACTCTTTTGTCCTTAATATATATCAATTCTAAGTTGGTTCCATGCATAAACTTCTTTAAATGACCTTGTATGAGAAAGAAAAACAATAATAGCCTTACTTTGGCGAGTTAAGGCCAAATTGGTATTTTTGCTATAAACACCAATTCCTTCAGTCAAAACCAGTTCAAACTCTTTTGTCCTTAATATATATCAATTCTAAGTTGGTTCCATGCATAAACTTCTTTAAATGACCTTGTATGAGAAAGAAAAACAAGAATAGCCTTACTTTGGCGAGTTAAGTCGAAATTCGGATTTTTGCTTATAAACACCAATTCCTTCAGTCAAAACCAGTTCAAACTCCTTTGTCCTTCATATATAGCCATTCTAAGTATGTTCCATGCATAAACCCCTTTAAATGACCTTGTTTGAGAAAGAAAAACAGGAATAGACTTACTTTTGCGAGTTAAGGCCAAATTGGTATTTTTGCTATAAACACATATTCCTTCAGTCAAAACAAGTTCAAACTCCTTTGTCCTTCATATATATCCATTCTAAGTATGTTCCATGCATAAACCCCTTTAAATGACCTTGTTTGAGAAAGAAAAACAGGAATAGCCTTACTTTTGCGAGTTAAGGCCAAATTGGTATTTTTGCTATAAACACCAATTCCTTCAGTCAAAACCAGTTCAAACTCCTTTGTCCTTCATATATAGCCATTCTAAGTATGTTCCATGCATAAACCCCTTTAAATGACCTTGTTTGAGAAAGAAAAACAGGAATAGACTTACTTTTGCGAGTTAAGGCCAAATTGGTATTTTTGCTATAAACACATATTCCTTCAGTCAAAACAAGTTCAAACTCCTTTGTCCTTCATATATAGCCATTCTAAGTATGTTCCATGCATAAACCCCTTTAAATGACCTTGTTTGAGAAAGAAAAACAGGAATAGCCTTACTTTTGCGAGTTAAGGCCAAATTGGTATTTTTGCTATAAACACCAATTCCTTCAGTCAAAACCAGTTCAAACTCTTTTGTCCTTAATATATATCAATTCTAAGTTGGTTCCATGCATAAACTTCTTTAAATGACCTTGTATGAGAAAGAAAAACAATAATAGCCTTACTTTGGCGAGTTAAGGCCAAATTGGTATTTTTGCTATAAACACATATTCCTTCAGTCAAAACAAGTTCAAACTCCTTTGTCCTTCATATATAGCCATTCTAAGTATGTTCCATGCATAAACCCCTTTAAATGACCTTGTTTGAGAAAGAAAAACAGGAATAGCCTTACTTTTGCGAGTTAAGGCCAAATTGGTATTTTTGCTATAAACACCAATTCCTTCAGTCAAAACCAGTTCAAACTCTTTTGTCCTTAATATATATCAATTCTAAGTTGGTTCCATGCATAAACTTCTTTAAATGACCTTGTATGAGAAAGAAAAACAAGAATAGCCTTACTTTGGCGAGTTAAGTCGAAATTCGGATTTTTGCTTATAAACACAAATGCCTTCAGTCAAAACCAGTTCAAACTCCTTTGTCCTTCATATATATCCATTCTAAGTATGTTCCATGCATAAACCCTTTTAAATGACCTTGTTTGAGAAAGAAAAACAGGAATAACCTTACTTTTGCGAGTTAAGGCCAAATTGGTATTTTTGCTATAAACACATATTCCTTCAGTCAAAACAAGTTCAAACTCCTTTGTCCTTCATATATATCCATTCTAAGTATGTTCCATGCATAAACCCCTTTAAATGACCTTGTTTGAGAAAGAAAAACAGGAATAGCCTTACTTTTGCGAGTTAAGGCCAAATTGGTATTTTTGCTATAAACACCAATTCCTTCAGTCAAAACAAGTTCAAACTCTTTTGCCCTTAATATATATCAATTCTAAGTTGGTTCCATGCATAAACTTCTTTAAATGACCTTGTATGAGAAAGAAAAACAAGAATAGCCTTACTTTGGCGAGTTAAGGCCAAATTGGTATTTTTGCTATAAACACCAATTCCTTCAGTCAAAACCAGTTCAAACTCCTTTGTCCTTCATACAGGGCCGTTTCTAGCTTGTGGGGGCCCTAAGCAAGATACCTTTTGGGGGCCCCTAGTTTGTCAAACTACAATGAAGAGATTCCTAACCATTTAGATGGAACACTAAGATCTATTACACTTCATGAGCAAAACAGGCTAGAGTTTAAATTAAACATCTTAAGTTGAACCACTCAGGCAAGTTAAACTAATAAGAATATATAATACAAAGAAAACAATAAATAAAAGATTTTGAGTTTTTTTTAAAATATCAAACTGTAATGTACAGCGTCCCTTTAAAGATTGTACCCAATTACAAAGTATATAGATACTTTATTGATCCCGAAGGAAATTCAAACATCCAGTAGCAAGACATAAAGCAATAAAAAATGTTTATACAATTATAAACACTTTGAAAACAATCTAAGAATTTAAAAAACTATTTAAAAAAACAGTTTAAAAATCTAAAGTGACCAGTGAAATACAGAAGCGCCATCACTTAAAGCTGTTGTACATCCTGATGGCCAGAGGAACAAAAGAGTTTTTGAAGTTGTCACTTTTAAGAAGTTTCTGCATTTATCTACACATTGTACTAGTTAAAGTAATAAAACTAAGAATAATGATCCAATGCCACAATATTCTAAAATAATCAACAGGATGCCTAATATTTGTATATCACTTAAAAAACTAACAGTAGAACACTTCTAATTAGAGGCCTATAAATAACACACCAAACTTAGTAAATTAATCCTAAGTAATGCCAAAATCGTGTCAAATACCTGAGAGACAACTTCCACTGAGCAATGACAGAGCAGGACAACAACATGCCTCCCTCCCTGCTAGAATCTGAATAAACGGGTCTGGAGTCAGTCAGTCATTCCCGTGGCAGGACTGACTGTTCATTCACGTGTGACATACTCATCTTATATAAGCAAACTTTCATGAGGCAAACACTGAAGCCGAGTTTATAACGAACAAATCCCAGCCAGCTACATAACATTTATCCGAGGCTAGCTCGCAGGACAAATAAACACAAAAAACGTCCCACCTCCAGCTATCCAGCCCACATCACCCAACACATGCCTTACCTTTATTCTCGGGCCGTTTTTCTTCCTCCGTTTTTCCGCGCCACTAATATAACTTCTTTATGATGCCATTACGGCGTTTGTCTTTTTAACTTTTCTCGCTTTTTAGGGGAATGATGTGTAGATGCAGGCCCGCCGCTCCGCATACGGCTACGGCTACACGAAAACGAAACGAGGTTTTTTTTGAAAACGGGTTCGAAAATTCTTGCGACCACACGGAAACGCGCTGCTGTCCAGACGACAACGATGAAACGATACAGTACACACGCCACTGTGTCACGCCACGCTGTGAGACAATAGAGAGGTGTTAAAATTGGCTCCCAGCGTCAACGTGTGGCTGACGCAAAAACGTTTTTGCTGTAACAATGGAAACGAAACGAGGCCGTTTTCAAACTTTCCCACTCTGGGACCCGTTTTCAAAAACTATCGTTTTGGGGTAGTGGGAACGCCGGCTCCGTGTGGCCGCGACAGCGAAACGATAAGAAAAAGTATCGTTTACAGTGAAAAACGTTTCCGTGTAGCCGCAGCCTTAGAGTACGCAGAGCGCGTACGGCCCCAAGTACCTGGCGGGGGCCCCCAAAATTAAGGTTGTTAAAAAATTTTCATGATAGTTATTATATTATTACATTAAAGAAATTATATAAATTAGTCATGAACACGCCCAGCGTTTTTCTTAACTGTGTGCCCTATTACTCGATTCGGGCAAATTAGATGTGTTTACCTTATCTATACCCCCCCCTTCCTGAATTGGTACAATGGTTCCTGAATGGTACAGTCTTCAAAGTTACCGCATCGGAGGTGGTAGAGCATCCTCCTACCTGACGTTTTCCGAGTTATGCCCGTTAACAGTGAAGAAGATTTAGAATGTCAAGTAAAGGGCCACATGATTCTGGCGCTGACAAAATAAAGAAAAGAAAACGGAGAGATGACGCTCGTGCATCCCTTGCTGGTAAGTTCGTGTTTTTGGTGTAATTGTTTTGCTAACCTAACGTTCAGTGATATTGCTGCCAGCTAACGTCAGCAACCTAGGCTTGGTTAGCGATTGGATTTGACGAAAAGTTTGTAGTTATGAACAAAATCTACCAAATGCTGGCGGCCGTGTGTAGAGTTTGTGTAAAGTACAGCACTGTCACACGTTGAGTGGCGTAGCAGGCCGCCAACAGGTGTGACGGGAATGATTGACATCTACCCATCATTCCCCTAAAAAGCGAGAAAAGTTAAAAAGACAAACGCCGTAATGGCATCATAAAGAAGTTATATTAGTGGCGCGGAAAAACGGAGGAAGAAAAACGGCCCGAGAATAAAGGTAAGGCATGTGTTGGGTGATGTGGGCTGGATAGCTGGAGGTGGGAAGTTTTTTGTGTTTATTTGTCCTGCGAGCTAGCCTCGGATAAATGTTATGTAGCTGGCTGGGATTTGTTCGTTATAAACTCGGCTTCAGTGTTTGCCTCATGAAAGTTTGCTTATATAAGATGAGTATGTCACACGTGAATGAACAGTCAGTCCTGCCACGGGAATGACTGACTGACTCCAGACCCGTTTATTCAGATTCTAGCAGGGAGGGAGGCATGTTGTTGTCCTGCTCTGTCATTGCTCAGTGGAAGTTGTCTCTCAGGTATTTGACACGATTTTGGCATTACTTAGGATTAATTTACTAAGTTTGGTGTGTTATTTATAGGCCTCTAATTAGAAGTGTTCTACTGTTAGTTTTTTAAGTGATATACAAATATTAGGCATCCTGTTGATTATTTTAGAATATTGTGGCATTGGATCATTATTCTTAGTTTTATTACTTTAACTAGTACAATGTGTAGATAAATGCAGAAACTTCTTAAAAGTGACAACTTCAAAAACTCTTTTGTTCCTCTGGCCATCAGGATGTACAACAGCTTTAAGTGATGGCGCTTCTGTATTTCACTGGTCACTTTAGATTTTTAAACTGTTTTTTTAAATAGTTTTTTAAATTCTTAGATTGTTTTTAAAGTGTTTATAATTGTATAAACATTTTTTATTGCTTTATGTCTTGCTACTGGATGTTTGAATTTCCTTCGGGATCAATAAAGTATCTATATACTTTGTAATTGGGTACAATCTTTAAAGGGACGCTGTACATTACAGTTTGATATTTTAAAAAAAACTCAAAATCTTTTATTTATTGTTTTCTTTGTATTATATATTCTTATTAGTTTAACTTGCCTGAGTGGTTCAACTTAAGATGTTTAATTTAAACTCTAGCCTGTTTTGCTCATGAAGTGTAATAGATCTTAGTGTTCCATCTAAATGGTTAGGAATCTCTTCATTGTAGTTTGACAAACTAGGGGCCCCCAAAAGGTATCTTGCTTAGGGCCCCCACAAGCTAGAAACGGCCCTGGCCATAGCCTACCATATGTCTTTCTTAAATAGCGTAATACAAAGTCTTTCAGCATGAAAGCACATATTTTTAATGTGTGACAGCATCCTATATCATAACTAAATCTGTCGTTTGTAACAAAGCAAACCGTGTGAAAATCAGGTAAATATTTGGGGAGTTATGATCATTGTAGTTGGGGATGTATACACTGTCCTCAGTCGAAATAAATGCAATGTGGGGGCATTGGAGACTCATCCAAGATGGCGGCCGTGCTGATACATCAGCTCCAATAGGCAGCGTCAATCTATGAGGCGTCTACGTATATTATGTCTATGGTGTACCCTGCCTATTGCCC
Organism: Odontesthes bonariensis; assembly: GCF_027942865.1. Classification (NCBI taxonomy): domain Eukaryota; kingdom Metazoa; phylum Chordata; class Actinopteri; order Atheriniformes; family Atherinopsidae; genus Odontesthes; species Odontesthes bonariensis. Next base: position 32,492,399 of record NC_134514.1, read on the forward strand.
AATGGCAGCCGGGATAGGCTCCTGCTGGGCGAGAGGCGGGGTACACCCTGGACAAGTCTCCACTCCATCACAGGGCCAACACAGAAGCAAATAAGCATACATCCTCACATTTTCTTCTGTGGTCATTTAGACAGTGGGAGGTGGCTGGAGTTCCCGGTGATTACCCAGAAATGTAAAGGGAACAAATGCAGATTCAACACAGAATTCTTGTGTTTTGTTACAAATGTTTGTAAGATTAATACACTTAGTACTGACACTGTTAAACATATAAGAGGGACATTTTCAAAGCAGACTTAGCAGATTCATCTGTAATAAGTGAGTTTATATTCTTTGTGTAGCCTACATTGGTCACAGCCTTTATTTTAAAACTGGAACATTAAAAGTGTCTCTTTCTTTCCAGCAGAGGTCAACACAAGCACAGACATCAGGGGAGAGGTTTTTGAAAAAAACAATGCAAATTCACAATTTACTCTGAGAAGGCAAGGCAAGTTTATTTACATAGCTCAATTCGTACACAAAGCAATTCAAAGTGCAAGAAGTTAGAGAAGTTAGAGCCTAAGATGAACTATGGACAGATGAAGAGGACTAAGAATGAGATTGTTTTCCTTCTCCCTCTAATATTTTCTTTCTTTTCACAGTAACTCTCACAAATTGTGACAAGGTCTGCAGAGAAAGTAATGAAAAATGTAAAATATGTCTTTAAACTTAAACTTATATTGTCATTACCCTTAGTGAAAACTGTATAATTGAAAACTGGAATTGTAACAACAGAAGTAAGTATCCCACATGTAAAAAAGGCATACAGGATAACAGCCGAGGTAGACATCAACTATCAGGGATATGGTAGCTCAGTTAGAATGGACGCACAACAGCAGCAGCTCAAAGCAACAAACCAGGAAATATTCCTTGTGACCTCTGCAGTGGAACGACTCGTTACAACTTACACACGCACACACACTGACAACGGCCTACAACCACCACATGCGGGCAAACTCGGGAAGCATCCAGCTGTAGCACCTTTAGTCTCGACTTGAGATTTGGAGAGATACTCACATCGCTCTAGGTCCGGTAGGAGTTGCACCAGAGAAGGACTCAGAAGAATGAGTAGGTGTTGGCGTTTGAACATGTGACATTTTAATATCAATGCAATAGAAATAATGAACATTTACAGTTGGGCTGTCACTTAATTTTTTAAATACAGCGCCGTAGAATTAAAGAAAATAATAAAATAAAATAACAAACAAAGTTCAAAGGAAAAGTCCAATGGGAAACCGGGCTCTCCTGCTCGATGTCCTGATGAGTTTAGTTAAAAAAGAAGGATCCAAGGGGTGTGTGTGTATTCAGTGTATCAATGTTCCAGTTTCTTCTTCTTCGACTCCTTTCACTACTACTCCAGAGTAGGTGAGAAGTGTGTGTGTGTGTTTCTTATCTGTACTCAGCATGTGCGATTCAGATGATCCGTAGGTTATGCAGCTGGCCACGCTGCATCTCCAACTTTCGTTCTCTCAGAATCGCTGGGCTGGGCTCGCCATCTCAATCAATCTTTATTCTTGGACAGTAGCTCAGACTAGCAGGAACAAAATAAACAACTGGAGGCTCAGTGCTTTTACTCTCACAGAAGGGTTTTTTTTCTCCTCAGCTCACAGCTTATCGGGACGAAACTTGGACTCGCCTGTGACTACCGGAATCTTCCTGCAGACTTCTGTGTCTCATCCGCGGCTGTTTCTAATGGTTTTCTCCGTGTTTTCTTTACTTTTTGGCTACCGACTCACTGCCTGCTCTGCTGCTGTCCACCTCGGGTCTGAGAGGAAAAATGGCGTTTTCTCTAAGTGCAGACATCACTCGATATCTGACCTCGGGGTCAAAAGGAAAGTAAACACTAGCAGGGGAAAACTGCCCTCTACTGGGGATTTACTAGAACTGCCTAAATGACAAATATAGGATTAGTAACCTGATTTTTCATGCTGGTTACACAGCTGTTCCAGAGGCATCCAGATGCACCATCAGCTTTTTGAAGCATCTGCATGCTTTCCGCGGCTCTCGTTCTCCGGGAGGAGAAATGTTCTGTCTTTACTCCCAGTGAAGCACGGGATGGGTGTCACCGTGGGCCCCTCCTCTCTCACTTTGGAGTGTGAAGGGTGTGACAGAGATTTGGTCTGAAGGACTCCATGGTAACCTCGGTTCTAATACGACACAAAGAGCTCACAACATATGTGATGATAATGCCTCAACGACATACGTCAATAACAAGTGCATAGTGCATAACAAGTGTTTTATACATCATAACACGTCATTAAACGTCAGAGGCGAAAGTTTATAAATAGGACCCAGATATCAACAGCTCTGTGTTGGGAGGTTGTGGCTCCCTTCCCTCAGGGACCAGGTTGAGAGGCTGATGGCAGATGGGCGTTGAGTCTCGGCTGCAAGGACAGCAGTCAGGCTCTTTCCATGCGTACAGTATGAGGCTGTGGCTGGAAGCGTCTGCTCCGCACTCGCAAGTCATGCTTGTGTTGTGGACAGGAGCCCTCCACTTCACTAGTGGGACCTGCTAGTTTTAAAGGGGAAAAACTGAGATCGGGTTTAAGTATTGTTAACCTACTGAGTCTTGGAAATAACTAGAATAATGTTAACTCCTTGGCAGGAATAAAGATCTCTGCAGCTCTCTCATCCACATCATAGAATAATGCACGTGTAACATAGAAGAGGGTGTATTCTTACTAAAGTCACGCTAATTGCCTTTTGCGCACTCTGAGATGTTTGAAGCTCAGATTAATATCTGAGCTGAGATGTAGAAATATGTGGAACATTCTTTATTTCCTCTTTTGTCTGTTGAGGAGCTGGAAAATATCAATGGTGCGGTATTTGTAGCACACATTAACGTGCACGTAAACACGTCCACTTGGGCTTTTTATGCCTTTAATGAGAGGACAGTTGGAGAGAGACAGGAAGCAGGGGGCAGAGAGAGGGGAAAGACACGCAGCACAGGGCCGCTCGATGCGGGAGTCGAACCGGGGCCAGCTGCAGCGAGGACTGTAGCCTCTGTACATGGAGCGGCTGCTTAACCCACTACGTCCCCGAATTGCTTTTTTATTAAGCTGTACACCACACAACACTACAGTACAGTACAATCATTGCTGAACAAGGAACACGAGTGACTCTCAGCGCTGCTCTGCAACCAACCCGTAGGAGAGCACCAAATCTGTACACAGACTGGCCCACGCCCACTCTGGTCCACCAACCACCAGCCCACACCTGAGTGACATGACATGCGGTCCAGTGATTAACAGAGAGAGGAGGAAACAAGCCAATTGTGTGTTTTTTACTTTATTCTGGGTCGTTACAGCTTACACACGCGTGCACACACACACTCACACACACGCTAACACACACACACACGCACACACACACACGCACACACGCACACACTCACAACGGCCTACAACCACCACACGCGGGCAAACTCGAGAAGCATCCAGCTGTTCCAGAGGCATCCAGATGCTCCATCAGCTTTTTGGAGCATCTGCATGCTTTCCGCGGCTCTCGTTCTTCTGGAGGCGAAATGTTCTGTCTTTACTCCCAGTGAAGCACGGGATGGGTGTCACTTTGGGCCCCTCCTCTCTCGCTTTGGAGTGTGAAGGGTGTGACAGAGATTTGGTCTGAAGGACTCCATGGCAGGCATGGGCCGATGCATATTTTTGAGCTGGGGCCGTCCTAATTTTATTTTGAAAAATATATTATTATTATTTTATCGGCCATGACGGTAATTGCAACACAAAATGCGGCCATTGGTAGAATTTCTCGAAGGACAATGGATTAGTCCAATGAAATCTCTCAGCACCTCTTTGGCCCGCCCCTCCCCTCACCGTTTACCCAGGTCATCAATCGTACCATTTGAGCTGAACGGACTAGGAGAGAACAGTCAAAAACCGAAATGGATAAACAACAGAAACGAAAGGGTGGTGAACAGAAGCTGCGAGTTAGAAGGCTAAAAAGCCTACAAGCAGCAAAATGTTCGAAGCTTTCTGACATGTTTGCAAGTGCTTCCACCTCGATCACAGCACCGGGTGCAGGGCCATCAAGTGCAGGGCCAGGGCCGTCAACATCATCTGCAGCAGCCCCCAGTGCACGAGTGTCTCCGAAGAACAGTGTAGGCCAAACAAAGAGGAAGAAGCTATCGAGGTGGATTCAGAGGTGGAGGAGGAGGAGGAGACAGACGTGACCCAGGGACAGATTGAGGATGTCAGAATAGCCAGCCCGGTAAGAAGTAGGCTAATGTTAGGCGAAATGTTAGCAGAATGACGACATGTTTTTTTAATGGGAGGACTGAGGGCTCTCCGTGTGCGTGGAGACTTAAAGCTGCAGTCTGCAACTCTTTTTCAAGCATAATGCCTGGAACTGTCCGGGGATTCTGAAAGTAGTACATTAAAGGCCTACAGAAAGGTGATTTTTTTGCACAAAACTGAAATAGCAGATCGATTCCTTATATACCATGGAATTTTTTTATGATTTTAAAATAATTTTAGGCCCCTGGATAGTCCTGATTAGGCCCAATAAACTATCACCACATTTGACTCGAATTTGGCAAACTGGAACGACAGGTGCGTGACGTCGCGAGTGCCAGCTGCTGGAACAATCACCAGTAGTTCTAGTAGCGAAGCCAGCAGTTTGCCAGACCTGGACAGCTTCTTCACGGCAAATTTCGATGTGTGCCGCGGGACGTCGCTTGGAAATATAAAACGTTGGGTTCAGTGCAGTTTTTATTGCGAGTCGATGTACGAAGTGCTGTGGGTGCGTGTGTTGCCCTCAGCAGCTCACACCACCGGGGACAGAGGAAGCAGAGAGACCTGCGGTCTTGTGTCTGTGTCTCCCTGTCCGCCTGCCTCCTCTCTGGTGAAATCAGCCGGAGCCATCCCGCCGTGTTCAGCTCCCTGCGGTGCGGACACTCAGGGAGAATCCACCTGGCGGAGAGCGGACACACTGTCCGCCAGGTGGAGAGTGGAAATCTCGGCAGAGCAATCATCAAGAGCCCCGACGTGTGTCGCTCTGCCGGCTGATTTCAGGGCAACCATCCGCTCTCCGCCAGGTGGATTCTCCCTGAGTGTCCGCACCGCAGGGAGCTGAACACGGCGGGATGGCTCCAGCTGATTTCACCAGAGAGGAGGCAGGCGGACAGGGAGACACAGACACAAGACCGCAGGTCTCTCTGCTTCCTCTGTCCCCGGTGGTGTGAGCTGCTGAGGGCAACACACGCACCCACAGCACTTCGTACATCGACTCGCAATAAAAAACTGCACTGAACCCAACGTTTTATTGCCTTCACCACTCAACAAGCATACTACAATAGCGGCAGCCAGGAAAAACCCATGGCACATGTGACGTCGCACGGAAGCCCCGCCCCCAGTCTGGAATTCCAGGAAGGATTTCCAAGCGGCAAATTCAAAATCGCAAATTTCATGCGTTTATGAAATGTTTTGGTGTAGAGTCCAATGATCATTATTGTTCTTCTGTGTATGTATTATCATTATGTATTGGGTGTAGTGTCAGCTTTCTGTAGGCCTTGAAATACCCCAATACAAAAAAAAATGAGTTCTCTAGGTCCCCTATATGTCCCGCTAGGTCCCTCCAAAGCCAGCAGGTTTGTTTACAAAATTGCAGACCGGACCGGTAAAAGGTAACCAATCAGATTACGAGCTGGGCTCTGCTGCCTGTCAATCACCGATTGTGCACGCGCGATACAAGGTAGGCTCGTCCCCACGCTTATTTATCTAGACTATTGAACTTCATTACGGGCTAGTCTACTTACTGTGTCTTCCATGATCGCAAATGACAGGTGAGTTGATGAATGAGGAGTCGTGTAAGCGCATCTGAGTTCTCATGTGTTTTGATGGGGCGGGACAGGAAGTTGAATAACTTTTTATTTTTGGGTTAAAAAATAAGCATTTCTTGCATTTTGCGACTACGGAGGTCACCGTTTTCAACTTCAAGCGTTCTGATAGATCATGTAAACTCTTAAAATGCCAAAAATTAGGAATTTACGTATGACAACAACAAATCCTGCAGACTGCAGATTTAAATTAGGTATTTATAGATAAACGACTGGTAGGCTACATCTTCACTACATCAGTATGGGGGGAATTGATCATGCTGAAATTATTACTTATTTTATCCAGTCATGCTGGAACACGAATAAAAAGCCTAGCCTGTTTTTTGCACAACCTTGTTGGTTAGGACAGTGGTTTTCAAAGTGGGGGCGCTAGGGGGGCCTCAGAAAATTGGAGTGAAGATAAGAAAAAAATGAAAAAATAGAATTCAATTTTTTTTTTAAATCATTATAAATTTTTTTTCACAATTTATTTTTATATGAAGGACAAAGGAGTTTGAACTGGTTTTGACTGAATGAATTTGTGTTTATAAGCAAAAATCCGAATTTCGTCTTAACTCCGCAAAAGAAGGCTATTCTTGTGTTTCTTTCTCATACAAGGTCATTTAAGGAGGTTTAATCATGGAACCTACTTGGAATGGCTATATATGAAGGACAAAGGAGTTTGAAATTGTTTTGACTGAAGGAATTCATTTTATAGCAAAAATACCAATTTGGCCTTAACTCGCAAAAGTAAGGCTATTCCTGTTTTTCTTTCTCATACAAGGTCATTTAAAGAGGTTTATGCATGGAACATACTTAGAATGGCTATATATGAAGGACAAAGGAGTTTGAACTTGTTTTGATTGAAGGAATATGTGTTTATAGCAAAAATACCAATTTGGCCTTAACTCGCAAAAGTAAGGCTATTCCTGTTTTTCTTTCTCAAACAAGGTCATTTAAAGGGGTTTATGCATGGAACATACTTAGAATGGATATATATGAAGGACAAAGGAGTTTGAACTGGTTTTGACTGAAGGAATTGGTGTTTATAAGCAAAAATCCGAATTTCGACTTAACTCGCCAAAGTAAGGCTATTCTTGTTTTTCTTTCTCATACAAGGTCATTTAAAGAAGTTTATGCATGGAACCAACTTAGAATTGATATATATTAAGGACAAAAGAGTTTGAACTGGTTTTGACTGAATGAATTGGTGTTTATAGCAAAAATACCAATTTGGCCTTAACTCGCAAAAGTAAGGCTATTCCTGTTTTTCTTTCTCATACAAGGTCATTTAAAGACGTTTATGCATGGAACATACTTAGAATGGCTATATATGAAGGACAAAGGAGTTTGAACTTGTTTTGACTGAAGGAATATGTGTTTATAGCAAAAATACCAATTTGGCCTTAACTCGCAAAAGTAAGGCTATTCCTGTTTTTCTTACGCAAACAAGGTCATTTAAAGGGGTTTATGCATGGAACATACTTAGAATGGCTATATATGAAGGACAAAAGAGTTTTAACTGGTTTTGACTGAAGGAATTGGTGTTTATAGCAAAAATACCAATTTGGCCTTAACTCGCAAAAGTAAGGCTATTCCTGTTTTTCTTTCTCAAACAAGGTCATTTAAAGAGGTTTATGCATGGAACATACTTAGAATGGCTATATATGAAGGACAAAAGAGTTTGAACTGGTTTTGACTGAAGGAATTGGTGTTTATAAGCAAAAATGCCAATTTGGCCTTAACTCGCAAAAGTAAGGCTATTCCTGTTTTTCTTTCTCATACAAGGTCATTTAAAGAAGTTTATGCATGGAACCAACTTAGAATTTATATATATCAAGGACAAAAGAGTTAGAACTTGTTTTGACTGAAGGAATTCATTTTATAGCAAAAATACCAATTTGGCCTTAACTCGCAAAAGTAAGGCTATTCCTGTTTTTCTTTCTCAAACAAGGTCATTTAAAGTGGTTTATGTATGGAACATACTTAGAATGGATATATATGAAGGACAAAGGAGTTTGAACTGGTTTTGACTGAAGGAATTGGTGTTTATAGCAAAAATACCAATTTGGCCTTAACTCGCCAAAGTGAGGCTATTCCTGTTTTTCTTTCTCAAACAAGGTCATTTAAAGGGGTTTATGCATGGAACATACTTAGAATGGATATATATGAAGGACAAAGGAGTTTGAACTGGTTTTGACTGAAGGAATTGGTGTTTATAGCAAAAATACCAATTTGGCCTTAACGCGCAAAAGTAAGGCTATTCCTGTTTTTCTTACGCAAACAAGGTCATTTAAAGGGGTTTATGCATGGAACATACTTAGAATGGCTATATATGAAGGACAAAAGAGTTTTAACTGGTTTTGACTGAAGGAATTGGTGTTTATAGCAAAAATACCAATTTGGCCTTAACTCGCAAAAGTAAGGCTATTCCTATTTTTCTTTCTCAAACAAGGTCATTTAAAGAGGTTTATGCATGGAACATACTTAGAATGGCTATATATGAAGGACAAAAGAGTTTGAACTGGTTTTGACTGAAGGAATTGGTGTTTATAAGCAAAATTGCCAATTTGGCCTTAACTCGCAAAAGTAAGGCTATTCCTGTTTTTCTTTCTCATACAAGGTCATTTAAAGAGGTTTATGCATGGAACATACTTAGAATGGCTATATATGAAGGACAAAGGAGTTTTGAACTTGTTTTGACTGAAGGAATATGTGTTTATAGCAAAAATACCAATTTGGCCTTAACTCGCAAAAGTAAGGCTATTCCTGTTTTTCTTTCTCAAACAAGGTCATTTAAAGGGGTTTATGCATGGAACATACTTAGAATGGATATATATGAAGGACAAAGGAGTTTGAACTGGTTTTGACTGAAGGAATATGTGTTTATAAGCAAAAATCCGAATTTCAACTTAACTCGCCAAAGTAAGGCTATTCTTGTTTTTCTTTCTCATACAAGGTCATTTAAAGAAGTTTATGCATGGAACCAACTTAGAATTGATATATATTAAGGACAAAAGAGTTTGAACTGGTTTTGACTGAAGGAATTGGTGTTTATAGCAAAAATACCAATTTGGCCTTAACACGCAAAAGTAAGGCTATTCCTGTTTTTCTTTCTCAAACAAGGTCATTTAAAGGGGTTTATGCATGGAACATACTTAGAATGGCTATATATGAAGGACAAAGGAGTTTGAACTTGTTTTGACTGAAGGAATATGTGTTTATAGCAAAAATACCAATTTGGCCTTAACTCGCAAAAGTAAGGCTATTCCTGTTTTTCTTTCTCAAACAAGGTCATTTAAAGAGGTTTATGCATGGAACATACTTAGAATGGCTATATATGAAGGACAAAGGAGTTTGAACTGGTTTTGACTGAAGGAATTGGTGTTTATAAGCAAAAATCCGAATTTCGACTTAACTCGCCAAAGTAAGGCTATTCTTGTTTTTCTTTCTCATACAAGGTCATTTAAAGAAGTTTATGCATGGAACCAACTTAGAATTGATATATATTAAGGACAAAAGAGTTTGAACTGGTTTTGACTGAAGGAATTGGTGTTTATAGCAAAAATACCAATTTGGCCTTAACTCACCAAAGTAAGGCTATTCCTGTTTTTCTTTCTCATACAAGGTCATTTAAAGGGGTTTATGCATGGAACATACTTGGAATGGCTATATATGAAGGACAAAGGAGTTTGAACTTGTTTTGACTGAAGGAATATGTGTTTATAGCAAAAATACCAATTTGGCCTTAACTCTCAAAAGTAAGGCTATTCCTGTTTTTCTTTCTCATACAAGGTCATTTAAAGAGGTTTATGCATGGAACATACTTAGAATGGCTATATATGAAGGACAAAGGAGTTTGAACTTGTTTTGACAGAAGGAATATGTGTTTATAGCAAAAATACCAATTTGGCCTTAACTCGCAAAAGTAAGGCTATTCCTGTTTTTCTTTCTCAAACAAGGTCATTTAAAGGGGTTTATGCATGGAACATACTGAGAATGGCTATATATGAAGGACAAAGGAGTTTGAACTTGTTTTGACTGAAGGAATATGTGTTTATAGCAAAAATACCAATTTGGCCTTAACTCGCCAAAGTAAGGCTATTCTTGTTTTTCTTTCTCATACAAGGTCATTTAAAGAAGTTTATGCATGGAACCAACTTAGAATTGATATATATTAAGGGCAAAAGAGTTTGAACTTGTTTTGACTGAAGGAATTGGTGTTTATAGCAAAAATACCAATTTGGCCTTAACTCGCAAAAGTAAGGCTATTCCTGTTTTTCTTTCTCAAACAAGGTCATTTAAAGGGGTTTATGCATGGAACATACTTAGAATGGATATATATGAAGGACAAAGGAGTTTGAACTTGTTTTGACTGAAGGAATATGTGTTTATAGCAAAAATACCAATTTGGCCTTAACTCGCAAAAGTAAGGTTATTCCTGTTTTTCTTTCTCAAACAAGGTCATTTAAAAGGGTTTATGCATGGAACATACTTAGAATGGATATATATGAAGGACAAAGGAGTTTGAACTGGTTTTGACTGAAGGCATTTGTGTTTATAAGCAAAAATCCGAATTTCGACTTAACTCGCCAAAGTAAGGCTATTCTTGTTTTTCTTTCTCATACAAGGTCATTTAAAGAAGTTTATGCATGGAACCAACTTAGAATTGATATATATTAAGGACAAAAGAGTTTGAACTGGTTTTGACTGAAGGAATTGGTGTTTATAGCAAAAATACCAATTTGGCCTTAACTCACCAAAGTAAGGCTATTCCTGTTTTTCTTTCTCATACAAGGTCATTTAAAGGGGTTTATGCATGGAACATACTTGGAATGGCTATATATGAAGGACAAAGGAGTTTGAACTTGTTTTGACTGAAGGAATATGTGTTTATAGCAAAAATACCAATTTGGCCTTAACTCTCAAAAGTAAGGCTATTCCTGTTTTTCTTTCTCATACAAGGTCATTTAAAGAGGTTTATGCATGGAACATACTTAGAATGGCTATATATGAAGGACAAAGGAGTTTGAACTTGTTTTGACAGAAGGAATATGTGTTTATAGCAAAAATACCAATTTGGCCTTAACTCGCAAAAGTAAGGCTATTCCTGTTTTTCTTTCTCAAACAAGGTCATTTAAAGGGGTTTATGCATGGAACATACTGAGAATGGCTATATATGAAGGACAAAGGAGTTTGAACTTGTTTTGACTGAAGGAATTGGTGTTTATAGCAAAAATACCAATTTGGCCTTAACTCGCAAAAGTAAGGCTATTCCTGTTTTTCTTTCTCAAACAAGGTCATTTAAAGGGGTTTATGCATGGAACATACTTAGAATGGATATATATGAAGGACAAAGGAGTTTGAACTTGTTTTGACTGAAGGAATATGTGTTTATAGCAAAAATACCAATTTGGCCTTAACTCGCAAAAGTAAGGTTATTCCTGTTTTTCTTTCTCAAACAAGGTCATTTAAAAGGGTTTATGCATGGAACATACTTAGAATGGATATATATGAAGGACAAAGGAGTTTGAACTGGTTTTGACTGAAGGCATTTGTGTTTATAAGCAAAAATCCGAATTTCGACTTAACTCGCCAAAGTAAGGCTATTCTTGTTTTTCTTTCTCATACAAGGTCATTTAAAGAAGTTTATGCATGGAACCAACTTAGAATTGATATATATTAAGGACAAAAGAGTTTGAACTGGTTTTGACTAAAGGAATTGGTGTTTATAGCAAAAATACCAATTTGGCCTTAACTCGCAAAAGTAAGGCTATTCCTGTTTTTTTTTCTCATACAAGGTCATTTAAAGAGGTTTATGCATGGAACATACTTAGAATGGCTATATATGAAGGACAAAGGAGTTTGAACTGGTTTTGACTGAAGGAATTGGTGTTTATAGCAAAAATACCAATTTGGCCTTAACTCGCAAAAGTAAGGCTATTCCTGTTTTTCTTTCTCAAACAAGGTCATTTAAAGGGGTTTATGCATGGAACATACTTAGAATGGATATATATGAAGGACAAAGGAGTTTGAACTTGTTTTGACTGAAGGAATATGTGTTTATAGCAAAAATACCAATTTGGCCTTAACTCGCAAAAGTAAGTCTATTCCTGTTTTTCTTTCTCAAACAAGGTCATTTAAAGGGGTTTATGCATGGAACATACTTAGAATGGCTATATATGAAGGACAAAGGAGTTTGAACTGGTTTTGACTGAAGGAATTGGTGTTTATAAGCAAAAATCCGAATTTCGACTTAACTCGCCAAAGTAAGGCTATTCTTGTTTTTCTTTCTCATACAAGGTCATTTAAAGAAGTTTATGCATGGAACCAACTTAGAATTGATATATATTAAGGACAAAAGAGTTTGAACTGGTTTTGACTGAAGGAATTCATTTTATAGCAAAAATACTTATTTGGCCTTAACTCGCAAAAGTAAGGCTATTCCTGTTTTTCTTTCTCATACAAGGTCATTTAAAGACGTTTATGCATGGAACATACTTAGAATGGCTATATATGAAGGACAAAGGAGTTTGAACTTGTTTTGACTGAAGGAATTGGTGTTTATAGCAAAAATACCAATTTGGCCTTAACTCGCCAAAGTAAGGCTATTCTTGTTTTTCTTTCTCATACAAGGTCATTTAAAGAAGTTTATGCATGGAACATACTTAGAATTGATATATATTAAGGACAAAAGAGTTTGAACTGGTTTTGACTGAAGGAATTGGTGTTTATAGCAAAAATACCAATTTGGCCTTAACTCGCAAAAGTAAGGCTATTCCTGTTTTTCTTTCTCATACAAGGTCATTTAAAGACGTTTATGCATGGAACATACTTAGAATGGCTATATATGAAGGACAAAGGAGTTTGAACTTGTTTTGACTGAAGGAATATGTGTTTATAGCAAAAATACCAATTTGGCCTTTACTCGCAAAAGTAAGGCTATTCCTGTTTTTCTTTCTCAAACAAGGTCATTTAAAGGGGTTTATGCATGGAACATACTTAGAATGGCTATATATGAAGGACAAAGGAGTTTGAACTTGTTTTGACTGAAGGAATATGTGTTTATAGCAAAAATACCAATTTGGCCTTAACTCGCCAAAGTAAGGCTATTATTGTTTTTCTTTCTCATACAAGGTCATTTAAAGAAGTTTATGCATGGAACCAACTTAGAATTGATATATATTAAGGACAAAAGAGTTTGAACTGGTTTTGACTGAAGGAATTGGTGTTTATAGCAAAAATACCAATTTGGCCTTAACTCGCAAAAGTAAGGCTATTCCTGTTTTTCTTTCTCAAACAAGGTCATTTAAAGGGGTTTATGCATGGAACATACTTAGAATGGATATATATGAAGGACAAAGGAGTTTGAACTTGTTTTGACTGAAGGAATATGTGTTTATAGCAAAAATACCAATTTGGCCTTAACTCGCAAAAGTAAGGTTATTCCTGTTTTTCTTTCTCAAACAAGGTCATTTAAAGACGTTTATGCATGGAACATACTTAGAATGGCTATATATGAAGGACAAAGGAGTTTGAACTGGTTTTGACTGAAGGAATTGGTGTTTATAAGCAAAAATCCGAATTTCGACTTAACTCGCCAAAGTAAGGCTATTCTTGTTTTTCTTTCTCATACAAGGTCATTTAAAGAAGTTTATGCATGGAACATACTTAGAATGGATATATATTAAGGACAAAAGAGTTTGAACTGGTTTTGACTGAAGGAATTGGTGTTTATAGCAAAAATACCAATTTGGCCTTAACTCGCAAAAGTAAGGCTATTCCTGTTTTTCTTTCTCATACAAGGTCATTTAAAGGGGTTTATGCATGGAACATACTTAGAATGGCTATATATGAAGGACAAAGGAGTTTGAACTTGTTTTGACTGAAGGAATATGTGTTTATAGCAAAAATACCAATTTGGCCTTTACTCGCAAAAGTAAGGCTATTCCTGTTTTTCTTTCTCAAACAAGGTCATTTAAAGGGGTTTATGCATGGAACATACTTAGAATGGATATATATGAAGGACAAAGGAGTTTGAACTGGTTTTGACTGAAGGAATTGGTGTTTATAAGCAACAATCCGAATTTCGACTTAACTCGCCAAAGTAAGGCTATTCTTGTTTTTCTTTCTCATACAAGGTCATTTAAAGAAGTTTATGCATGGAACCAACTTAGAATTGATATATATTAAGGACAAAAGAGTTTGAACTGGTTTTGACTGAAGGAATTGGTGTTTATAGCAAAAATACCAATTTGGCCTTAACTCGCAAAAGTAAGGCTATTCCTGTTTTTCTTTCTCAAACAAGGTCATTTAAAGGGGTTTATGCATGGAACATACTTAGAATGGATATATATGAAGGACAAAAGAGTTTGAACTGGTTTTGACTGAAGGAATTCATTTTATAGCAAAAATACTTATTTGGCCTTAACTCGCAAAAGTAAGGCTATTCCTGTTTTTCTTTCTCATACAAGGTCATTTAAAGACGTTTATGCATGGAACATACTTAGAATGGCTATATATGAAGGACAAAGGAGTTTGAACTTGTTTTGACTGAAGGAATTGGTGTTTATAGCAAAAATACCAATTTGGCCTTAACTCGCCAAAGTAAGGCTATTCTTGTTTTTCTTTCTCATACAAGGTCATTTAAAGAAGTTTATGCATGGAACATACTTAGAATTGATATATATTAAGGACAAAAGAGTTTGAACTGGTTTTGACTGAAGGAATTGGTGTTTATAGCAAAAATACCAATTTGGCCTTAACTCGCAAAAGTAAGGCTATTCCTGTTTTTCTTTCTCATACAAGGTCATTTAAAGACGTTTATGCATGGAACATACTTAGAATGGCTATATATGAAGGACAAAGGAGTTTGAACTTGTTTTGACTGAAGGAATATGTGTTTATAGCAAAAATACCAATTTGGCCTTTACTCGCAAAAGTAAGGCTATTCCTGTTTTTCTTTCTCAAACAAGGTCATTTAAAGGGGTTTATGCATGGAACATACTTAGAATGGATATATATGAAGGACAAAGGAGTTTGAACTGGTTTTGACTGAAGGAATTGGTGTTTATAAGCAACAATCCGAATTTCGACTTAACTCGCCAAAGTAAGGCTATTCTTGTTTTTCTTTCTCATACAAGGTCATTTAAAGAAGTTTATGCATGGAACCAACTTAGAATTGATATATATTAAGGACAAAAGAGTTTGAACTGGTTTTGACTGAAGGAATTGGTGTTTATAGCAAAAATACCAATTTGGCCTTAACTCGCAAAAGTAAGGCTATTCCTGTTTTTCTTTCTCAAACAAGGTCATTTAAAGGGGTTTATGCATGGAACATACTTAGAATGGATATATATGAAGGACAAAAGAGTTTGAACTGGTTTTGACTGAAGGAATTCATTTTATAGCAAAAATACTTATTTGGCCTTAACTCGCAAAAGTAAGGCTATTCCTGTTTTTCTTTCTCATACAAGGTAATTTAAAGACGTTTATGCATGGAACATACTTAGAATGGCTATATATGAAGGACAAAGGAGTTTGAACTTGTTTTGACTGAAGGAATTGGTGTTTATAGCAAAAATACCAATTTGGCCTTAACTCGCAAAAGTAAGGCTATTCCTGTTTTTCTTTCTCAAACAAGGTCATTTAAAGACGTTTATGCATGGAACATACTTAGAATGGCTATATATGAAGGACAAAGGAGTTTGAACTGGTTTTGACTGAAGGAATTGGTGTTTATAAGCAAAAATCCGAATTTCGACTTAACTCGCCAAAGTAAGGCTATTCTTGTTTTTCTTTCTCATACAAGGTCATTTAAAGAAGTTTATGCATGGAACATACTTAGAATTGATATATATTAAGGACAAAAGAGTTTGAACTGGTTTTGACTGAAGGAATTGGTGTTTATAGCAAAAATACCAATTTGGCCTTAACTCGCCAAAGTAAGGCTATTCTTGTTTTTCTTTCTCATACAAGGTCATTTAAAGACGTTTATGCATGGAACATACTTAGAATGGCTATATATGAAGGACAAAGGAGTTTGAACTTGTTTTGACTGAAGGAATATGTGTTTATAGCAAAAATACCAATTTGGCCTTAACTCGCAAAAGTAAGGCTATTCCTGTTTTTCTTTCTCAAACAAGGTCATTTAAAGGGGTTTATGCATGGAACATACTTAGAATGGATATATATGAAGGACAAAGGAGTTTGAATTGGTTTTGACTGAAGGAATTGGTGTTTATAAGCAAAAATCCGAATTTCGACTTAACTCGCCAAAGTAAGGCTATTCTTGTTTTTCTTTCTCATACAAGGTCATTTAAAGAAGTTTATGCATGGAACCAACTTAGAATTGATATATATTAAGGACAAAAGAGTTTGAACTGGTTTTGACTGAAGGAATTGGTGTTTATAGCAAAAATACCAATTTGGCCTTAACTCGCAAAAGTAAGGCTATTCCTGTTTTTCTTTCTCAAACAAGGTCATTTAAAGGGGTTTATGCATGGAACATACTTAGAATGGATATATATGAAGGACAAAGGAGTTTGAACTTGTTTTGACTGAAGGAATATGTGTTTATAGCAAAAATACCAATTTGGCCTTAACGCGCAAAAGTAAGGCTATTCCTGTTTTTCTTTCTCAAACAAGGTCATTTAAAGGGGTTTATGCATGGAACATACTTAGAATGGATATATATGAAGGACAAAGGAGTTTGAACTTGTTTTGACTGAAGGAATTGGTGTTTATAAGCAAAAATCCGAATTTTGACTTTACTCGCCAAAGTGAGGCTATTCTTGTTTTTCTTTCTCAAACAAGGTCATTTAAAGGGGTTTATGCATGGAAACAACTTAGAATTGATATATATTAAGGACAAAAGAGTTTGAACTGGTTTTGACTGAAGGAATTCATTTTATAGCAAAAATACCAATTTGGCCTTAACTCGCAAAAGTAAGGCTATTCCTGTTTTTCTTTCTCATACAAGGTCATTTAAAGACGTTTATGCATGGAACATACTTAGAATGGCTATATATGAAGGACAAAGGAGTTTGAACTTGTTTTGACTGAAGGAATTGGTGTTTATAGCAAAAATACCAATTTGGCCTTAACTCGCAAAAGTAAGGCTATTCCTGTTTTTCTTTCTCAAACAAGGTCATTTAAAGGGGTTTATGCATGGAACATACTTAGAATGGCTATATATGAAGGACAAAGGAGTTTGAACTTGTTTTGACTGAAGGAATATGTGTTTATAAGCAAAAATCCGAATTTCGACTTAACTCGCCAAAGTAAGGCTATTCTTGTTTTTCTTTCTCATACAAGGTCATTTAAAGAAGTTTATGCATGGAACATACTTAGAATTGATATATATTAAGGACAAAAGAGTTTGAACTGGTTTTGACTGAAGGAATTGGTGTTTATAGCAAAAATACCAATTTGGCCTTAACTCGCAAAAGTAAGGCTATTCCTGTTTTTCTTTCTCAAACAAGGTCATTTAAAGGGGTTTATGCATGGAACATACTTAGAATGGATATATATGAAGGACAAAGGAGTTTGAACTTGTTTTGACTGAAGGAATATGTGTTTATAGCAAAAATACCAATTTGGCCTTAACTCGCAAAAGTAAGGCTATTCCTGTTTTTCTTTCTCAATCAAGGTCATTTAAAGGGGTTTATGCATGGAACATACTTAGAATGGATATATATGAAGGACAAAGGAATTTGAACTTGTTTTGACTGAAGGAATATGTGTTTATAGCAAAAATACCAATTTGGCCTTAACTCGCAAAAGTAAGGCTATTCCTGTTTTTCTTTCTCAATCAAGGTCATTTAAAGGGGTTTATGCATGGAACATACTTAGAATGGATATATATGAAGGACAAAGGAGTTTGAACTTGTTTTGACTGAAGGAATTGGTGTTTATAAGCAAAAATCCGAATTTCGACTTTACTCGTCAAAGTGAGGCTATTCTTGTTTTTCTTTCTCAAACAAGGTCATTTAAAGGGGTTTATGCATGGAAACAACTTAGAATTGATATATATTAAGGACAAAAGAGTTTGAACTGGTTTTGACTGAAGGAATTGGTGTTTATAGCAAAAATACCAATTTGGCCTTAACTCGCAAAAGTAAGGCTATTCCTGTTTTTCTTTCTCAAACAAGGTCATTTAAAGGGGTTTATGCATGGAACGTACTTAGAATGGATATATATGAAGGACAAAGGAGTTTGAACTTGTTTTGACTGAAGGAATATGTGTTTATAGCAAAAATACCAATTTGGCCTTAACTCGCAAAAGTAAGGCTATTCCTGTTTTTCTTTCTCAATCAAGGTCATTTAAAGGGGTTTATGCATGGAACATACTTAGAATGGATATATATGAAGGACAAAGGAATTTGAACTTGTTTTGACTGAAGGAATATGTGTTTATAGCAAAAATACCAATTTGGCCTTAACTCGCAAAAGTAAGGCTATTCCTGTTTTTCTTTCTCAAACAAGGTCATTTAAAGGGGTTTATGCATGGAACATACTTAGAATGGATATATATGAAGGACAAAGGAGTTTGAACTTGTTTTGACTGAAGGAATATGTGTTTATAAGCAAAAATCTGAATTTCGACTTAACTCGCCAAAGTAAGGCTATTCTTGTTTTTCTTTCTCATACAAGGTCATTTAAAGACGTTTATGCATGGAACATACTTAGAATGGCTATATATGAAGGACAAAGGAGTTTGAACTTGTTTTGACTGAAGGAATTGGTGTTTATAGCAAAAATACCAATTTGGCCTTAACTCGCAAAAGTAAGGCTATTCCTGTTTTTCTTTCTCAAACAAGGTCATTTAAAGGGGTTTATGCATGGAACATACTTAGAATGGCTATATATGAAGGACAAAGGAATTTGAACTTGTTTTGACTGAAGGAATATGTGTTTATAAGCAAAAATCCGAATTTCGACTTAACTCGCCAAAGTAAGGCTATTCTTGTTTTTCTTTCTCATACAAGGTCATTTAAAGAAGTTTATGCATGGAACCAACTTAGAATTGATATATATTAAGGACAAAAGAGTTTGAACTGGTTTTGACTGAAGGAATTGGTGTTTATAGCAAAAATACCAATTTGGCCTTAACTCGCAAAAGTAAGGCTATTCCTGTTTTTCTTTCTCAAACAAGGTCATTTAAAGGGGTTTATGCATGGAACATACTTAGAATGGCTATATATGAAGGACAAAGGAATTTGAACTTGTTTTGACTGAAGGAATATGTGTTTATAAGCAAAAATACCAATTTG
The DNA here is from genome assembly GCF_027942865.1 of Odontesthes bonariensis. Taxonomy (NCBI): domain Eukaryota; kingdom Metazoa; phylum Chordata; class Actinopteri; order Atheriniformes; family Atherinopsidae; genus Odontesthes; species Odontesthes bonariensis. Next base: position 32,511,536 of record NC_134514.1, read on the forward strand.
GCCTTAACTCGCAAAAGTAAGGCTATTCCTGTTTTTCTTTCTCAAACAAGGTCATTTAAAGGGGTTTATGCATGGAACATACTTAGAATGGCTATATATGAAGGACAAAGGAGTTTGAACTTGTTTTGACTGAAGGAATATGTGTTTATAAGCAAAAATCCGAATTTCGACTTAACTCGCCAAAGTAAGGCTATTCTTGTTTTTCTTTCTCATACAAGGTCATTTAAAGAAGTTTATGCATGGAACCAACTTAGAATTGATATATATTAAGGACAAAAGAGTTTGAACTGGTTTTGACTGAAGGAATTGGTGTTTATAGCAAAAATACCAATTTGGCCTTAACTCGCAAAAGTAAGGCTATTCCTGTTTTTCTTTCTCAAACAAGGTCATTTAAAGGGGTTTATGCATGGAACATACTTAGAATGGATATATATGAAGGACAAAGGAGTTTGAACTTGTTTTGACTGAAGGAATATGTGTTTATAAGCAAAAATCCGAATTTCGACTTAACTCGCCAAAGTAAGGCTATTCTTGTTTTTCTTTCTCATACAAGGTCATTTAAAGAAGTTTATGCATGGAACCAACTTAGAATTGATATATATTAAGGACAAAAGAGTTTGAACTGGTTTTGACTGAAGGAATTGGTGTTTATAGCAAAAATACCAATTTGGCCTTAACTCGCAAAAGTAAGGCTATTCCTGTTTTTCTTTCTCAAACAAGGTCATTTAAAGGGGTTTATGCATGGAACATACTTAGAATGGATATATATGAAGGACAAAGGAGTTTGAACTTGTTTTGACTGAAGGAATTGGTGTTTATAGCAAAAATACCAATTTGGCCTTAACTCGCAAAAGTAAGGCTATTCCTGTTTTTCTTTCTCAAACAAGGTCATTTAAAGGGGTTTATGCATGGAACATACTTAGAATGGATATATATGAAGGACAAAGGAGTTTGAACTTGTTTTGACTGAAGGAATATGTGTTTATAGCAAAAATACCAATTTGGCCTTAACTCGCAAAAGTAAGGCTATTCCTGTTTTTCTTTCTCAATCAAGGTCATTTAAAGGGGTTTATGCATGGAACATACTTAGAATGGCTATATATGAAGGACAAAGGAGTTTGAACTTGTTTTGACTGAAGGAATTGGTGTTTATAGCAAAAATACCAATTTGGCCTTAACTCGCAAAAGTAAGGCTATTCCTGTTTTTCTTTCTCAAACAAGGTCATTTAAAGGGGTTTATGCATGGAACATACTTAGAATGGCTATATATGAAGGACAAAGGAATTTGAACTTGTTTTGACTGAAGGAATATGTGTTTATAAGCAAAAATCTGAATTTCGACTTAACTCGCCAAAGTAAGGCTATTCTTGTTTTTCTTTCTCATACAAGGTCATTTAAAGAAGTTTATGCATGGAACCAACTTAGAATTGATATATATTAAGGACAAAAGAGTTTGAACTGGTTTTGACTGAAGGAATTGGTGTTTATAGCAAAAATACCAATTTGGCCTTAACTCGCAAAAGTAAGGCTATTCCTGTTTTTCTTTCTCAAACAAGGTCATTTAAAGGGGTTTATGCATGGAACATACTTAGAATGGATATATATGAAGGACAAAGGAGTTTGAATTTGTTTTGACTGAAGGAATATGTGTTTATAGCAAAAATACCAATTTGGCCTTAACTCGCAAAAGTAAGGCTATTCCTGTTTTTCTTTCTCAATCAAGGTCATTTAAAGGGGTTTATGCATGGAACATACTTAGAATGGATATATATGAAGGACAAAGGAATTTGAACTTGTTTTGACTGAAGGAATATGTGTTTATAGCAAAAATACCAATTTGGCCTTAACTCGCAAAAGTAAGGCTATTCCTGTTTTTCTTTCTCAAACAAGGTCATTTAAAGGGGTTTATGCATGGAACATACTTAGAATGGATATATATGAAGGACAAAGGAGTTTGAACTTGTTTTGACTGAAGGAATTGGTGTTTATAAGCAAAAATCCGAATTTCGACTTTACTCGCCAAAGTGAGGCTATTCTTGTTTTTCTTTCTCAAACAAGGTCATTTAAAGGGGTTTATGCATGGAAACAACTTAGAATTGATATATATTAAGGACAAAAGAGTTTGAACTGGTTTTGACTGAAGGAATTCATTTTATAGCAAAAATACCAATTTGGCCTTAACTCGCAAAAGTAAGGCTATTCCTGTTTTTCTTTCTCATACAAGGTCATTTAAAGACGTTTGTGCATGGAACATACTTAGAATGGCTATATATGAAGGACAAAGGAGTTTGAACTTGTTTTGACTGAAGGAATATGTGTTTATAGCAAAAATACCAATTTGGCCTTAACTTGCAAAAGTAAGGCTATTCCTGTTTTTCTTTCTCATACAAGGTCATTTAAAGACGTTTATGCATGGAACATACTTAGAATGGCTATATATGAAGGACAAAGGAGTTTGAACTTGTTTTGACTGAAGGAATATGTGTTTATAAGCAAAAATCCGAATTTCGACTTAACTCGCCAAAGTAAGGCTATTCTTGTTTTTCTTTCTCATACAAGGTCATTTAAAGAAGTTTATGCATGGAACCAACTTAGAATTGATATATATTAAGGACAAAAGAGTTTGAACTGGTTTTGACTGAAGGAATTGGTGTTTATAGCAAAAATACCAATTTGGCCTTAACTCGCAAAAGTAAGGCTATTCCTGTTTTTCTTTCTCAAACAAGGTCATTTAAAGGGGTTTATGCATGGAACATACTTAGAATGGATATATATGAAGGACAAAGGAGTTTGAACTTGTTTTGACTGAAGGAATATGTGTTTATAAGCAAAAATCCGAATTTCGACTTAACTCGCCAAAGTAAGGCTATTCTTGTTTTTCTTTCTCATACAAGGTCATTTAAAGAAGTTTATGCATGGAACCAACTTAGAATTGATATATATTAAGGACAAAAGAGTTTGAACTGGTTTTGACTGAAGGAATTGGTGTTTATAGCAAAAATACCAATTTGGCCTTAACTCGCAAAAGTAAGGCTATTCCTGTTTTTCTTTCTCAAACAAGGTCATTTAAAGGGGTTTATGCATGGAACATACTTAGAATGGATATATATGAAGGACAAAGGAGTTTGAACTTGTTTTGACTGAAGGAATTGGTGTTTATAGCAAAAATACCAATTTGGCCTTAACTCGCAAAAGTAAGGCTATTCCTGTTTTTCTTTCTCATACAAGGTCATTTAAAGACGTTTATGCATGGAACATACTTAGAATGGCTATATATGAAGGACAAAGGAGTTTGAACTTGTTTTGACTGAAGGAATTGGTGTTTATAGCAAAAATACCAATTTGGCCTTAACTCGCAAAAGTAAGGCTATTCCTGTTTTTCTTTTTCAAACAAGGTCATTTAAAGGGGTTTATGCATGGAACATACTTAGAATGGCTATATATGAAGGACAAAGGAATTTGAACTTGTTTTGACTGAAGGAATATGTGTTTATAAGCAAAAATACCAATTTTGCCTTAACTCGCAAAAGTAAGGCTATTCCTGTTTTTCTTTCTCAATCAAGGTCATTTAAAGGGGTTTATGCATGGAACATACTTAGAATGGATATATATGAAGGACAAAGGAATTTGAACTTGTTTTGACTGAAGGAATATGTGTTTATAGCAAAAATACCAATTTGGCCTTAACTCGCAAAAGTAAGGCTATTCCTGTTTTTCTTTCTCAAACAAGGTCATTTAAAGGGGTTTATGCATGGAACATACTTAGAATGGCTATATATGAAGGACAAAGGAATTTGAACTTGTTTTGACTGAAGGAATATGTGTTTATAAGCAAAAATACCAATTTGGCCTTAACTCGCAAAAGTAAGGCTATTCCTGTTTTTCTTTCTCAAACAAGGTCATTTAAAGGGGTTTATGCATGGAACATACTTAGAATGGATATATATGAAGGACAAAGGAGTTTGAACTGGTTTTGACTGAAGGAATTGGTGTTTATAAGCAAAAATCCGAATTTCGACTTAACTCGCCAAAGTAAGGCTATTCTTGTTTTTCTTTCTCATACAAGGTCATTTAAAGAAGTTTATGCATGGAAACAACTTAGAATTGATATATATTAAGGACAAAAGAGTTTGAACTGGTTTTGACCGAAGGAATTCATTTTATAGCAAAAATACCAATTTGGCCTTAACTCGCAAAAGTAAGGCTATTCCTGTTTTTCTTTCTCATACAAGGTCATTTAAAGACGTTTGTGCATGGAACATACTTAGAATGGCTATATATGAAGGACAAAGGAGTTTGAACTTGTTTTGACTGAAGGAATATGTGTTTATAGCAAAAATACCAATTTGGCCTTAACTCGCAAAAGTAAGGCTATTCCTGTTTTTCTTTCTCATACAAGGTCATTTAAAGACGTTTATGCATGGAACATACTTAGAATGGCTATATATGAAGGACAAAGGAGTTTGAACTTGTTTTGACTGAAGGAATTGGTGTTTATAGCAAAAATACCAATTTGGCCTTAACTCGCAAAAGTAAGGCTATTCCTGTTTTTCTTTCTCAAACAAGGTCATTTAAAGGGGTTTATGCATGGAACATACTTAGAATGGCTATATATGAAGGACAAAGGAGTTTGAACTTGTTTTGACTGAAGGAATATGTGTTTATAAGCAAAAATCCGAATTTCGACTTAACTCGCCAAAGTAAGGCTATTCTTGTTTTTCTTTCTCATACAAGGTCATTTAAAGAAGTTTATGCATGGAACCAACTTAGAATTGATATATATTAAGGACAAAAGAGTTTGAACTGGTTTTGACTGAAGGAATTGGTGTTTATAGCAAAAATACCAATTTGGCCTTAACTCGCAAAAGTAAGGCTATTCCTGTTTTTCTTTCTCAAACAAGGTCATTTAAAGGGGTTTATGCATGGAACATACTTAGAATGGATATATATGAAGGACAAAGGAGTTTGAACTTGTTTTGACTGAAGGAATTGGTGTTTATAGCAAAAATACCAATTTGGCCTTAACTCGCAAAAGTAAGGCTATTCCTGTTTTTCTTTCTCAAACAAGGTCATTTAAAGGGGTTTATGCATGGAACATACTTAGAATGGATATATATGAAGGACAAAGGAGTTTGAACTTGTTTTGACTGAAGGAATATGTGTTTATAGCAAAAATACCAATTTGGCCTTAACTCGCAAAAGTAAGGCTATTCCTGTTTTTCTTTCTCAATCAAGGTCATTTAAAGGGGTTTATGCATGGAACATACTTAGAATGGCTATATATGAAGGACAAAGGAGTTTGAACTTGTTTTGACTGAAGGAATTGGTGTTTATAGCAAAAATACCAATTTGGCCTTAACTCGCAAAAGTAAGGCTATTCCTGTTTTTCTTTCTCAAACAAGGTCATTTAAAGGGGTTTATGCATGGAACATACTTAGAATGGCTATATATGAAGGACAAAGGAGTTTGAACTTGTTTTGACTGAAGGAATATGTGTTTATAAGCAAAAATCCGAATTTCGACTTAACTCGCCAAAGTAAGGCTATTCTTGTTTTTCTTTCTCATACAAGGTCATTTAAAGAAGTTTATGCATGGAACCAACTTAGAATTGATATATATTAAGGACAAAAGAGTTTGAACTGGTTTTGACTGAAGGAATTGGTGTTTATAGCAAAAATACCAATTTGGCCTTAACTCGCAAAAGTAAGGCTATTCCTGTTTTTCTTTCTCAAACAAGGTCATTTAAAGGGGTTTATGCATGGAACATACTTAGAATGGATATATATGAAGGACAAAGGAGTTTGAACTTGTTTTGACTGAAGGAATATGTGTTTATAGCAAAAATACCAATTTGGCCTTAACTCGCAAAAGTAAGGCTATTCCTGTTTTTCTTTCTCAATCAAGGTCATTTAAAGGGGTTTATGCATGGAACATACTTAGAATGGCTATATATGAAGGACAAAGGAGTTTGAACTTGTTTTGACTGAAGGAATTGGTGTTTATAGCAAAAATACCAATTTGGCCTTAACTCGCAAAAGTAAGGCTATTCCTGTTTTTCTTTCTCAAACAAGGTCATTTAAAGGGGTTTATGCATGGAACATACTTAGAATGGCTATATATGAAGGACAAAGGAATTTGAACTTGTTTTGACTGAAGGAATATGTGTTTATAAGCAAAAATCCGAATTTCGACTTAACTCGCCAAAGTAAGGCTATTCTTGTTTTTCTTTCTCATACAAGGTCATTTAAAGAAGTTTATGCATGGAACCTACTTAGAATTGATATATATTAAGGACAAAAGAGTTTGAACTGGTTTTGACTGAAGGAATTGGTGTTTATAGCAAAAATACCAATTTGGCCTTAACTCGCAAAAGTAAGGCTATTCCTGTTTTTCTTTCTTAAACAAGGTCATTTAAAGGGGTTTATGCATGGAACCAACTTAGAATGGATATATATGAAGGACAAAGGAGTTTGAATTTGTTTTGACTGAAGGAATATGTGTTTATAGCAAAAATACCAATTTGGCCTTAACTCGCAAAAGTAAGGCTATTCCTATTTTTCTTTCTCAATCAAGGTCATTTAAAGGGGTTTATGCATGGAACATACTTAGAATGGATATATATGAAGGACAAAGGAATTTGAACTTGTTTTGACTGAAGGAATATGTGTTTATAGCAAAAATACCAATTTGGCCTTAACTCGCAAAAGTAAGGCTATTCCTGTTTTTCTTTCTCAAACAAGGTCATTTAAAGGGGTTTATGCATGGAACATACTTAGAATGGATATATATGAAGGACAAAGGAGTTTGAACTTGTTTTGACTGAAGGAATTGGTGTTTATAAGCAAAAATCCGAATTTCGACTTTACTCGCCAAAGTGAGGCTATTCCTGTTTTTCTTTCTCAAACAAGGTCATTTAAAGGGGTTTATGCATGGAAACAACTTAGAATTGATATATATTAAGGACAAAAGAGTTTGAACTGGTTTTGACTGAAGGAATTGGTGTTTATAGCAAAAATACCAATTTGGCCTTAACTCGCAAAAGTAAGGCTATTCCTGTTTTTCTTTCTCAAACAAGGTCATTTAAAGGGGTTTATGCATGGAACATACTTAGAATGGATATATATGAAGGACAAAGGAGTTTGAATTTGTTTTGACTGGAGGAATATGTGTTTATAGCAAAAATACCAATTTGGCCTTAACTCGCAAAAGTAAGGCTATTCCTGTTTTTCTTTCTCATACAAGGTCATTTAAAGACGTTTATGCATGGAACATACTTAGAATGGCTATATATGAAGGACAAAGGAGTTTGAACTTGTTTTGACTGAAGGAATTGGTGTTTATAGCAAAAATACCAATTTGGCCTTAACTCGCAAAAGTAAGGCTATTCCTGTTTTTCTTTCTCAAACAAGGTCATTTAAAGGGGTTTATGCATGGAACATACTTAGAATGGCTATATATGAAGGACAAAGGAGTTTGAACTTGTTTTGACTGAAGGAATATGTGTTTATAAGCAAAAATCCGAATTTCGACTTAACTCGCCAAAGTAAGGCTATTCCTGTTTTTCTTTCTCATACAAGGTCATTTAAAGAAGTTTATGCATGGAACCAACTTAGAATTGATATATATTGAGGACAAAAGAGTTTGAACTGGTTTTGACTGAAGGAATTGGTGTTTATAGCAAAAATACCAATTTGGCCTTAACTCGCAAAAGTAAGGCTATTCCTGTTTTTCTTTCTCAAACAAGGTCATTTAAAGGGGTTTATGCATGGAACATACTTAGAATGGATATATATGAAGGACAAAGGAGTTTGAATTTGTTTTGACTGGAGGAATATGTGTTTATAGCAAAAATACCAATTTGGCCTTAACTCGCAAAAGTAAGGCTATTCCTGTTTTTCTTTCTCATACAAGGTCATTTAAAGACGTTTATGCATGGAACATACTTAGAATGGCTATATATGAAGGACAAAGGAGTTTGAACTTGTTTTGACTGAAGGAATTGGTGTTTATAGCAAAAATACCAATTTGGCCTTAACTCGCAAAAGTAAGGCTATTCCTGTTTTTCTTTCTCAAACAAGGTCATTTAAAGGGGTTTATGCATGGAACATACTTAGAATGGCTATATATGAAGGACAAAGGAGTTTGAACTTGTTTTGACTGAAGGAATTGGTGTTTATAAGCAAAAATCCGAATTTCGACTTTACTCGCCAAAGTGAGGCTATTCTTGTTTTTCTTTCTCAAACAAGGTCATTTAAAGGGGTTTATGCATGGAAACAACTTAGAATTGATATATATTAAGGACAAAAGAGTTTGAACTGGTTTTGACTGAAGGAATTCATTTTATAGCAAAAATACCAATTTGGCCTTAACTCGCAAAAGGAAGGCTATTCCTGTTTTTCTTTCTCATACAAGGTCATTTAAAGACGTTTGTGCATGGAACATACTTAGAATGGCTATATATGAAGGACAAAGGAGTTTGAACTTGTTTTGACTGAAGGAATATGTGTTTATAGCAAAAATACCAATTTGGCCTTAACTCGCAAAAGTAAGGCTATTCCTGTTTTTCTTTCTCAAACAAGGTCATTTAAAGGGGTTTATGCATGGAACATACTTAGAATGGATATATATGAAGGACAAAGGAGTTTGAACTTGTTTTGACTGAAGGAATTGGTGTTTATAGCAAAAATACCAATTTGGTAGCCTGATAAACCAGCCTAAATGGATTGGATGTCTAATTTAGTCTGGCACCGATCAATGGATACAACAGAACATTGTTGATGAGCACAACCCGTTGTCTTTCAAACCGCGTCTGTGCCTATAGGCCAACGCTCTGACCAATCAGCGCAACTGACTGTGACGTAGTAAGCGCGACAGAAAGCTTTGGTGGGAGGGGACTCTTCCAAAACTGATGCCAAGCACAGATTCTATAATAGGACAGATACGCCACTCACGGTGCATTTCCGGTTTCCAACGAGGCGATTTTGGTTGCAGTTCCACCCTCTTTCCACGTGGGGCGCCCAATTTTGGAGACCAGAATGAATGGAGTCCTATGGAGCTATACGCCCTTTCGTGCCCTTATCTCAAGATATAATTTTTTCTCTAGTAATTCGAATGTTGTTTTCGAAAGAGGGTGTTTAGAAAATACCCATGGCTGAGTTTTAGATTTTTAGAGCCACTCATTTGCTTAAAAAAAGGATTTGAAGTGTATATGACGTCATACATAGCTGGTCGACCAGCTGTCATTAGCACAATGCTAGCGCGTTGTGGACAACAAGAAGCCAACCAGTAAGAAATCAAAGGGATATATGTACTCGTTCAGTTGATTTTTTACTTGAAACCCATGTTGAGCTCTCAGAAACTACATTCAAATCTGAGCGCTCTTGAGGAGACTTAGGTGAAACTGACCATTTGTAGCATCTAGCTCCATTGGGCCCCATTCATTCTGGTCTCCACCGACGCTCCCAGTGGAATTCTGGTGGAACTGCAGCCAAAAAGCCGGTACAATGGGGCTTAATAGAGAGTGGCAAGGCTGTTCGTTATAATGGCTGTGTGCCAAGGCTGAATCAAACGAGCACTGTTCCATTGCCGCCGCCATCTTTCTTGTTGTGCTTTCGCTTGTCTATGTTCGCTTCCACTGCCCAACGTCGCACTGCTCTGTCGTCACTCCCTCAGAACCCTCTGGCCCGCCCGCGTTGATTCAAAACACATCTCTGCGTTGTGATTGGTTTAGTTGCCATCTGCCAGATTCAGGGCAGTATTTTCAAAATGACAAGTGGATCGAGGCCAGACCCAACCGCAGGCAAAACATTTTGCCGTCCAGCAGTTGGCGCTGGTTTTCCAGGCTACCAATTTGGCCTTAACTCGCAAAAGTAAGGCTATTCCTGTTTTTCTTTCTCAAACAAGGTCATTTAAAGGGGTTTATGCATGGAACATACTTAGAATGGATATATATGAAGGACAAAGGAGTTTGAACTTGTTTTGACTGAAGGAATATGTGTTTATAGCAAAAATACCAATTTGGCCTTAACTCGCAAAAGTAAGGCTATTCCTGTTTTTCTTTCTCAATCAAGGTCATTTAAAGGGGTTTATGCATGGAACATACTTAGAATGGCTATATATGAAGGACAAAGGAGTTTGAACTTGTTTTGACTGAAGGAATTGGTGTTTATAGCAAAAATACCAATTTGGCCTTAACTCGCAAAAGTAAGGCTATTCCTGTTTTTCTTTCTCAAACAAGGTCATTTAAAGGGGTTTATGCATGGAACATACTTAGAATGGCTATATATGAAGGACAAAGGAGTTTGAACTTGTTTTGACTGAAGGAATATGTGTTTATAAGCAAAAATCCGAATTTCGACTTAACTCGCCAAAGTAAGGCTATTCTTGTTTTTCTTTCTCATACAAGGTCATTTAAAGAAGTTTATGCATGGAACCAACTTAGAATTGATATATATTAAGGACAAAAGAGTTTGAACTGGTTTTGACTGAAGGAATTGGTGTTTATAGCAAAAATACCAATTTGGCCTTAACTCGCAAAAGTAAGGCTATTCCTGTTTTTCTTTCTCAAACAAGGTCATTTAAAGGGGTTTATGCATGGAACATACTTAGAATGGATATATATGAAGGACAAAGGAGTTTGAACTTGTTTTGACTGAAGGAATATGTGTTTATAGCAAAAATACCAATTTGGCCTTAACTCGCAAAAGTAAGGCTATTCCTGTTTTTCTTTCTCAATCAAGGTCATTTAAAGGGGTTTATGCATGGAACATACTTAGAATGGCTATATATGAAGGACAAAGGAGTTTGAACTTGTTTTGACTGAAGGAATTGGTGTTTATAGCAAAAATACCAATTTGGCCTTAACTCGCAAAAGTAAGGCTATTCCTGTTTTTCTTTCTCAAACAAGGTCATTTAAAGGGGTTTATGCATGGAACATACTTAGAATGGCTATATATGAAGGACAAAGGAATTTGAACTTGTTTTGACTGAAGGAATATGTGTTTATAAGCAAAAATCCGAATTTCGACTTAACTCGCCAAAGTAAGGCTATTCTTGTTTTTCTTTCTCATACAAGGTCATTTAAAGAAGTTTATGCATGGAACCAACTTAGAATTGATATATATTAAGGACAAAAGAGTTTGAACTGGTTTTGACTGAAGGAATTGGTGTTTATAGCAAAAATACCAATTTGGCCTTAACTCGCAAAAGTAAGGCTATTCCTGTTTTTCTTTCTTAAACAAGGTCATTTAAAGGGGTTTATGCATGGAACCAACTTAGAATGGATATATATGAAGGACAAAGGAGTTTGAATTTGTTTTGACTGAAGGAATATGTGTTTATAGCAAAAATACCAATTTGGCCTTAACTCGCAAAAGTAAGGCTATTCCTGTTTTTCTTTCTCAATCAAGGTCATTTAAAGGGGTTTATGCATGGAACATACTTAGAATGGATATATATGAAGGACAAAGGAATTTGAACTTGTTTTGACTGAAGGAATATGTGTTTATAGCAAAAATACCAATTTGGCCTTAACTCGCAAAAGTAAGGCTATTCCTGTTTTTCTTTCTCAAACAAGGTCATTTAAAGGGGTTTATGCATGGAACATACTTAGAATGGATATATATGAAGGACAAAGGAGTTTGAACTTGTTTTGAATGAAGGAATTGGTGTTTATAAGCAAAAATCCGAATTTCGACTTTACTCGCCAAAGTGAGGCTATTCTTGTTTTTCTTTCTCAAACAAGGTCATTTAAAGGGGTTTATGCATGGAAACAACTTAGAATTGATATATATTAAGGACAAAAGAGTTTGAACTGGTTTTGACTGAAGGAATTGGTGTTTATAGCAAAAATACCAATTTGGCCTTAACTCGCAAAAGTAAGGCTATTCCTGTTTTTCTTTCTCAAACAAGGTCATTTAAAGGGGTTTATGCATGGAACATACTTAGAATGGATATATATGAAGGACAAAGGAGTTCGAACTTGTTTTGACTGAAGGAATATGTGTTTATAGCAAAAATACCAATTTGGCCTTAACTCGCAAAAGTAAGGCTATTCCTGTTTTTCTTTCTCAATCAAGGTCATTTAAAGGGGTTTATGCATGGAACATACTTAGAATGGCTATATATGAAGGACAAAGGAGTTTGAACTTGTTTTGACTGAAGGAATTGGTGTTTATAAGCAAAAATCCGAATTTCGACTTTACTCGCCAAAGTGAGGCTATTCTTGTTTTTCTTTCTCAAACAAGGTCATTTAAAGGGGTTTATGCATGGAAACAACTTAGAATTGATATATATTAAGGACAAAAGAGTTTGAACTGGTTTTGACTGAAGGAATTCATTTTATAGCAAAAATACCAATTTGGCCTTAACTCGCAAAAGGAAGGCTATTCCTGTTTTTCTTTCTCATACAAGGTCATTTAAAGACGTTTGTGCATGGAACATACTTAGAATGGCTATATATGAAGGACAAAGGAGTTTGAACTTGTTTTGACTGAAGGAATATGTGTTTATAGCAAAAATACCAATTTGGCCTTAACTCGCAAAAGTAAGGCTATTCCTGTTTTTCTTTCTCATACAAGGTCATTTAAAGACGTTTATGCATGGAACATACTTAGAATGGCTATATATGAAGGACAAAGGAGTTTGAACTTGTTTTGACTGAAGGAATTGGTGTTTATAGCAAAAATACCAATTTGGCCTTAACTCGCAAAAGTAAGGCTATTCCTGTTTTTCTTTCTCAAACAAGGTCATTTAAAGGGGTTTATGCATGGAACATACTTAGAATGGCTATATATGAAGGACAAAGGAGTTTGAACTTGTTTTGACTGAAGGAATATGTGTTTATAAGCAAAAATCCGAATTTCGACTTAACTCGCCAAAGTAAGGCTATTCTTGTTTTTCTTTCTCATACAAGGTCATTTAAAGAAGTTTATGCATGGAACCAACTTAGAATTGATATATATTAAGGACAAAAGAGTTTGAACTGGTTTTGACTGAAGGAATTGGTGTTTATAGCAAAAATACCAATTTGGCCTTAACTCGCAAAAGTAAGGCTATTCCTGTTTTTCTTTCTCAAACAAGGTCATTTAAAGGGGTTTATGCATGGAACATACTTAGAATGGCTATATATGAAGGACAAAGGAATTTGAACTTGTTTTGACTGAAGGAATATGTGTTTATAAGCAAAAATCCGAATTTCGACTTAACTCGCCAAAGTAAGGCTATTCTTGTTTTTCTTTCTCATACAAGGTCATTTAAAGAAGTTTATGCATGGAACCAACTTAGAATTGATATATATTAAGGACAAAAGAGTTTGAACTGGTTTTGACTGAAGGAATTGGTGTTTATAGCAAAAATACCAATTTGGCCTTAACTCGCAAAAGTAAGGCTATTCCTGTTTTTCTTTCTTAAACAAGGTCATTTAAAGGGGTTTATGCATGGAACCAACTTAGAATGGATATATATGAAGGACAAAGGAGTTTGAATTTGTTTTGACTGAAGGAATATGTGTTTATAGCAAAAATACCAATTTGGCCTTAACTCGCAAAAGTAAGGCTATTCCTGTTTTTCTTTCTCAATCAAGGTCATTTAAAGGGGTTTATGCATGGAACATACTTAGAATGGATATATATGAAGGACAAAGGAATTTGAACTTGTTTTGACTGAAGGAATATGTGTTTATAGCAAAAATACCAATTTGGCCTTAACTCGCAAAAGTAAGGCTATTCCTGTTTTTCTTTCTCAAACAAGGTCATTTAAAGGGGTTTATGCATGGAACATACTTAGAATGGATATATATGAAGGACAAAGGAGTTTGAACTTGTTTTGACTGAAGGAATTGGTGTTTATAAGCAAAAATCCGAATTTCGACTTTACTCGCCAAAGTGAGGCTATTCTTGTTTTTCTTTCTCAAACAAGGTCATTTAAAGGGGTTTATGCATGGAAACAACTTAGAATTGATATATATTAAGGACAAAAGAGTTTGAACTGGTTTTGACTGAAGGAATTGGTGTTTATAGCAAAAATACCAATTTGGCCTTAACTCGCAAAAGTAAGGCTATTCCTGTTTTTCTTTCTCAAACAAGGTCATTTAAAGGGGTTTATGCATGGAACATACTTAGAATGGATATATATGAAGGACAAAGGAGTTCGAACTTGTTTTGACTGAAGGAATATGTGTTTATAGCAAAAATACCAATTTGGCCTTAACTCGCAAAAGTAAGGCTATTCCTGTTTTTCTTTCTCAATCAAGGTCATTTAAAGGGGTTTATGCATGGAACATACTTAGAATGGCTATATATGAAGGACAAAGGAGTTTGAACTTGTTTTGACTGAAGGAATTGGTGTTTATAAGCAAAAATCCGAATTTCGACTTTACTCGCCAAAGTGAGGCTATTCTTGTTTTTCTTTCTCAAACAAGGTCATTTAAAGGGGTTTATGCATGGAAACAACTTAGAATTGATATATATTAAGGACAAAAGAGTTTGAACTGGTTTTGACTGAAGGAATTCATTTTATAGCAAAAATACCAATTTGGCCTTAACTCGCAAAAGGAAGGCTATTCCTGTTTTTCTTTCTCATACAAGGTCATTTAAAGACGTTTGTGCATGGAACATACTTAGAATGGCTATATATGAAGGACAAAGGAGTTTGAACTTGTTTTGACTGAAGGAATATGTGTTTATAGCAAAAATACCAATTTGGCCTTAACTCGCAAAAGTAAGGCTATTCCTGTTTTTCTTTCTCATACAAGGTCATTTAAAGACGTTTATGCATGGAACATACTTAGAATGGCTATATATGAAGGACAAAGGAGTTTGAACTTGTTTTGACTGAAGGAATTGGTGTTTATAGCAAAAATACCAATTTGGCCTTAACTCGCAAAAGTAAGGCTATTCCTGTTTTTCTTTCTCAAACAAGGTCATTTAAAGGGGTTTATGCATGGAACATACTTAGAATGGCTATATATGAAGGACAAAGGAGTTTGAACTTGTTTTGACTGAAGGAATATGTGTTTATAAGCAAAAATCCGAATTTCGACTTAACTCGCCAAAGTAAGGCTATTCTTGTTTTTCTTTCTCATACAAGGTCATTTAAAGAAGTTTATGCATGGAACCAACTTAGAATTGATATATATTAAGGACAAAAGAGTTTGAACTGGTTTTGACTGAAGGAATTGGTGTTTATAGCAAAAATACCAATTTGGCCTTAACTCGCAAAAGTAAGGCTATTCCTGTTTTTCTTTCTCAAACAAGGTCATTTAAAGGGGTTTATGCATGGAACATACTTAGAATGGATATATATGAAGGACAAAGGAGTTTGAATTTGTTTTGACTGAAGGAATATGTGTTTATAGCAAAAATACCAATTTGGCCTTAACTCGCAAAAGTAAGGCTATTCCTGTTTTTCTTTCTCAAACAAGGTCATTTAAAGGGGTTTATGCATGGAACATACTTAGAATGGATATATATGAAGGACAAAGGAGTTTGAACTTGTTTTGACTGAAGGAATTGGTGTTTATAAGCAAAAATCCGAATTTCGACTTTACTCGCCAAAGTGAGGCTATTCTTGTTTTTCTTTCTCAAACAAGGTCATTTAAAGGGGTTTATGCATGGAAACAACTTAGAATTGATATATATTAAGGACAAAAGAGTTTGAACTGGTTTTGACTGAAGGAATTCATTTTATAGCAAAAATACCAATTTCGCCTTAACTCGCAAAAGTAAGGCTATTCCTGTTTTTCTTTCTCATACAAGGTCATTTAAAGACGTTTATGCATGGAACATACTTAGAATGGCTATATATGAAGGACAAAGGAGTTTGAACTTGTTTTGACTGAAGGAATTGGTGTTTATAGCAAAAATACCAATTTGGCCTTAACTCGCAAAAGTAAGGCTATTCCTGTTTTTCTTTCTCATACAAGGTCATTTAAAGACGTTTATGCATGGAACATACTTAGAATGGCTATATATGAAGGACAAAGGAGTTTGAACTTGTTTTGACTGAAGGAATTGGTGTTTATAGCAAAAATACCAATTTGGCCTTAACTCGCAAAAGTAAGGCTATTCCTGTTTTTCTTTCTCAAACAAGGTCATTTAAAGGGGTTTATGCATGGAACATACTTAGAATGGCTATATATGAAGGACAAAGGAGTTTGAACTTGTTTTGACTGAAGGAATATGTGTTTATAAGCAAAAATCCGAATTTCGACTTAACTCGCCAAAGTAAGGCTATTCTTGTTTTTCTTTCTCATACAAGGTCATTTAAAGAAGTTTATGCATGGAACCAACTTAGAATTGATATATATTAAGGACAAAAGAGTTTGAACTGGTTTTGACTGAAGGAATATGTGTTTATAGCAAAAATACCAATTTGGCCTTAACTCGCAAAAGTAAGGCTATTCCTGTTTTTCTTTCTCAAACAAGGTCATTTAAAGGGGTTTATGCATGGAACATACTTAGAATGGATATATATGAAGGACAAAGGAGTTTGAACTTGTTTTGACTGAAGGAATTGGTGTTTATAAGCAAAAATCCGAATTTCGACTTTACTCGCCAAAGTGAGGCTATTCTTGTTTTTCTTTCTCAAACAAGGTCATTTAAAGGGGTTTATGCATGGAAACAACTTAGAATTGATATATATTAAGGACAAAAGAGTTTGAACTGGTTTTGACTGAAGGAATTCATTTTATAGCAAAAATACCAATTTGGCCTTAACTCGCAAAAGTAAGGCTATTCCTGTTTTTCTTTCTCATACAAGGTCATTTAAAGACGTTTATGCATGGAACATACTTAGAATGGCTATATATGAAGGACAAAGGAGTTTGAACTTGTTTTGACTGAAGGAATTGGTGTTTATAGCAAAAATACCAATTTGGCCTTAACTCGCAAAAGTAAGGCTATTCCTGTTTTTCTTTCTCATACAAGGTCATTTAAAGACGTTTATGCATGGAACATACTTAGAATGGCTATATATGAAGGACAAAGGAGTTTGAACTTGTTTTGACTGAAGGAATTGGTGTTTATAGCAAAAATACCAATTTGGCCTTAACTCGCAAAAGTAAGGCTATTCCTGTTTTTCTTTCTCAAACAAGGTCATTTAAAGGGGTTTATGCATGGAACATACTTAGAATGGCTATATATGAAGGACAAAGGAGTTTGAACTTGTTTTGACTGAAGGAATATGTGTTTATAAGCAAAAATCCGAATTTCGACTTAACTCGCCAAAGTAAGGCTATTCTTGTTTTTCTTTCTCATACAAGGTCATTTAAAGAAGTTTATGCATGGAACCAACTTAGAATTGATATATATTAAGGACAAAAGAGTTTGAACTGGTTTTGACTGAAGGAATTGGTGTTTATAGCAAAAATACCAATTTGGCCTTAACTCGCAAAAGTAAGGCTATTCCTGTTTTTCTTTCTCAAACAAGGTCATTTAAAGGGGTTTATGCATGGAACATACTTAGAATGGATATATATGAAGGACAAAGGAGTTTGAATTTGTTTTGACTGAAGGAATATGTGTTTATAGCAAAAATACCAATTTGGCCTTAACTCGCAAAAGTAAGGCTATTCCTGTTTTTCTTTCTCAAACAAGGTCATTTAAAGGGGTTTATGCATGGAACATACTTAGAATGGATATATATGAAGGACAAAGGAGTTTGAACTTGTTTTGACTGAAGGAATTGGTGTTTATAAGCAAAAATCCGAATTTCGACTTTACTCGCCAAAGTGAGGCTATTCTTGTTTTTCTTTCTCAAACAAGGTCATTTAAAGGGGTTTATGCATGGAAACAACTTAGAATTGATATATATTAAGGACAAAAGAGTTTGAACTGGTTTTGACTGAAGGAATTCATTTTATAGCAAAAATACCAATTTGGCCTTAACTCGCAAAAGTAAGGCTATTCCTGTTTTTCTTTCTCATACAAGGTCATTTAAAGACGTTTATGCATGGAACATACTTAGAATGGCTATATATGAAGGACAAAGGAGTTTGAACTTGTTTTGACTGAAGGAATTGGTGTTTATAGCAAAAATACCAATTTGGCCTTAACTCGCAAAAGTAAGGCTATTCCTGTTTTTCTTTCTCAAACAAGGTCATTTAAAGGGGTTTATGCATGGAACATACTTAGAATGGCTATATATGAAGGACAAAGGAATTTGAACTTGTTTTGACTGAAGGAATATGTGTTTATAAGCAAAAATCCGAATTTCGACTTAACTCGCCAAAGTAAGGCTATTCTTGTTTTTCTTTCTCATACAAGGTCATTTAAAGAAGTTTATGCATGGAACCAACTTAGAATTGATATATATTAAGGACAAAAGAGTTTGAACTGGTTTTGAATGAAGGAATTGGTGTTTATAGCAAAAATACCAATTTGGCCTTAACTCGCAAAAGTAAGGCTATTCCTGTTTTTCTTTCTCAAACAAGGTCATTTAAAGGGGTTTATGCATGGAACATACTTAGAATGGATATATATGAAGGACAAAGGAGTTTGAATTTGTTTTGACTGAAGGAATATGTGTTTATAGCAAAAATACCAATTTGGCCTTAACTCGCAAAAGTAAGGCTATTCCTGTTTTTCTTTCTCAATCAAGGTCATTTAAAGGGGTTTATGCATGGAACATACTTAGAATGGATATATATGAAGGACAAAGGAATTTGAACTTGTTTTGACTGAAGGAATATGTGTTTATAGCAAAAATACCAATTTGGCCTTAACTCGCAAAAGTAAGGCTATTCCTGTTTTTCTTTCTCAAACAAGGTCATTTAAAGGGGTTTATGCATGGAACATACTTAGAATGGATATATATGAAGGACAAAGGAGTTTGAACTTGTTTTGACTGAAGGAATTGGTGTTTATAAGCAAAAATCCGAATTTCGACTTTACTCGCCAAAGTGAGGCTATTCTTGTTTTTCTTTCTCAAACAAGGTCATTTAAAGGGGTTTATGCATGGAAACAACTTAGAATTGATATATATTAAGGACAAAAGAGTTTGAACTGGTTTTGACTGAAGGAATTCATTTTATAGCAAAAATACCAATTTGGCCTTAACTCGCAAAAGTAAGGCTATTCCTGTTTTTCTTTCTCATACAAGGTCATTTAAAGACGTTTGTGCATGGAACATACTTAGAATGGCTATATATGAAGGACAAAGGAGTTTGAACTTGTTTTGACTGAAGGAATATGTGTTTATAGCAAAAATACCAATTTGGCCTTAACTCGCAAAAGTAAGGCTATTCCTGTTTTTCTTTCTCATACAAGGTCATTTAAAGACGTTTATGCATGGAACATACTTAGAATGGATATATATGAAGGACAAAGGAGTTTGAACTTGTTTTGACTGAAGGAATTGGTGTTTATAGCAAAAATACCAATTTGGCCTTAACTCGCAAAAGTAAGGCTATTCCTGTTTTTCTTTCTCAAACAAGGTCATTTAAAGGGGTTTATGCATGGAACATACTTAGAATGGCTATATATGAAGGACAAAGGAGTTTGAACTTGTTTTGACTGAAGGAATATGTGTTTATAAGCAAAAATCCGAATTTCGACTTAACTCGCCAAAGTAAGGCTATTCTTGTTTTTCTTTCTCATACAAGGTCATTTAAAGAAGTTTATGCATGGAACCAACTTAGAATTGATATATATTAAGGACAAAAGAGTTTGAACTGGTTTTGACTGAAGGAATTGGTGTTTATAGCAAAAATACCAATTTGGCCTTAACTCGCAAAAGTAAGGCTATTCCTGTTTTTCTTTTTCAAACAAGGTCATTTAAAGGGGTTTATGCATGGAACATACTTAGAATGGCTATATATGAAGGACAAAGGAATTTGAACTTGTTTTGACTGAAGGAATATGTGTTTATAAGCAAAAATACCAATTTGGCCTTAACTCGCAAAAGTAAGGCTATTCCTGTTTTTCTTTCTCAAACAAGGTCATTTAAAGGGGTTTATGCATGGAACATACTTAGAATGGATATATATGAAGGACAAAGGAGTTTGAACTTGTTTTGACTGAAGGAATATGTGTTTATAGCAAAAATACCAATTTGGCCTTAACTCGCAAAAGTAAGGCTATTCCTGTTTTTCTTTCTCAATCAAGGTCATTTAAAGGGGTTTATGCATGGAACATACTTAGAATGGATATATATGAAGGACAAAGGAATTTGAACTTGTTTTGACTGAAGGAATATGTGTTTATAGCAAAAATACCAATTTGGCCTTAACTCGCAAAAGTAAGGCTATTCCTGTTTTTCTTTCTCAAACAAGGTCATTTAAAGGGGTTTATGCATGGAACATACTTAGAATGGCTATATATGAAGGACAAAGGAATTTGAACTTGTTTTGACTGAAGGAATATGTGTTTATAAGCAAAAATACCAATTTGGCCTTAACTCGCAAAAGTAAGGCTATTCCTGTTTTTCTTTCTCAAACAAGGTCATTTAAAGGGGTTTATGCATGGAACATACTTAGAATGGATATATATGAAGGACAAAGGAGTTTGAACTGGTTTTGACTGAAGGAATTGGTGTTTATAAGCAAAAATCCGAATTTCGACTTAACTCGCCAAAGTAAGGCTATTCTTGTTTTTCTTTCTCATACAAGGTCATTTAAAGAAGTTTATGCATGGAAACAACTTAGAATTGATATATATTAAGGACAAAAGAGTTTGAACTGGTTTTGACTGAAGGAATTCATTTTATAGCAAAAATACCAATTTGGCCTTATCTCGCAAAAGTAAGGCTATTCCTGTTTTTCTTTCTCATACAAGGTCATTTAAAGACGTTTGTGCATGGAACATACTTAGAATGGCTATATATGAAGGACAAAGGAGTTTGAACTTGTTTTGACTGAAGGAATATGTGTTTATAGCAAAAATACCAATTTGGCCTTAACTCGCAAAAGTAAGGCTATTCCTGTTTTTCTTTCTCATACAAGGTCATTTAAAGACGTTTATGCATGGAACATACTTAGAATGGCTATATATGAAGGACAAAGGAGTTTGAACTTGTTTTGACTGAAGGAATTGGTGTTTATAGCAAAAATACCAATTTGGCCTTAACTCGCAAAAGTAAGGCTATTCCTGTTTTTCTTTCTCAAACAAGGTCATTTAAAGGGGTTTATGCATGGAACATACTTAGAATGGCTATATATGAAGGACAAAGGAGTTTGAACTTGTTTTGACTGAAGGAATATGTGTTTATAAGCAAAAATCCGAATTTCGACTTAACTCGCCAAAGTAAGGCTATTCTTGTTTTTCTTTCTCATACAAGGTCATTTAAAGAAGTTTATGTATGGAACCAACTTAGAATTGATATATATTAAGGACAAAAGAGTTTGAACTGGTTTTGACTGAAGGAATTGGTGTTTATAGCAAAAATACCAATTTGGCCTTAACTCGCAAAAGTAAGGCTATTCCTGTTTTTCTTTCTCAAACAAGGTCATTTAAAGGGGTTTATGCATGGAACATACTTAGAATGGATATATATGAAGGACAAAGGAGTTTGAACTTGTTTTGACTGAAGGAATTGGTGTTTATAAGCAAAAATCCGAATTTCGACTTTACTCGCCAAAGTGAGGCTATTCTTGTTTTTCTTTCTCAAACAAGGTCATTTAAAGGGGTTTATGCATGGAAACAACTTAGAATTGATATATATTAAGGACAAAAGAGTTTGAACTGGTTTTGACTGAAGGAATTCATTTTATAGCAAAAATACCAATTTGGCCTTAACTCGCAAAAGTAAGGCTATTCCTGTTTTTCTTTCTCATACAAGGTCATTTAAAGACGTTTGTGCATGGAACATACTTAGAATGGCTATATATGAAGGACAAAGGAGTTTGAACTTGTTTTGACTGAAGGAATATGTGTTTATAGCAAAAATACCAATTTGGCCTTAACTCGCAAAAGTAAGGCTATTCCTGTTTTTCTTTCTCATACAAGGTCATTTAAAGACGTTTATGCATGGAACATACTTAGAATGGATATATATGAAGGACAAAGGAGTTTGAACTTGTTTTGACTGAAGGAATTGGTGTTTATAGCAAAAATACCAATTTGGCCTTAACTCGCAAAAGTAAGGCTATTCCTGTTTTTCTTTCTCAAACAAGGTCATTTAAAGGGGTTTATGCATGGAACATACTTAGAATGGCTATATATGAAGGACAAAGGAGTTTGAACTTGTTTTGACTGAAGGAATATGTGTTTATAAGCAAAAATCCGAATTTCGACTTAACTCGCCAAAGTAAGGCTATTCTTGTTTTTCTTTCTCATACAAGGTCATTTAAAGAAGTTTATGCATGGAACCAACTTAGAATTGATATATATTAAGGACAAAAGAGTTTGAACTGGTTTTGACTGAAGGAATTGGTGTTTATAGCAAAAATACCAATTTGGCCTTAACTCGCAAAAGTAAGGCTATTCCTGTTTTTCTTTTTCAAACAAGGTCATTTAAAGGGGTTTATGCATGGAACATACTTAGAATGGCTATATATGAAGGACAAAGGAATTTGAACTTGTTTTGACTGAAGGAATATGTGTTTATAAGCAAAAATACCAATTTGGCCTTAACTCGCAAAAGTAAGGCTATTCCTGTTTTTCTTTCTCAAACAAGGTCATTTAAAGGGGTTTATGCATGGAACATACTTAGAATGGATATATATGAAGGACAAAGGAGTTTGAACTTGTTTTGACTGAAGGAATATGTGTTTATAGCAAAAATACCAATTTGGCCTTAACTCGCAAAAGTAAGGCTATTCCTGTTTTTCTTTCTCAATCAAGGTCATTTAAAGGGGTTTATGCATGGAACATACTTAGAATGGATATATATGAAGGACAAAGGAATTTGAACTTGTTTTGACTGAAGGAATATGTGTTTATAGCAAAAATACCAATTTGGCCTTAACTCGCAAAAGTAAGGCTATTCCTGTTTTTCTTTCTCAAACAAGGTCATTTAAAGGGGTTTATGCATGGAACATACTTAGAATGGCTATATATGAAGGACAAAGGAATTTGAACTTGTTTTGACTGAAGGAATATGTGTTTATAAGCAAAAATACCAATTTGGCCTTAACTCGCAAAAGTAAGGCTATTCCTGTTTTTCTTTCTCAAACAAGGTCATTTAAAGGGGTTTATGCATGGAACATACTTAGAATGGATATATATGAAGGACAAAGGAGTTTGAACTGGTTTTGACTGAAGGAATTGGTGTTTATAAGCAAAAATCCGAATTTCGACTTAACTCGCCAAAGTAAGGCTATTCTTGTTTTTCTTTCTCATACAAGGTCATTTAAAGAAGTTTATGCATGGAAACAACTTAGAATTGATATATATTAAGGACAAAAGAGTTTGAACTGGTTTTGACTGAAGGAATTCATTTTATAGCAAAAATACCAATTTGGCCTTATCTCGCAAAAGTAAGGCTATTCCTGTTTTTCTTTCTCATACAAGGTCATTTAAAGACGTTTGTGCATGGAACATACTTAGAATGGCTATATATGAAGGACAAAGGAGTTTGAACTTGTTTTGACTGAAGGAATATGTGTTTATAGCAAAAATACCAATTTGGCCTTAACTCGCAAAAGTAAGGCTATTCCTGTTTTTCTTTCTCATACAAGGTCATTTAAAGACGTTTATGCATGGAACATACTTAGAATGGCTATATATGAAGGACAAAGGAGTTTGAACTTGTTTTGACTGAAGGAATTGGTGTTTATAGCAAAAATACCAATTTGGCCTTAACTCGCAAAAGTAAGGCTATTCCTGTTTTTCTTTCTCAAACAAGGTCATTTAAAGGGGTTTATGCATGGAACATACTTAGAATGGCTATATATGAAGGACAAAGGAGTTTGAACTTGTTTTGACTGAAGGAATATGTGTTTATAAGCAAAAATCCGAATTTCGACTTAACTCGCCAAAGTAAGGCTATTCTTGTTTTTCTTTCTCATACAAGGTCATTTAAAGAAGTTTATGTATGGAACCAACTTAGAATTGATATATATTAAGGACAAAAGAGTTTGAACTGGTTTTGACTGAAGGAATTGGTGTTTATAGCAAAAATACCAATTTGGCCTTAACTCGCAAAAGTAAGGCTATTCCTGTTTTTCTTTCTCAAACAAGGTCATTTAAAGGGGTTTATGCATGGAACATACTTAGAATGGCTATATATGAAGGACAAAGGAGTTTGAACTTGTTTTGACTGAAGGAATTGGTGTTTATAGCAAAAATACCAATTTGGCCTTAACTCGCAAAAGTAAGGCTATTCCTGTTTTTCTTTTTCAAACAAGGTCATTTAAAGGGGTTTATGCATGGAACATACTTAGAATGGCTATATATGAAGGACAAAGGAATTTGAACTTGTTTTGACTGAAGGAATATGTGTTTATAAGCAAAAATACCAATTTGGCCTTAACTCGCAAAAGTAAGGCTATTCCTGTTTTTCTTTCTCAAACAAGGTCATTTAAAGGGGTTTATGCATGGAACATACTTAGAATGGATATATATGAAGGACAAAGGAGTTTGAACTTGTTTTGACTGAAGGAATATGTGTTTATAGCAAAAATACCAATTTGGCCTTAACTCGCAAAAGTAAGGCTATTCCTGTTTTTCTTTCTCAATCAAGGTCATTTAAAGGGGTTTATGCATGGAACATACTTAGAATGGATATATATGAAGGACAAAGGAATTTGAACTTGTTTTGACTGAAGGAATATGTGTTTATAGCAAAAATACCAATTTGGCCTTAACTCGCAAAAGTAAGGCTATTCCTGTTTTTCTTTCTCAAACAAGGTCATTTAAAGGGGTTTATGCATGGAACATACTTAGAATGGCTATATATGAAGGACAAAGGAATTTGAACTTGTTTTGACTGAAGGAATATGTGTTTATAAGCAAAAATACCAATTTGGCCTTAACTCGCAAAAGTAAGGCTATTCCTGTTTTTCTTTCTCAAACAAGGTCATTTAAAGGGGTTTATGCATGGAACATACTTAGAATGGATATATATGAAGGACAAAGGAGTTTGAACTGGTTTTGACTGAAGGAATTGGTGTTTATAAGCAAAAATCCGAATTTCGACTTAACTCGCCAAAGTAAGGCTATTCTTGTTTTTCTTTCTCATACAAGGTCATTTAAAGAAGTTTATGCATGGAAACAACTTAGAATTGATATATATTAAGGACAAAAGAGTTTGAACTGGTTTTGACTGAAGGAATTCATTTTATAGCAAAAATACCAATTTGGCCTTAACTCGCAAAAGTAAGGCTATTCCTGTTTTTCTTTCTCATACAAGGTCATTTAAAGACGTTTATGCATGGAACATACTTAGAATGGCTATATATGAAGGACAAAGGAGTTTGAACTTGTTTTGACTGAAGGAATTGGTGTTTATAGCAAAAATACCAATTTGGCCTTAACTCGCAAAAGTAAGGCTATTCCTGTTTTTCTTTCTCAAACAAGGTCATTTAAAGGGGTTTATGCATGGAACATACTTAGAATGGCTATATATGAAGGACAAAGGAGTTTGAACTTGTTTTGACTGAAGGAATATGTGTTTATAGCAAAAATACCAATTTGGCCTTAACTCGCAAAAGTAAGGCTATTCCTGTTTTTCTTTCTCAATCAAGGTCATTTAAAGGGGTTTATGCATGGAACATACTTAGAATGGCTATATATGAAGGACAAAGGAGTTTGAACTTGTTTTGACTGAAGGAATTGGTGTTTATAGCAAAAATACCAATTTGGCCTTAACTCGCAAAAGTAAGGCTATTCCTGTTTTTCTTTCTCAAACAAGGTCATTTAAAGGGGTTTATGCATGGAACATACTTAGAATGGATATATATGAAGGACAAAGGAGTTTGAACTTGTTTTGACTGAAGGAATTGGTGTTTATAAGCAAAAATCCGAATTTCGACTTTACTCGCCAAAGTGAGGCTATTCTTGTTTTTCTTTCTCAAACAAGGTCATTTAAAGGGGTTTATGCATGGAAACAACTTAGAATTGATATATATTAAGGACAAAAGAGTTTGAACTGGTTTTGACTGAAGGAATTCATTTTATAGCAAAAATACCAATTTGGCCTTAACTCGCAAAAGTAAGGCTATTCCTGTTTTTCTTTCTCATACAAGGTCATTTAAAGACGTTTATGCATGGAACATACTTAGAATGGCTATATATGAAGGACAAAGGAGTTTGAACTTGTTTTGACTGAAGGAATTGGTGTTTATAGCAAAAATACCAATTTGGCCTTAACTCGCAAAAGTAAGGCTATTCCTGTTTTTCTTTCTCAAACAAGGTCATTTAAAGGGGTTTATGCATGGAACATACTTAGAATGGCTATATATGAAGGACAAAGGAGTTTGAACTTGTTTTGACTGAAGGAATATGTGTTTATAAGCAAAAATCCGAATTTCGACTTAACTCGCCAAAGTAAGGCTATTCTTGTTTTTCTTTCTCATACAAGGTCATTTAAAGAAGTTTATGTATGGAACCAACTTAGAATTGATATATATTAAGGACAAAAGAGTTTGAACTGGTTTTGACTGAAGGAATTGGTGTTTATAGCAAAAATACCAATTTGGCCTTAACTCGCAAAAGTAAGGCTATTCCTGTTTTTCTTTCTCAAACAAGGTCATTTAAAGGGGTTTATGCATGGAACATACTTAGAATGGATATATATGAAGGACAAAGGAGTTTGAACTTGTTTTGACTGAAGGAATATGTGTTTATAGCAAAAATACCAATTTGGCCTTAACTCGCAAAAGTAAGGCTATTCCTGTTTTTCTTTCTCAATCAAGGTCATTTAAAGGGGTTTATGCATGGAACATACTTAGAATGGCTATATATGAAGGACAAAGGAGTTTGAACTTGTTTTGACTGAAGGAATTGGTGTTTATAGCAAAAATACCAATTTGGCCTTAACTCGCAAAAGTAAGGCTATTCCTGTTTTTCTTTCTCATACAAGGTCATTTAAAGGGGTTTATGCATGGAACATACTTAGAATGGCTATATATGAAGGACAAAGGAATTTGAACTTGTTTTGACTGAAGGAATATGTGTTTATAAGCAACAATCCGAATTTCGACTTAACTCGCCAAAGTAAGGCTATTCTTGTTTTTCTTTCTCATACAAGGTCATTTAAAGAAGTTTATGCATGGAACCAACTTAGAATTGATATATATTAAGGACAAAAGAGTTTGAACTGGTTTTGACTGAAGGAATTGGTGTTTATAGCAAAAATACCAATTTGGCCTTAACTCGCAAAAGTAAGGCTATTCCTGTTTTTCTTTCTCATACAAGGTCATTTAAAGACGTTTATGCATGGAACATACTTAGAATGGCTATATATGAAGGACAAAGGAGTTTGAACTTGTTTTGACTGAAGGAATTGGTGTTTATAGCAAAAATACCAATTTGGCCTTAACTCGCAAAAGTAAGGCTATTCCTGTTTTTCTTTTTCAAACAAGGTCATTTAAAGGGGTTTATGCATGGAACATACTTAGAATGGCTATATATGAAGGACAAAGGAATTTGAACTTGTTTTGACTGAAGGAATATGTGTTTATAAGCAAAAATACCAATTTGGCCTTAACTCGCAAAAGTAAGGCTATTCCTGTTTTTCTTTCTCAAACAAGGTCATTTAAAGGGGTTTATGCATGGAACATACTTAGAATGGATATATATGAAGGACAAAGGAGTTTGAACTTGTTTTGACTGAAGGAATATGTGTTTATAGCAAAAATACCAATTTGGCCTTAACTCGCAAAAGTAAGGCTATTCCTGTTTTTCTTTCTCAATCAAGGTCATTTAAAGGGGTTTATGCATGGAACATACTTAGAATGGATATATATGAAGGACAAAGGAATTTGAACTTGTTTTGACTGAAGGAATATGTGTTTATAGCAAAAATACCAATTTGGCCTTAACTCGCAAAAGTAAGGCTATTCCTGTTTTTCTTTCTCAAACAAGGTCATTTAAAGGGGTTTATGCATGGAACATACTTAGAATGGCTATATATGAAGGACAAAGGAATTTGAACTTGTTTTGACTGAAGGAATATGTGTTTATAAGCAAAAATACCAATTTGGCCTTAACTCGCAAAAGTAAGGCTATTCCTGTTTTTCTTTCTCAAACAAGGTCATTTAAAGGGGTTTATGCATGGAACATACTTAGAATGGATATATATGAAGGACAAAGGAGTTTGAACTGGTTTTGACTGAAGGAATTGGTGTTTATAAGCAAAAATCCGAATTTCGACTTAACTCGCCAAAGTAAGGCTATTCTTGTTTTTCTTTCTCATACAAGGTCATTTAAAGAAGTTTATGCATGGAAACAACTTAGAATTGATATATATTAAGGACAAAAGAGTTTGAACTGGTTTTGACTGAAGGAATTCATTTTATAGCAAAAATACCAATTTGGCCTTAACTCGCAAAAGTAAGGCTATTCCTGTTTTTCTTTCTCATACAAGGTCATTTAAAGACGTTTATGCATGGAACATACTTAGAATGGCTATATATGAAGGACAAAGGAGTTTGAACTTGTTTTGACTGAAGGAATTGGTGTTTATAGCAAAAATACCAATTTGGCCTTAACTCGCAAAAGTAAGGCTATTCCTGTTTTTCTTTCTCAAACAAGGTCATTTAAAGGGGTTTATGCATGGAACATACTTAGAATGGCTATATATGAAGGACAAAGGAGTTTGAACTTGTTTTGACTGAAGGAATTGGTGTTTATAAGCAAAAATCCGAATTTCGACTTTACTCGCCAAAGTGAGGCTATTCTTGTTTTTCTTTCTCAAACAAGGTCATTTAAAGGGGTTTATGCATGGAAACAACTTAGAATTGATATATATTAAGGACAAAAGAGTTTGAACTGGTTTTGACTGAAGGAATTCATTTTATAGCAAAAATACCAATTTGGCCTTAACTCGCAAAAGGAAGGCTATTCCTGTTTTTCTTTCTCATACAAGGTCATTTAAAGACGTTTGTGCATGGAACATACTTAGAATGGCTATATATGAAGGACAAAGGAGTTTGAACTTGTTTTGACTGAAGGAATATGTGTTTATAGCAAAAATACCAATTTGGCCTTAACTCGCAAAAGTAAGGCTATTCCTGTTTTTCTTTCTCAAACAAGGTCATTTAAAGGGGTTTATGCATGGAACATACTTAGAATGGATATATATGAAGGACAAAGGAGTTTGAACTTGTTTTGACTGAAGGAATTGGTGTTTATAGCAAAAATACCAATTTGGCCTTAACTCGCAAAAGTAAGGCTATTCCTGTTTTTCTTTCTCAAACAAGGTCATTTAAAGGGGTTTATGCATGGAACATACTTAGAATGGATATATATGAAGGACAAAGGAGTTTGAACTTGTTTTGACTGAAGGAATATGTGTTTATAGCAAAAATACCAATTTGGCCTTAACTCGCAAAAGTAAGGCTATTCCTGTTTTTCTTTCTCAATCAAGGTCATTTAAAGGGGTTTATGCATGGAACATACTTAGAATGGCTATATATGAAGGACAAAGGAGTTTGAACTTGTTTTGACTGAAGGAATTGGTGTTTATAGCAAAAATACCAATTTGGCCTTAACTCGCAAAAGTAAGGCTATTCCTGTTTTTCTTTCTCAAACAAGGTCATTTAAAGGGGTTTATGCATGGAACATACTTAGAATGGCTATATATGAAGGACAAAGGAGTTTGAACTTGTTTTGACTGAAGGAATATGTGTTTATAAGCAAAAATCCGAATTTCGACTTAACTCGCCAAAGTAAGGCTATTCTTGTTTTTCTTTCTCATACAAGGTCATTTAAAGAAGTTTATGCATGGAACCAACTTAGAATTGATATATATTAAGGACAAAAGAGTTTGAACTGGTTTTGACTGAAGGAATTGGTGTTTATAGCAAAAATACCAATTTGGCCTTAACTCGCAAAAGTAAGGCTATTCCTGTTTTTCTTTCTCAAACAAGGTCATTTAAAGGGGTTTATGCATGGAACATACTTAGAATGGATATATATGAAGGACAAAGGAGTTTGAACTTGTTTTGACTGAAGGAATATGTGTTTATAGCAAAAATACCAATTTGGCCTTAACTCGCAAAAGTAAGGCTATTCCTGTTTTTCTTTCTCAATCAAGGTCATTTAAAGGGGTTTATGCATGGAACATACTTAGAATGGCTATATATGAAGGACAAAGGAGTTTGAACTTGTTTTGACTGAAGGAATTGGTGTTTATAGCAAAAATACCAATTTGGCCTTAACTCGCAAAAGTAAGGCTATTCCTGTTTTTCTTTCTCAAACAAGGTCATTTAAAGGGGTTTATGCATGGAACATACTTAGAATGGCTATATATGAAGGACAAAGGAATTTGAACTTGTTTTGACTGAAGGAATATGTGTTTATAAGCAAAAATCCGAATTTCGACTTAACTCGCCAAAGTAAGGCTATTCTTGTTTTTCTTTCTCATACAAGGTCATTTAAAGAAGTTTATGCATGGAACCAACTTAGAATTGATATATATTAAGGACAAAAGAGTTTGAACTGGTTTTGACTGAAGGAATTGGTGTTTATAGCAAAAATACCAATTTGGCCTTAACTCGCAAAAGTAAGGCTATTCCTGTTTTTCTTTCTTAAACAAGGTCATTTAAAGGGGTTTATGCATGGAACCAACTTAGAATGGATATATATGAAGGACAAAGGAGTTTGAATTTGTTTTGACTGAAGGAATATGTGTTTATAGCAAAAATACCAATTTGGCCTTAACTCGCAAAAGTAAGGCTATTCCTGTTTTTCTTTCTCAATCAAGGTCATTTAAAGGGGTTTATGCATGGAACATACTTAGAATGGATATATATGAAGGACAAAGGAGTTTGAACTTGTTTTGACTGAAGGAATTGGTGTTTATAAGCAAAAATCCGAATTTCGACTTTACTCGCCAAAGTGAGGCTATTCTTGTTTTTCTTTCTCAAACAAGGTCATTTAAAGGGGTTTATGCATGGAAACAACTTAGAATTGATATATATTAAGGACAAAAGAGTTTGAACTGGTTTTGACTGAAGGAATTCATTTTATAGCAAAAATACCAATTTGGCCTTAACTCGCAAAAGTAAGGCTATTCCTGTTTTTCTTTCTCATACAAGGTCATTTAAAGACGTTTATGCATGGAACATACTTAGAATGGCTATATATGAAGGACAAAGGAGTTTGAACTTGTTTTGACTGAAGGAATTGGTGTTTATAGCAAAAATACCAATTTGGCCTTAACTCGCAAAAGTAAGGCTATTCCTGTTTTTCTTTCTCATACAAGGTCATTTAAAGACGTTTATGCATGGAACATACTTAGAATGGCTATATATGAAGGACAAAGGAGTTTGAACTTGTTTTGACTGAAGGAATTGGTGTTTATAGCAAAAATACCAATTTGGCCTTAACTCGCAAAAGTAAGGCTATTCCTGTTTTTCTTTCTCAAACAAGGTCATTTAAAGGGGTTTATGCATGGAACATACTTAGAATGGCTATATATGAAGGACAAAGGAGTTTGAACTTGTTTTGACTGAAGGAATATGTGTTTATAAGCAAAAATCCGAATTTCGACTTAACTCGCCAAAGTAAGGCTATTCTTGTTTTTCTTTCTCATACAAGGTCATTTAAAGAAGTTTATGCATGGAACCAACTTAGAATTGATATATATTAAGGACAAAAGAGTTTGAACTGGTTTTGACTGAAGGAATTGGTGTTTATAGCAAAAATACCAATTTGGCCTTAACTCGCAAAAGTAAGGCTATTCCTGTTTTTCTTTCTCAAACAAGGTCATTTAAAGGGGTTTATGCATGGAACATACTTAGAATGGATATATATGAAGGACAAAGGAGTTTGAACTTGTTTTGACTGAAGGAATTGGTGTTTATAAGCAAAAATCCGAATTTCGACTTTACTCGCCAAAGTGAGGCTATTCTTGTTTTTCTTTCTCAAACAAGGTCATTTAAAGGGGTTTATGCATGGAAACAACTTAGAATTGATATATATTAAGGACAAAAGAGTTTGAACTGGTTTTGACTGAAGGAATTCATTTTATAGCAAAAATACCAATTTGGCCTTAACTCGCAAAAGTAAGGCTATTCCTGTTTTTCTTTCTCATACAAGGTCATTTAAAGACGTTTATGCATGGAACATACTTAGAATGGCTATATATGAAGGACAAAGGAGTTTGAACTTGTTTTGACTGAAGGAATTGGTGTTTATAGCAAAAATACCAATTTGGCCTTAACTCGCAAAAGTAAGGCTATTCCTGTTTTTCTTTCTCATACAAGGTCATTTAAAGACGTTTATGCATGGAACATACTTAGAATGGCTATATATGAAGGACAAAGGAGTTTGAACTTGTTTTGACTGAAGGAATTGGTGTTTATAGCAAAAATACCAATTTGGCCTTAACTCGCAAAAGTAAGGCTATTCCTGTTTTTCTTTCTCAAACAAGGTCATTTAAAGGGGTTTATGCATGGAACATACTTAGAATGGCTATATATGAAGGACAAAGGAGTTTGAACTTGTTTTGACTGAAGGAATTGGTGTTTATAGCAAAAATACCAATTTGGCCTTAACTCGCAAAAGTAAGGCTATTCCTGTTTTTCTTTCTCAAACAAGGTCATTTAAAGGGGTTTATGCATGGAACATACTTAGAATGGCTATATATGAAGGACAAAGGAATTTGAACTTGTTTTGACTGAAGGAATATGTGTTTATAAGCAAAAATCCGAATTTCGACTTAACTCGCCAAAGTAAGGCTATTCTTGTTTTTCTTTCTCATACAAGGTCATTTAAAGAAGTTTATGCATGGAACCAACTTAGAATTGATATATATTAAGGACAAAAGAGTTTGAACTGGTTTTGACTGAAGGAATTGGTGTTTATAGCAAAAATACCAATTTGGCCTTAACTCGCAAAAGTAAGGCTATTCCTGTTTTTCTTTCTTAAACAAGGTCATTTAAAGGGGTTTATGCATGGAACCAACTTAGAATGGATATATATGAAGGACAAAGGAGTTTGAATTTGTTTTGACTGAAGGAATATGTGTTTATAGCAAAAATACCAATTTGGCCTTAACTCGCAAAAGTAAGGCTATTCCTATTTTTCTTTCTCAATCAAGGTCATTTAAAGGGGTTTATGCATGGAACATACTTAGAATGGATATATATGAAGGACAAAGGAATTTGAACTTGTTTTGACTGAAGGAATATGTGTTTATAGCAAAAATACCAATTTGGCCTTAACTCGCAAAAGTAAGGCTATTCCTGTTTTTCTTTCTCAAACAAGGTCATTTAAAGGGGTTTATGCATGGAACATACTTAGAATGGATATATATGAAGGACAAAGGAGTTTGAACTTGTTTTGACTGAAGGAATTGGTGTTTATAAGCAAAAATCCGAATTTCGACTTTACTCGCCAAAGTGAGGCTATTCCTGTTTTTCTTTCTCAAACAAGGTCATTTAAAGGGGTTTATGCATGGAAACAACTTAGAATTGATATATATTAAGGACAAAAGAGTTTGAACTGGTTTTGACTGAAGGAATTGGTGTTTATAGCAAAAATACCAATTTGGCCTTAACTCGCAAAAGTAAGGCTATTCCTGTTTTTCTTTCTCAAACAAGGTCATTTAAAGGGGTTTATGCATGGAACATACTTAGAATGGATATATATGAAGGACAAAGGAGTTTGAATTTGTTTTGACTGGAGGAATATGTGTTTATAGCAAAAATACCAATTTGGCCTTAACTCGCAAAAGTAAGGCTATTCCTGTTTTTCTTTCTCATACAAGGTCATTTAAAGACGTTTATGCATGGAACATACTTAGAATGGCTATATATGAAGGACAAAGGAGTTTGAACTTGTTTTGACTGAAGGAATTGGTGTTTATAGCAAAAATACCAATTTGGCCTTAACTCGCAAAAGTAAGGCTATTCCTGTTTTTCTTTCTCAAACAAGGTCATTTAAAGGGGTTTATGCATGGAACATACTTAGAATGGCTATATATGAAGGACAAAGGAGTTTGAACTTGTTTTGACTGAAGGAATATGTGTTTATAAGCAAAAATCCGAATTTCGACTTAACTCGCCAAAGTAAGGCTATTCCTGTTTTTCTTTCTCATACAAGGTCATTTAAAGAAGTTTATGCATGGAACCAACTTAGAATTGATATATATTGAGGACAAAAGAGTTTGAACTGGTTTTGACTGAAGGAATTGGTGTTTATAGCAAAAATACCAATTTGGCCTTAACTCGCAAAAGTAAGGCTATTCCTGTTTTTCTTTCTCAAACAAGGTCATTTAAAGGGGTTTATGCATGGAACATACTTAGAATGGATATATATGAAGGACAAAGGAGTTTGAATTTGTTTTGACTGGAGGAATATGTGTTTATAGCAAAAATACCAATTTGGCCTTAACTCGCAAAAGTAAGGCTATTCCTGTTTTTCTTTCTCATACAAGGTCATTTAAAGACGTTTATGCATGGAACATACTTAGAATGGCTATATATGAAGGACAAAGGAGTTTGAACTTGTTTTGACTGAAGGAATTGGTGTTTATAGCAAAAATACCAATTTGGCCTTAACTCGCAAAAGTAAGGCTATTCCTGTTTTTCTTTCTCAAACAAGGTCATTTAAAGGGGTTTATGCATGGAACATACTTAGAATGGCTATATATGAAGGACAAAGGAGTTTGAACTTGTTTTGACTGAAGGAATTGGTGTTTATAAGCAAAAATCCGAATTTCGACTTTACTCGCCAAAGTGAGGCTATTCTTGTTTTTCTTTCTCAAACAAGGTCATTTAAAGGGGTTTATGCATGGAAACAACTTAGAATTGATATATATTAAGGACAAAAGAGTTTGAACTGGTTTTGACTGAAGGAATTCATTTTATAGCAAAAATACCAATTTGGCCTTAACTCGCAAAAGGAAGGCTATTCCTGTTTTTCTTTCTCATACAAGGTCATTTAAAGACGTTTGTGCATGGAACATACTTAGAATGGCTATATATGAAGGACAAAGGAGTTTGAACTTGTTTTGACTGAAGGAATATGTGTTTATAGCAAAAATACCAATTTGGCCTTAACTCGCAAAAGTAAGGCTATTCCTGTTTTTCTTTCTCAAACAAGGTCATTTAAAGGGGTTTATGCATGGAACATACTTAGAATGGCTATATATGAAGGACAAAGGAGTTTGAACTTGTTTTGACTGAAGGAATATGTGTTTATAAGCAAAAATCCGAATTTCGACTTAACTCGCCAAAGTAAGGCTATTCTTGTTTTTCTTTCTCATACAAGGTCATTTAAAGAAGTTTATGCATGGAACCAACTTAGAATTGATATATATTAAGGACAAAAGAGTTTGAACTGGTTTTGACTGAAGGAATTGGTGTTTATAGCAAAAATACCAATTTGGCCTTAACTCGCAAAAGTAAGGCTATTCCTGTTTTTCTTTCTCAAACAAGGTCATTTAAAGGGGTTTATGCATGGAACATACTTAGAATGGATATATATGAAGGACAAAGGAGTTTGAACTTGTTTTGACTGAAGGAATATGTGTTTATAGCAAAAATACCAATTTGGCCTTAACTCGCAAAAGTAAGGCTATTCCTGTTTTTCTTTCTCAATCAAGGTCATTTAAAGGGGTTTATGCATGGAACATACTTAGAATGGCTATATATGAAGGACAAAGGAGTTTGAACTTGTTTTGACTGAAGGAATTGGTGTTTATAGCAAAAATACCAATTTGGCCTTAACTCGCAAAAGTAAGGCTATTCCTGTTTTTCTTTCTCAAACAAGGTCATTTAAAGGGGTTTATGCATGGAACATACTTAGAATGGCTATATATGAAGGACAAAGGAATTTGAACTTGTTTTGACTGAAGGAATATGTGTTTATAAGCAAAAATCCGAATTTCGACTTAACTCGCCAAAGTAAGGCTATTCTTGTTTTTCTTTCTCATACAAGGTCATTTAAAGAAGTTTATGCATGGAACCAACTTAGAATTGATATATATTAAGGACAAAAGAGTTTGAACTGGTTTTGACTGAAGGAATTGGTGTTTATAGCAAAAATACCAATTTGGCCTTAACTCGCAAAAGTAAGGCTATTCCTGTTTTTCTTTCTTAAACAAGGTCATTTAAAGGGGTTTATGCATGGAACCAACTTAGAATGGATATATATGAAGGACAAAGGAGTTTGAATTTGTTTTGACTGAAGGAATATGTGTTTATAGCAAAAATACCAATTTGGCCTTAACTCGCAAAAGTAAGGCTATTCCTGTTTTTCTTTCTCAATCAAGGTCATTTAAAGGGGTTTATGCATGGAACATACTTAGAATGGATATATATGAAGGACAAAGGAATTTGAACTTGTTTTGACTGAAGGAATATGTGTTTATAGCAAAAATACCAATTTGGCCTTAACTCGCAAAAGTAAGGCTATTCCTGTTTTTCTTTCTCAAACAAGGTCATTTAAAGGGGTTTATGCATGGAACATACTTAGAATGGATATATATGAAGGACAAAGGAGTTTGAACTTGTTTTGACTGAAGGAATTGGTGTTTATAAGCAAAAATCCGAATTTCGACTTTACTCGCCAAAGTGAGGCTATTCTTGTTTTTCTTTCTCAAACAAGGTCATTTAAAGGGGTTTATGCATGGAAACAACTTAGAATTGATATATATTAAGGACAAAAGAGTTTGAACTGGTTTTGACTGAAGGAATTGGTGTTTATAGCAAAAATACCAATTTGGCCTTAACTCGCAAAAGTAAGGCTATTCCTGTTTTTCTTTCTCAAACAAGGTCATTTAAAGGGGTTTATGCATGGAACATACTTAGAATGGATATATATGAAGGACAAAGGAGTTCGAACTTGTTTTGACTGAAGGAATATGTGTTTATAGCAAAAATACCAATTTGGCCTTAACTCGCAAAAGTAAGGCTATTCCTGTTTTTCTTTCTCAATCAAGGTCATTTAAAGACGTTTATGCATGGAACATACTTAGAATGGCTATATATGAAGGACAAAGGAGTTTGAACTTGTTTTGACTGAAGGAATTGGTGTTTATAGCAAAAATACCAATTTGGCCTTAACTCGCAAAAGTAAGGCTATTCCTGTTTTTCTTTCTCAAACAAGGTCATTTAAAGGGGTTTATGCATGGAACATACTTAGAATGGCTATATATGAAGGACAAAGGAGTTTGAACTTGTTTTGACTGAAGGAATTGGTGTTTATAGCAAAAATACCAATTTGGCCTTAACTCGCAAAAGTAAGGCTATTCCTGTTTTTCTTTCTCAAACAAGGTCATTTAAAGGGGTTTATGCATGGAACATACTTAGAATGGCTATATATGAAGGACAAAGGAATTTGAACTTGTTTTGACTGAAGGAATATGTGTTTATAAGCAAAAATCCGAATTTCGACTTAACTCGCCAAAGTAAGGCTATTCTTGTTTTTCTTTCTCATACAAGGTCATTTAAAGAAGTTTATGCATGGAACCAACTTAGAATTGATATATATTAAGGACAAAAGAGTTTGAACTGGTTTTGACTGAAGGAATTGGTGTTTATAGCAAAAATACCAATTTGGCCTTAACTCGCAAAAGTAAGGCTATTCCTGTTTTTCTTTCTTAAACAAGGTCATTTAAAGGGGTTTATGCATGGAACCAACTTAGAATGGATATATATGAAGGACAAAGGAGTTTGAATTTGTTTTGACTGAAGGAATATGTGTTTATAGCAAAAATACCAATTTGGCCTTAACTCGCAAAAGTAAGGCTATTCCTATTTTTCTTTCTCAATCAAGGTCATTTAAAGGGGTTTATGCATGGAACATACTTAGAATGGATATATATGAAGGACAAAGGAATTTGAACTTGTTTTGACTGAAGGAATATGTGTTTATAGCAAAAATACCAATTTGGCCTTAACTCGCAAAAGTAAGGCTATTCCTGTTTTTCTTTCTCAAACAAGGTCATTTAAAGGGGTTTATGCATGGAACATACTTAGAATGGATATATATGAAGGACAAAGGAGTTTGAACTTGTTTTGACTGAAGGAATTGGTGTTTATAAGCAAAAATCCGAATTTCGACTTTACTCGCCAAAGTGAGGCTATTCCTGTTTTTCTTTCTCAAACAAGGTCATTTAAAGGGGTTTATGCATGGAAACAACTTAGAATTGATATATATTAAGGACAAAAGAGTTTGAACTGGTTTTGACTGAAGGAATTGGTGTTTATAGCAAAAATACCAATTTGGCCTTAACTCGCAAAAGTAAGGCTATTCCTGTTTTTCTTTCTCAAACAAGGTCATTTAAAGGGGTTTATGCATGGAACATACTTAGAATGGATATATATGAAGGACAAAGGAGTTTGAATTTGTTTTGACTGGAGGAATATGTGTTTATAGCAAAAATACCAATTTGGCCTTAACTCGCAAAAGTAAGGCTATTCCTGTTTTTCTTTCTCATACAAGGTCATTTAAAGACGTTTATGCATGGAACATACTTAGAATGGCTATATATGAAGGACAAAGGAGTTTGAACTTGTTTTGACTGAAGGAATTGGTGTTTATAGCAAAAATACCAATTTGGCCTTAACTCGCAAAAGTAAGGCTATTCCTGTTTTTCTTTCTCAAACAAGGTCATTTAAAGGGGTTTATGCATGGAACATACTTAGAATGGCTATATATGAAGGACAAAGGAGTTTGAACTTGTTTTGACTGAAGGAATATGTGTTTATAAGCAAAAATCCGAATTTCGACTTAACTCGCCAAAGTAAGGCTATTCCTGTTTTTCTTTCTCATACAAGGTCATTTAAAGAAGTTTATGCATGGAACCAACTTAGAATTGATATATATTGAGGACAAAAGAGTTTGAACTGGTTTTGACTGAAGGAATTGGTGTTTATAGCAAAAATACCAATTTGGCCTTAACTCGCAAAAGTAAGGCTATTCCTGTTTTTCTTTCTCAAACAAGGTCATTTAAAGGGGTTTATGCATGGAACATACTTAGAATGGATATATATGAAGGACAAAGGAGTTTGAATTTGTTTTGACTGGAGGAATATGTGTTTATAGCAAAAATACCAATTTGGCCTTAACTCGCAAAAGTAAGGCTATTCCTGTTTTTCTTTCTCATACAAGGTCATTTAAAGACGTTTATGCATGGAACATACTTAGAATGGCTATATATGAAGGACAAAGGAGTTTGAACTTGTTTTGACTGAAGGAATTGGTGTTTATAGCAAAAATACCAATTTGGCCATAACTCGCAAAAGTAAGGCTATTCCTGTTTTTCTTTCTCAAACAAGGTCATTTAAAGGGGTTTATGCATGGAACATACTTAGAATGGCTATATATGAAGGACAAAGGAGTTTGAACTTGTTTTGACTGAAGGAATTGGTGTTTATAAGCAAAAATCCGAATTTCGACTTTACTCGCCAAAGTGAGGCTATTCTTGTTTTTCTTTCTCAAACAAGGTCATTTAAAGGGGTTTATGCATGGAAACAACTTAGAATTGATATATATTAAGGACAAAAGAGTTTGAACTGGTTTTGACTGAAGGAATTCATTTTATAGCAAAAATACCAATTTGGCCTTAACTCGCAAAAGGAAGGCTATTCCTGTTTTTCTTTCTCATACAAGGTCATTTAAAGACGTTTGTGCATGGAACATACTTAGAATGGCTATATATGAAGGACAAAGGAGTTTGAACTTGTTTTGACTGAAGGAATATGTGTTTATAGCAAAAATACCAATTTGGCCTTAACTCGCAAAAGTAAGGCTATTCCTGTTTTTCTTTCTCAAACAAGGTCATTTAAAGGGGTTTATGCATGGAACATACTTAGAATGGATATATATGAAGGACAAAGGAGTTTGAACTTGTTTTGACTGAAGGAATTGGTGTTTATAGCAAAAATACCAATTTGGCCTTAACTCGCAAAAGTAAGGCTATTCCTGTTTTTCTTTCTCAAACAAGGTCATTTAAAGGGGTTTATGCATGGAACATACTTAGAATGGATATATATGAAGGACAAAGGAGTTTGAACTTGTTTTGACTGAAGGAATATGTGTTTATAGCAAAAATACCAATTTGGCCTTAACTCGCAAAAGTAAGGCTATTCCTGTTTTTCTTTCTCAATCAAGGTCATTTAAAGGGGTTTATGCATGGAACATACTTAGAATGGCTATATATGAAGGACAAAGGAGTTTGAACTTGTTTTGACTGAAGGAATTGGTGTTTATAGCAAAAATACCAATTTGGCCTTAACTCGCAAAAGTAAGGCTATTCCTGTTTTTCTTTCTCAAACAAGGTCATTTAAAGGGGTTTATGCATGGAACATACTTAGAATGGCTATATATGAAGGACAAAGGAGTTTGAACTTGTTTTGACTGAAGGAATATGTGTTTATAAGCAAAAATCCGAATTTCGACTTAACTCGCCAAAGTAAGGCTATTCTTGTTTTTCTTTCTCATACAAGGTCATTTAAAGAAGTTTATGCATGGAACCAACTTAGAATTGATATATATTAAGGACAAAAGAGTTTGAACTGGTTTTGACTGAAGGAATTGGTGTTTATAGCAAAAATACCAATTTGGCCTTAACTCGCAAAAGTAAGGCTATTCCTGTTTTTCTTTCTCAAACAAGGTCATTTAAAGGGGTTTATGCATGGAACATACTTAGAATGGATATATATGAAGGACAAAGGAGTTTGAACTTGTTTTGACTGAAGGAATATGTGTTTATAGCAAAAATACCAATTTGGCCTTAACTCGCAAAAGTAAGGCTATTCCTGTTTTTCTTTCTCAATCAAGGTCATTTAAAGGGGTTTATGCATGGAACATACTTAGAATGGCTATATATGAAGGACAAAGGAGTTTGAACTTGTTTTGACTGAAGGAATTGGTGTTTATAGCAAAAATACCAATTTGGCCTTAACTCGCAAAAGTAAGGCTATTCCTGTTTTTCTTTCTCAAACAAGGTCATTTAAAGGGGTTTATGCATGGAACATACTTAGAATGGCTATATATGAAGGACAAAGGAATTTGAACTTGTTTTGACTGAAGGAATATGTGTTTATAAGCAAAAATCCGAATTTCGACTTAACTCGCCAAAGTAAGGCTATTCTTGTTTTTCTTTCTCATACAAGGTCATTTAAAGAAGTTTATGCATGGAACCAACTTAGAATTGATATATATTAAGGACAAAAGAGTTTGAACTGGTTTTGACTGAAGGAATTGGTGTTTATAGCAAAAATACCAATTTGGCCTTAACTCGCAAAAGTAAGGCTATTCCTGTTTTTCTTTCTTAAACAAGGTCATTTAAAGGGGTTTATGCATGGAACCAACTTAGAATGGATATATATGAAGGACAAAGGAGTTTGAATTTGTTTTGACTGAAGGAATATGTGTTTATAGCAAAAATACCAATTTGGCCTTAACTCGCAAAAGTAAGGCTATTCCTGTTTTTCTTTCTCAATCAAGGTCATTTAAAGGGGTTTATGCATGGAACATACTTAGAATGGATATATATGAAGGACAAAGGAATTTGAACTTGTTTTGACTGAAGGAATATGTGTTTATAGCAAAAATACCAATTTGGCCTTAACTCGCAAAAGTAAGGCTATTCCTGTTTTTCTTTCTCAAACAAGGTCATTTAAAGGGGTTTATGCATGGAACATACTTAGAATGGATATATATGAAGGACAAAGGAGTTCGAACTTGTTTTGACTGAAGGAATATGTGTTTATAGCAAAAATACCAATTTGGCCTTAACTCGCAAAAGTAAGGCTATTCCTGTTTTTCTTTCTCAATCAAGGTCATTTAAAGGGGTTTATGCATGGAACATACTTAGAATGGCTATATATGAAGGACAAAGGAGTTTGAACTTGTTTTGACTGAAGGAATTGGTGTTTATAAGCAAAAATCCGAATTTCGACTTTACTCGCCAAAGTGAGGCTATTCTTGTTTTTCTTTCTCAAACAAGGTCATTTAAAGGGGTTTATGCATGGAAACAACTTAGAATTGATATATATTAAGGACAAAAGAGTTTGAACTGGTTTTGACTGAAGGAATTCATTTTATAGCAAAAATACCAATTTGGCCTTAACTCGCAAAAGGAAGGCTATTCCTGTTTTTCTTTCTCATACAAGGTCATTTAAAGACGTTTGTGCATGGAACATACTTAGAATGGCTATATATGAAGGACAAAGGAGTTTGAACTTGTTTTGACTGAAGGAATTGGTGTTTATAGCAAAAATACCAATTTGGCCTTAACTCGCAAAAGTAAGGCTATTCCTGTTTTTCTTTCTCATACAAGGTCATTTAAAGACGTTTATGCATGGAACATACTTAGAATGGCTATATATGAAGGACAAAGGAGTTTGAACTTGTTTTGACTGAAGGAATTGGTGTTTATAGCAAAAATACCAATTTGGCCTTAACTCGCAAAAGTAAGGCTATTCCTGTTTTTCTTTCTCAAACAAGGTCATTTAAAGGGGTTTATGCATGGAACATACTTAGAATGGCTATATATGAAGGACAAAGGAGTTTGAACTTGTTTTGACTGAAGGAATATGTGTTTATAAGCAAAAATCCGAATTTCGACTTAACTCGCCAA
Source organism: Odontesthes bonariensis (assembly GCF_027942865.1). Classification (NCBI taxonomy): domain Eukaryota; kingdom Metazoa; phylum Chordata; class Actinopteri; order Atheriniformes; family Atherinopsidae; genus Odontesthes; species Odontesthes bonariensis. The sequence goes on from NC_134514.1 coordinate 32,554,175, forward strand.
AGTAAGGCTATTCTTGTTTTTCTTTCTCATACAAGGTCATTTAAAGAAGTTTATGCATGGAACCAACTTAGAATTGATATATATTAAGGACAAAAGAGTTTGAACTGGTTTTGACTGAAGGAATTGGTGTTTATAGCAAAAATACCAATTTGGCCTTAACTCGCAAAAGTAAGGCTATTCCTGTTTTTCTTTCTCAAACAAGGTCATTTAAAGGGGTTTATGCATGGAACATACTTAGAATGGATATATATGAAGGACAAAGGAGTTTGAATTTGTTTTGACTGAAGGAATATGTGTTTATAGCAAAAATACCAATTTGGCCTTAACTCGCAAAAGTAAGGCTATTCCTGTTTTTCTTTCTCAAACAAGGTCATTTAAAGGGGTTTATGCATGGAACATACTTAGAATGGATATATATGAAGGACAAAGGAGTTTGAACTTGTTTTGACTGAAGGAATTGGTGTTTATAAGCAAAAATCCGAATTTCGACTTTACTCGCCAAAGTGAGGCTATTCTTGTTTTTCTTTCTCAAACAAGGTCATTTAAAGGGGTTTATGCATGGAAACAACTTAGAATTGATATATATTAAGGACAAAAGAGTTTGAACTGGTTTTGACTGAAGGAATTCATTTTATAGCAAAAATACCAATTTCGCCTTAACTCGCAAAAGTAAGGCTATTCCTGTTTTTCTTTCTCATACAAGGTCATTTAAAGACGTTTATGCATGGAACATACTTAGAATGGCTATATATGAAGGACAAAGGAGTTTGAACTTGTTTTGACTGAAGGAATTGGTGTTTATAGCAAAAATACCAATTTGGCCTTAACTCGCAAAAGTAAGGCTATTCCTGTTTTTCTTTCTCATACAAGGTCATTTAAAGACGTTTATGCATGGAACATACTTAGAATGGCTATATATGAAGGACAAAGGAGTTTGAACTTGTTTTGACTGAAGGAATTGGTGTTTATAGCAAAAATACCAATTTGGCCTTAACTCGCAAAAGTAAGGCTATTCCTGTTTTTCTTTCTCAAACAAGGTCATTTAAAGGGGTTTATGCATGGAACATACTTAGAATGGCTATATATGAAGGACAAAGGAGTTTGAACTTGTTTTGACTGAAGGAATATGTGTTTATAAGCAAAAATCCGAATTTCGACTTAACTCGCCAAAGTAAGGCTATTCTTGTTTTTCTTTCTCATACAAGGTCATTTAAAGAAGTTTATGCATGGAACCAACTTAGAATTGATATATATTAAGGACAAAAGAGTTTGAACTGGTTTTGACTGAAGGAATATGTGTTTATAGCAAAAATACCAATTTGGCCTTAACTCGCAAAAGTAAGGCTATTCCTGTTTTTCTTTCTCAAACAAGGTCATTTAAAGGGGTTTATGCATGGAACATACTTAGAATGGATATATATGAAGGACAAAGGAGTTTGAACTTGTTTTGACTGAAGGAATTGGTGTTTATAAGCAAAAATCCGAATTTCGACTTTACTCGCCAAAGTGAGGCTATTCTTGTTTTTCTTTCTCAAACAAGGTCATTTAAAGGGGTTTATGCATGGAAACAACTTAGAATTGATATATATTAAGGACAAAAGAGTTTGAACTGGTTTTGACTGAAGGAATTCATTTTATAGCAAAAATACCAATTTGGCCTTAACTCGCAAAAGTAAGGCTATTCCTGTTTTTCTTTCTCATACAAGGTCATTTAAAGACGTTTATGCATGGAACATACTTAGAATGGCTATATATGAAGGACAAAGGAGTTTGAACTTGTTTTGACTGAAGGAATTGGTGTTTATAGCAAAAATACCAATTTGGCCTTAACTCGCAAAAGTAAGGCTATTCCTGTTTTTCTTTCTCAAACAAGGTCATTTAAAGGGGTTTATGCATGGAACATACTTAGAATGGCTATATATGAAGGACAAAGGAGTTTGAACTTGTTTTGACTGAAGGAATATGTGTTTATAAGCAAAAATCCGAATTTCGACTTAACTCGCCAAAGTAAGGCTATTCTTGTTTTTCTTTCTCATACAAGGTCATTTAAAGAAGTTTATGCATGGAACCAACTTAGAATTGATATATATTAAGGACAAAAGAGTTTGAACTGGTTTTGACTGAAGGAATTGGTGTTTATAGCAAAAATACCAATTTGGCCTTAACTCGCAAAAGTAAGGCTATTCCTGTTTTTCTTTCTCAAACAAGGTCATTTAAAGGGGTTTATGCATGGAACATACTTAGAATGGATATATATGAAGGACAAAGGAGTTTGAACTTGTTTTGACTGAAGGAATATGTGTTTATAGCAAAAATACCAATTTGGCCTTAACTCGCAAAAGTAAGGCTATTCCTGTTTTTCTTTCTCAATCAAGGTCATTTAAAGGGGTTTATGCATGGAACATACTTAGAATGGCTATATATGAAGGACAAAGGAGTTTGAACTTGTTTTGACTGAAGGAATTGGTGTTTATAGCAAAAATACCAATTTGGCCTTAACTCGCAAAAGTAAGGCTATTCCTGTTTTTCTTTCTCAAACAAGGTCATTTAAAGGGGTTTATGCATGGAACATACTTAGAATGGCTATATATGAAGGACAAAGGAATTTGAACTTGTTTTGACTGAAGGAATATGTGTTTATAAGCAAAAATCCGAATTTCGACTTAACTCGCCAAAGTAAGGCTATTCTTGTTTTTCTTTCTCATACAAGGTCATTTAAAGAAGTTTATGCATGGAACCAACTTAGAATTGATATATATTAAGGACAAAAGAGTTTGAACTGGTTTTGACTGAAGGAATTGGTGTTTATAGCAAAAATACCAATTTGGCCTTAACTCGCAAAAGTAAGGCTATTCCTGTTTTTCTTTCTTAAACAAGGTCATTTAAAGGGGTTTATGCATGGAACCAACTTAGAATGGATATATATGAAGGACAAAGGAGTTTGAATTTGTTTTGACTGAAGGAATATGTGTTTATAGCAAAAATACCAATTTGGCCTTAACTCGCAAAAGTAAGGCTATTCCTGTTTTTCTTTCTCAATCAAGGTCATTTAAAGGGGTTTATGCATGGAACATACTTAGAATGGATATATATGAAGGACAAAGGAATTTGAACTTGTTTTGACTGAAGGAATATGTGTTTATAGCAAAAATACCAATTTGGCCTTAACTCGCAAAAGTAAGGCTATTCCTGTTTTTCTTTCTCAAACAAGGTCATTTAAAGGGGTTTATGCATGGAACATACTTAGAATGGATATATATGAAGGACAAAGGAGTTTGAACTTGTTTTGACTGAAGGAATTGGTGTTTATAAGCAAAAATCCGAATTTCGACTTTACTCGCCAAAGTGAGGCTATTCTTGTTTTTCTTTCTCAAACAAGGTCATTTAAAGGGGTTTATGCATGGAAACAACTTAGAATTGATATATATTAAGGACAAAAGAGTTTGAACTGGTTTTGACTGAAGGAATTCATTTTATAGCAAAAATACCAATTTGGCCTTAACTCGCAAAAGGAAGGCTATTCCTGTTTTTCTTTCTCATACAAGGTCATTTAAAGACGTTTGTGCATGGAACATACTTAGAATGGCTATATATGAAGGACAAAGGAGTTTGAACTTGTTTTGACTGAAGGAATATGTGTTTATAGCAAAAATACCAATTTGGCCTTAACTCGCAAAAGTAAGGCTATTCCTGTTTTTCTTTCTCATACAAGGTCATTTAAAGACGTTTATGCATGGAACATACTTAGAATGGCTATATATGAAGGACAAAGGAGTTTGAACTTGTTTTGACTGAAGGAATTGGTGTTTATAGCAAAAATACCAATTTGGCCTTAACTCGCAAAAGTAAGGCTATTCCTGTTTTTCTTTCTCAAACAAGGTCATTTAAAGGGGTTTATGCATGGAACATACTTAGAATGGCTATATATGAAGGACAAAGGAGTTTGAACTTGTTTTGACTGAAGGAATATGTGTTTATAAGCAAAAATCCGAATTTCGACTTAACTCGCCAAAGTAAGGCTATTCTTGTTTTTCTTTCTCATACAAGGTCATTTAAAGAAGTTTATGCATGGAACCAACTTAGAATTGATATATATTAAGGACAAAAGAGTTTGAACTGGTTTTGACTGAAGGAATTGGTGTTTATAGCAAAAATACCAATTTGGCCTTAACTCGCAAAAGTAAGGCTATTCCTGTTTTTCTTTCTCAAACAAGGTCATTTAAAGGGGTTTATGCATGGAACATACTTAGAATGGATATATATGAAGGACAAAGGAGTTTGAATTTGTTTTGACTGAAGGAATATGTGTTTATAGCAAAAATACCAATTTGGCCTTAACTCGCAAAAGTAAGGCTATTCCTGTTTTTCTTTCTCAAACAAGGTCATTTAAAGGGGTTTATGCATGGAACATACTTAGAATGGATATATATGAAGGACAAAGGAGTTTGAACTTGTTTTGACTGAAGGAATTGGTGTTTATAAGCAAAAATCCGAATTTCGACTTTACTCGCCAAAGTGAGGCTATTCTTGTTTTTCTTTCTCAAACAAGGTCATTTAAAGGGGTTTATGCATGGAAACAACTTAGAATTGATATATATTAAGGACAAAAGAGTTTGAACTGGTTTTGACTGAAGGAATTCATTTTATAGCAAAAATACCAATTTCGCCTTAACTCGCAAAAGTAAGGCTATTCCTGTTTTTCTTTCTCATACAAGGTCATTTAAAGACGTTTATGCATGGAACATACTTAGAATGGCTATATATGAAGGACAAAGGAGTTTGAACTTGTTTTGACTGAAGGAATTGGTGTTTATAGCAAAAATACCAATTTGGCCTTAACTCGCAAAAGTAAGGCTATTCCTGTTTTTCTTTCTCATACAAGGTCATTTAAAGACGTTTATGCATGGAACATACTTAGAATGGCTATATATGAAGGACAAAGGAGTTTGAACTTGTTTTGACTGAAGGAATTGGTGTTTATAGCAAAAATACCAATTTGGCCTTAACTCGCAAAAGTAAGGCTATTCCTGTTTTTCTTTCTCAAACAAGGTCATTTAAAGGGGTTTATGCATGGAACATACTTAGAATGGCTATATATGAAGGACAAAGGAGTTTGAACTTGTTTTGACTGAAGGAATATGTGTTTATAAGCAAAAATCCGAATTTCGACTTAACTCGCCAAAGTAAGGCTATTCTTGTTTTTCTTTCTCATACAAGGTCATTTAAAGAAGTTTATGCATAGAACCAACTTAGAATTGATATATATTAAGGACAAAAGAGTTTGAACTGGTTTTGACTGAAGGAATATGTGTTTATAGCAAAAATACCAATTTGGCCTTAACTCGCAAAAGTAAGGCTATTCCTGTTTTTCTTTCTCAAACAAGGTCATTTAAAGGGGTTTATGCATGGAACATACTTAGAATGGATATATATGAAGGACAAAGGAGTTTGAACTTGTTTTGACTGAAGGAATTGGTGTTTATAAGCAAAAATCCGAATTTCGACTTTACTCGCCAAAGTGAGGCTATTCTTGTTTTTCTTTCTCAAACAAGGTCATTTAAAGGGGTTTATGCATGGAAACAACTTAGAATTGATATATATTAAGGACAAAAGAGTTTGAACTGGTTTTGACTGAAGGAATTCATTTTATAGCAAAAATACCAATTTGGCCTTAACTCGCAAAAGTAAGGCTATTCCTGTTTTTCTTTCTCATACAAGGTCATTTAAAGACGTTTATGCATGGAACATACTTAGAATGGCTATATATGAAGGACAAAGGAGTTTGAACTTGTTTTGACTGAAGGAATTGGTGTTTATAGCAAAAATACCAATTTGGCCTTAACTCGCAAAAGTAAGGCTATTCCTGTTTTTCTTTCTCATACAAGGTCATTTAAAGACGTTTATGCATGGAACATACTTAGAATGGCTATATATGAAGGACAAAGGAGTTTGAACTTGTTTTGACTGAAGGAATTGGTGTTTATAGCAAAAATACCAATTTGGCCTTAACTCGCAAAAGTAAGGCTATTCCTGTTTTTCTTTCTCAAACAAGGTCATTTAAAGGGGTTTATGCATGGAACATACTTAGAATGGCTATATATGAAGGACAAAGGAGTTTGAACTTGTTTTGACTGAAGGAATATGTGTTTATAAGCAAAAATCCGAATTTCGACTTAACTCGCCAAAGTAAGGCTATTCTTGTTTTTCTTTCTCATACAAGGTCATTTAAAGAAGTTTATGCATGGAACCAACTTAGAATTGATATATATTAAGGACAAAAGAGTTTGAACTGGTTTTGACTGAAGGAATTGGTGTTTATAGCAAAAATACCAATTTGGCCTTAACTCGCAAAAGTAAGGCTATTCCTGTTTTTCTTTCTCAAACAAGGTCATTTAAAGGGGTTTATGCATGGAACATACTTAGAATGGATATATATGAAGGACAAAGGAGTTTGAACTTGTTTTGACTGAAGGAATTGGTGTTTATAAGCAAAAATCCGAATTTCGACTTTACTCGCCAAAGTGAGGCTATTCTTGTTTTTCTTTCTCAAACAAGGTCATTTAAAGGGGTTTATGCATGGAAACAACTTAGAATTGATATATATTAAGGACAAAAGAGTTTGAACTGGTTTTGACTGAAGGAATTCATTTTATAGCAAAAATACCAATTTGGCCTTAACTCGCAAAAGTAAGGCTATTCCTGTTTTTCTTTCTCATACAAGGTCACTTAAAGACGTTTATGCATGGAACATACTTAGAATGGCTATATATGAAGGACAAAGGAGTTTGAACTTGTTTTGACTGAAGGAATTGGTGTTTATAGCAAAAATACCAATTTGGCCTTAACTCGCAAAAGTAAGGCTATTCCTGTTTTTCTTTCTCATACAAGGTCATTTAAAGACGTTTATGCATGGAACATACTTAGAATGGCTATATATGAAGGACAAAGGAGTTTGAACTTGTTTTGACTGAAGGAATTGGTGTTTATAGCAAAAATACCAATTTGGCCTTAACTCGCAAAAGTAAGGCTATTCCTGTTTTTCTTTCTCAAACAAGGTCATTTAAAGGGGTTTATGCATGGAACATACTTAGAATGGCTATATATGAAGGACAAAGGAGTTTGAACTTGTTTTGACTGAAGGAATTGGTGTTTATAGCAAAAATACCAATTTGGCCTTAACTCGCAAAAGTAAGGCTATTCCTGTTTTTCTTTCTCAAACAAGGTCATTTAAAGGGGTTTATGCATGGAACATACTTAGAATGGCTATATATGAAGGACAAAGGAATTTGAACTTGTTTTGACTGAAGGAATATGTGTTTATAAGCAAAAATCCGAATTTCGACTTAACTCGCCAAAGTAAGGCTATTCTTGTTTTTCTTTCTCATACAAGGTCATTTAAAGAAGTTTATGCATGGAACCAACTTAGAATTGATATATATTAAGGACAAAAGAGTTTGAACTGGTTTTGACTGAAGGAATTGGTGTTTATAGCAAAAATACCAATTTGGCCTTAACTCGCAAAAGTAAGGCTATTCCTGTTTTTCTTTCTTAAACAAGGTCATTTAAAGGGGTTTATGCATGGAACCAACTTAGAATGGATATATATGAAGGACAAAGGAGTTTGAATTTGTTTTGACTGAAGGAATATGTGTTTATAGCAAAAATACCAATTTGGCCTTAACTCGCAAAAGTAAGGCTATTCCTATTTTTCTTTCTCAATCAAGGTCATTTAAAGGGGTTTATGCATGGAACATACTTAGAATGGATATATATGAAGGACAAAGGAATTTGAACTTGTTTTGACTGAAGGAATATGTGTTTATAGCAAAAATACCAATTTGGCCTTAACTCGCAAAAGTAAGGCTATTCCTGTTTTTCTTTCTCAAACAAGGTCATTTAAAGGGGTTTATGCATGGAACATACTTAGAATGGATATATATGAAGGACAAAGGAGTTTGAACTTGTTTTGACTGAAGGAATTGGTGTTTATAAGCAAAAATCCGAATTTCGACTTTACTCGCCAAAGTGAGGCTATTCCTGTTTTTCTTTCTCAAACAAGGTCATTTAAAGGGGTTTATGCATGGAAACAACTTAGAATTGATATATATTAAGGACAAAAGAGTTTGAACTGGTTTTGACTGAAGGAATTGGTGTTTATAGCAAAAATACCAATTTGGCCTTAACTCGCAAAAGTAAGGCTATTCCTGTTTTTCTTTCTCAAACAAGGTCATTTAAAGGGGTTTATGCATGGAACATACTTAGAATGGATATATATGAAGGACAAAGGAGTTTGAATTTGTTTTGACTGGAGGAATATGTGTTTATAGCAAAAATACCAATTTGGCCTTAACTCGCAAAAGTAAGGCTATTCCTGTTTTTCTTTCTCATACAAGGTCATTTAAAGACGTTTATGCATGGAACATACTTAGAATGGCTATATATGAAGGACAAAGGAGTTTGAACTTGTTTTGACTGAAGGAATTGGTGTTTATAGCAAAAATACCAATTTGGCCTTAACTCGCAAAAGTAAGGCTATTCCTGTTTTTCTTTCTCAAACAAGGTCATTTAAAGGGGTTTATGCATGGAACATACTTAGAATGGCTATATATGAAGGACAAAGGAGTTTGAACTTGTTTTGACTGAAGGAATATGTGTTTATAAGCAAAAATCCGAATTTCGACTTAACTCGCCAAAGTAAGGCTATTCTTGTTTTTCTTTCTCATACAAGGTCATTTAAAGAAGTTTATGCATGGAACCAACTTAGAATTGATATATATTAAGGACAAAAGAGTTTGAACTGGTTTTGACTGAAGGAATTGGTGTTTATAGCAAAAATACCAATTTGGCCTTAACTCGCAAAAGTAAGGCTATTCCTATTTTTCTTTCTCAATCAAGGTCATTTAAAGGGGTTTATGCATGGAACATACTTAGAATGGATATATATGAAGGACAAAGGAATTTGAACTTGTTTTGACTGAAGGAATATGTGTTTATAGCAAAAATACCAATTTGGCCTTAACTCGCAAAAGTAAGGCTATTCCTGTTTTTCTTTCTCAAACAAGGTCATTTAAAGGGGTTTATGCATGGAACATACTTAGAATGGATATATATGAAGGACAAAGGAGTTTGAACTTGTTTTGACTGAAGGAATTGGTGTTTATAAGCAAAAATCCGAATTTCGACTTTACTCGCCAAAGTGAGGCTATTCCTGTTTTTCTTTCTCAAACAAGGTCATTTAAAGGGGTTTATGCATGGAAACAACTTAGAATTGATATATATTAAGGACAAAAGAGTTTGAACTGGTTTTGACTGAAGGAATTGGTGTTTATAGCAAAAATACCAATTTGGCCTTAACTCGCAAAAGTAAGGCTATTCCTGTTTTTCTTTCTCAAACAAGGTCATTTAAAGGGGTTTATGCATGGAACATACTTAGAATGGATATATATGAAGGACAAAGGAGTTTGAATTTGTTTTGACTGGAGGAATATGTGTTTATAGCAAAAATACCAATTTGGCCTTAACTCGCAAAAGTAAGGCTATTCCTGTTTTTCTTTCTCATACAAGGTCATTTAAAGACGTTTATGCATGGAACATACTTAGAATGGCTATATATGAAGGACAAAGGAGTTTGAACTTGTTTTGACTGAAGGAATTGGTGTTTATAGCAAAAATACCAATTTGGCCTTAACTCGCAAAAGTAAGGCTATTCCTGTTTTTCTTTCTCAAACAAGGTCATTTAAAGGGGTTTATGCATGGAACATACTTAGAATGGCTATATATGAAGGACAAAGGAGTTTGAACTTGTTTTGACTGAAGGAATATGTGTTTATAAGCAAAAATCCGAATTTCGACTTAACTCGCCAAAGTAAGGCTATTCTTGTTTTTCTTTCTCATACAAGGTCATTTAAAGAAGTTTATGCATGGAACCAACTTAGAATTGATATATATTAAGGACAAAAGAGTTTGAACTGGTTTTGACTGAAGGAATTGGTGTTTATAGCAAAAATACCAATTTGGCCTTAACTCGCAAAAGTAAGGCTATTCCTGTTTTTCTTTCTCAAACAAGGTCATTTAAAGGGGTTTATGCATGGAACATACTTAGAATGGATATATATGAAGGACAAAGGAGTTTGAACTTGTTTTGACTGAAGGAATTGGTGTTTATAAGCAAAAATCCGAATTTCGACTTTACTCGCCAAAGTGAGGCTATTCCTGTTTTTCTTTCTCAAACAAGGTCATTTAAAGGGGTTTATGCATGGAAACAACTTAGAATTGATATATATTAAGGACAAAAGAGTTTGAACTGGTTTTGACTGAAGGAATTGGTGTTTATAGCAAAAATACCAATTTGGCCTTAACTCGCAAAAGTAAGGCTATTCCTGTTTTTCTTTCTCAAACAAGGTCATTTAAAGGGGTTTATGCATGGAACATACTTAGAATGGATATATATGAAGGACAAAGGAGTTTGAATTTGTTTTGACTGGAGGAATATGTGTTTATAGCAAAAATACCAATTTGGCCTTAACTCGCAAAAGTAAGGCTATTCCTGTTTTTCTTTCTCATACAAGGTCATTTAAAGACGTTTATGCATGGAACATACTTAGAATGGCTATATATGAAGGACAAAGGAGTTTGAACTTGTTTTGACTGAAGGAATTGGTGTTTATAGCAAAAATACCAATTTGGCCTTAACTCGCAAAAGTAAGGCTATTCCTGTTTTTCTTTCTCAAACAAGGTCATTTAAAGGGGTTTATGCATGGAACATACTTAGAATGGCTATATATGAAGGACAAAGGAGTTTGAACTTGTTTTGACTGAAGGAATATGTGTTTATAAGCAAAAATCCGAATTTCGACTTAACTCGCCAAAGTAAGGCTATTCCTGTTTTTCTTTCTCATACAAGGTCATTTAAAGAAGTTTATGCATGGAACCAACTTAGAATTGATATATATTGAGGACAAAAGAGTTTGAACTGGTTTTGACTGAAGGAATTGGTGTTTATAGCAAAAATACCAATTTGGCCTTAACTCGCAAAAGTAAGGCTATTCCTGTTTTTCTTTCTCATACAAGGTCATTTAAAGACGTTTATGCATGGAACATACTTAGAATGGCTATATATGAAGGACAAAGGAGTTTGAACTTGTTTTGACTGAAGGAATTGGTGTTTATAGCAAAAATACCAATTTGGCCTTAACTCGCAAAAGTAAGGCTATTCCTGTTTTTCTTTCTCAAACAAGGTCATTTAAAGGGGTTTATGCATGGAACATACTTAGAATGGCTATATATGAAGGACAAAGGAGTTTGAACTTGTTTTGACTGAAGGAATATGTGTTTATAAGCAAAAATCCGAATTTCGACTTAACTCGCCAAAGTAAGGCTATTCTTGTTTTTCTTTCTCATACAAGGTCATTTAAAGAAGTTTATGCATGGAACCAACTTAGAATTGATATATATTAAGGACAAAAGAGTTTGAACTGGTTTTGACTGAAGGAATTGGTGTTTATAGCAAAAATACCAATTTGGCCTTAACTCGCAAAAGTAAGGCTATTCCTGTTTTTCTTTCTCAAACAAGGTCATTTAAAGGGGTTTATGCATGGAACATACTTAGAATGGATATATATGAAGGACAAAGGAGTTTGAACTTGTTTTGACTGAAGGAATTGGTGTTTATAAGCAAAAATCCGAATTTCGACTTTACTCGCCAAAGTGAGGCTATTCCTGTTTTTCTTTCTCAAACAAGGTCATTTAAAGGGGTTTATGCATGGAAACAACTTAGAATTGATATATATTAAGGACAAAAGAGTTTGAACTGGTTTTGACTGAAGGAATTGGTGTTTATAGCAAAAATACCAATTTGGCCTTAACTCGCAAAAGTAAGGCTATTCCTGTTTTTCTTTCTCAAACAAGGTCATTTAAAGGGGTTTATGCATGGAACATACTTAGAATGGATATATATGAAGGACAAAGGAGTTTGAATTTGTTTTGACTGGAGGAATATGTGTTTATAGCAAAAATACCAATTTGGCCTTAACTCGCAAAAGTAAGGCTATTCCTGTTTTTCTTTCTCATACAAGGTCATTTAAAGACGTTTATGCATGGAACATACTTAGAATGGCTATATATGAAGGACAAAGGAGTTTGAACTTGTTTTGACTGAAGGAATTGGTGTTTATAGCAAAAATACCAATTTGGCCTTAACTCGCAAAAGTAAGGCTATTCCTGTTTTTCTTTCTCAAACAAGGTCATTTAAAGGGGTTTATGCATGGAACATACTTAGAATGGCTATATATGAAGGACAAAGGAGTTTGAACTTGTTTTGACTGAAGGAATATGTGTTTATAAGCAAAAATCCGAATTTCGACTTAACTCGCCAAAGTAAGGCTATTCCTGTTTTTCTTTCTCATACAAGGTCATTTAAAGAAGTTTATGCATGGAACCAACTTAGAATTGATATATATTGAGGACAAAAGAGTTTGAACTGGTTTTGACTGAAGGAATTGGTGTTTATAGCAAAAATACCAATTTGGCCTTAACTCGCAAAAGTAAGGCTATTCCTGTTTTTCTTTCTCAAACAAGGTCATTTAAAGGGGTTTATGCATGGAACATACTTAGAATGGATATATATGAAGGACAAAGGAGTTTGAATTTGTTTTGACTGGAGGAATATGTGTTTATAGCAAAAATACCAATTTGGCCTTAACTCGCAAAAGTAAGGCTATTCCTGTTTTTCTTTCTCATACAAGGTCATTTAAAGACGTTTATGCATGGAACATACTTAGAATGGCTATATATGAAGGACAAAGGAGTTTGAACTTGTTTTGACTGAAGGAATTGGTGTTTATAGCAAAAATACCAATTTGGCCTTAACTCGCAAAAGTAAGGCTATTCCTGTTTTTCTTTCTCAAACAAGGTCATTTAAAGGGGTTTATGCATGGAACATACTTAGAATGGCTATATATGAAGGACAAAGGAGTTTGAACTTGTTTTGACTGAAGGAATTGGTGTTTATAAGCAAAAATCCGAATTTCGACTTTACTCGCCAAAGTGAGGCTATTCTTGTTTTTCTTTCTCAAACAAGGTCATTTAAAGGGGTTTATGCATGGAAACAACTTAGAATTGATATATATTAAGGACAAAAGAGTTTGAACTGGTTTTGACTGAAGGAATTCATTTTATAGCAAAAATACCAATTTGGCCTTAACTCGCAAAAGGAAGGCTATTCCTGTTTTTCTTTCTCATACAAGGTCATTTAAAGACGTTTGTGCATGGAACATACTTAGAATGGCTATATATGAAGGACAAAGGAGTTTGAACTTGTTTTGACTGAAGGAATATGTGTTTATAGCAAAAATACCAATTTGGCCTTAACTCGCAAAAGTAAGGCTATTCCTGTTTTTCTTTCTCAAACAAGGTCATTTAAAGGGGTTTATGCATGGAACATACTTAGAATGGATATATATGAAGGACAAAGGAGTTTGAACTTGTTTTGACTGAAGGAATTGGTGTTTATAGCAAAAATACCAATTTGGCCTTAACTCGCAAAAGTAAGGCTATTCCTGTTTTTCTTTCTCAAACAAGGTCATTTAAAGGGGTTTATGCATGGAACATACTTAGAATGGATATATATGAAGGACAAAGGAGTTTGAACTTGTTTTGACTGAAGGAATATGTGTTTATAGCAAAAATACCAATTTGGCCTTAACTCGCAAAAGTAAGGCTATTCCTGTTTTTCTTTCTCAATCAAGGTCATTTAAAGGGGTTTATGCATGGAACATACTTAGAATGGCTATATATGAAGGACAAAGGAGTTTGAACTTGTTTTGACTGAAGGAATTGGTGTTTATAGCAAAAATACCAATTTGGCCTTAACTCGCAAAAGTAAGGCTATTCCTGTTTTTCTTTCTCAAACAAGGTCATTTAAAGGGGTTTATGCATGGAACATACTTAGAATGGCTATATATGAAGGACAAAGGAGTTTGAACTTGTTTTGACTGAAGGAATATGTGTTTATAAGCAAAAATCCGAATTTCGACTTAACTCGCCAAAGTAAGGCTATTCTTGTTTTTCTTTCTCATACAAGGTCATTTAAAGAAGTTTATGCATGGAACCAACTTAGAATTGATATATATTAAGGACAAAAGAGTTTGAACTGGTTTTGACTGAAGGAATTGGTGTTTATAGCAAAAATACCAATTTGGCCTTAACTCGCAAAAGTAAGGCTATTCCTGTTTTTCTTTCTCAAACAAGGTCATTTAAAGGGGTTTATGCATGGAACATACTTAGAATGGATATATATGAAGGACAAAGGAGTTTGAACTTGTTTTGACTGAAGGAATATGTGTTTATAGCAAAAATACCAATTTGGCCTTAACTCGCAAAAGTAAGGCTATTCCTGTTTTTCTTTCTCAATCAAGGTCATTTAAAGGGGTTTATGCATGGAACATACTTAGAATGGCTATATATGAAGGACAAAGGAGTTTGAACTTGTTTTGACTGAAGGAATTGGTGTTTATAGCAAAAATACCAATTTGGCCTTAACTCGCAAAAGTAAGGCTATTCCTGTTTTTCTTTCTCAAACAAGGTCATTTAAAGGGGTTTATGCATGGAACATACTTAGAATGGCTATATATGAAGGACAAAGGAATTTGAACTTGTTTTGACTGAAGGAATATGTGTTTATAAGCAAAAATCCGAATTTCGACTTAACTCGCCAAAGTAAGGCTATTCTTGTTTTTCTTTCTCATACAAGGTCATTTAAAGAAGTTTATGCATGGAACCAACTTAGAATTGATATATATTAAGGACAAAAGAGTTTGAACTGGTTTTGACTGAAGGAATTGGTGTTTATAGCAAAAATACCAATTTGGCCTTAACTCGCAAAAGTAAGGCTATTCCTGTTTTTCTTTCTTAAACAAGGTCATTTAAAGGGGTTTATGCATGGAACCAACTTAGAATGGATATATATGAAGGACAAAGGAGTTTGAATTTGTTTTGACTGAAGGAATATGTGTTTATAGCAAAAATACCAATTTGGCCTTAACTCGCAAAAGTAAGGCTATTCCTGTTTTTCTTTCTCAATCAAGGTCATTTAAAGGGGTTTATGCATGGAACATACTTAGAATGGATATATATGAAGGACAAAGGAATTTGAACTTGTTTTGACTGAAGGAATATGTGTTTATAGCAAAAATACCAATTTGGCCTTAACTCGCAAAAGTAAGGCTATTCCTGTTTTTCTTTCTCAAACAAGGTCATTTAAAGGGGTTTATGCATGGAACATACTTAGAATGGATATATATGAAGGACAAAGGAGTTTGAACTTGTTTTGACTGAAGGAATTGGTGTTTATAAGCAAAAATCCGAATTTCGACTTTACTCGCCAAAGTGAGGCTATTCTTGTTTTTCTTTCTCAAACAAGGTCATTTAAAGGGGTTTATGCATGGAAACAACTTAGAATTGATATATATTAAGGACAAAAGAGTTTGAACTGGTTTTGACTGAAGGAATTGGTGTTTATAGCAAAAATACCAATTTGGCCTTAACTCGCAAAAGTAAGGCTATTCCTGTTTTTCTTTCTCAAACAAGGTCATTTAAAGGGGTTTATGCATGGAACATACTTAGAATGGATATATATGAAGGACAAAGGAGTTCGAACTTGTTTTGACTGAAGGAATATGTGTTTATAGCAAAAATACCAATTTGGCCTTAACTCGCAAAAGTAAGGCTATTCCTGTTTTTCTTTCTCAATCAAGGTCATTTAAAGGGGTTTATGCATGGAACATACTTAGAATGGCTATATATGAAGGACAAAGGAGTTTGAACTTGTTTTGACTGAAGGAATTGGTGTTTATAAGCAAAAATCCGAATTTCGACTTTACTCGCCAAAGTGAGGCTATTCTTGTTTTTCTTTCTCAAACAAGGTCATTTAAAGGGGTTTATGCATGGAAATAACTTAGAATTGATATATATTAAGGACAAAAGAGTTTGAACTGGTTTTGACTGAAGGAATTCATTTTATAGCAAAAATACCAATTTGGCCTTAACTCGCAAAAGGAAGGCTATTCCTGTTTTTCTTTCTCATACAAGGTCATTTAAAGACGTTTGTGCATGGAACATACTTAGAATGGCTATATATGAAGGACAAAGGAGTTTGAACTTGTTTTGACTGAAGGAATATGTGTTTATAAGCAAAAATCCGAATTTCGACTTAACTCGCCAAAGTAAGGCTATTCCTGTTTTTCTTTCTCATACAAGGTCATTTAAAGAAGTTTATGCATGGAACCAACTTAGAATTGATATATATTGAGGACAAAAGAGTTTGAACTGGTTTTGACTGAAGGAATTGGTGTTTATAGCAAAAATACCAATTTGGCCTTAACTCGCAAAAGTAAGGCTATTCCTGTTTTTCTTTCTCAAACAAGGTCATTTAAAGGGGTTTATGCATGGAACATACTTAGAATGGATATATATGAAGGACAAAGGAGTTTGAATTTGTTTTGACTGGAGGAATATGTGTTTATAGCAAAAATACCAATTTGGCCTTAACTCGCAAAAGTAAGGCTATTCCTGTTTTTCTTTCTCATACAAGGTCATTTAAAGACGTTTATGCATGGAACATACTTAGAATGGCTATATATGAAGGACAAAGGAGTTTGAACTTGTTTTGACTGAAGGAATTGGTGTTTATAGCAAAAATACCAATTTGGCCTTAACTCGCAAAAGTAAGGCTATTCCTGTTTTTCTTTCTCAAACAAGGTCATTTAAAGGGGTTTATGCATGGAACATACTTAGAATGGCTATATATGAAGGACAAAGGAGTTTGAACTTGTTTTGACTGAAGGAATTGGTGTTTATAAGCAAAAATCCGAATTTCGACTTTACTCGCCAAAGTGAGGCTATTCTTGTTTTTCTTTCTCAAACAAGGTCATTTAAAGAGGTTTATGCATGGAAACAACTTAGAATTGATATATATTAAGGACAAAAGAGTTTGAACTGGTTTTGACTGAAGGAATTCATTTTATAGCAAAAATACCAATTTGGCCTTAACTCGCAAAAGGAAGGCTATTCCTGTTTTTCTTTCTCATACAAGGTCATTTAAAGACGTTTGTGCATGGAACATACTTAGAATGGCTATATATGAAGGACAAAGGAGTTTGAACTTGTTTTGACTGAAGGAATATGTGTTTATAGCAAAAATACCAATTTGGCCTTAACTCGCAAAAGTAAGGCTATTCCTGTTTTTCTTTCTCAAACAAGGTCATTTAAAGGGGTTTATGCATGGAACATACTTAGAATGGATATATATGAAGGACAAAGGAGTTTGAACTTGTTTTGACTGAAGGAATTGGTGTTTATAGCAAAAATACCAATTTGGCCTTAACTCGCAAAAGTAAGGCTATTCCTGTTTTTCTTTCTCAAACAAGGTCATTTAAAGGGGTTTATGCATGGAACATACTTAGAATGGATATATATGAAGGACAAAGGAGTTTGAACTTGTTTTGACTGAAGGAATATGTGTTTATAGCAAAAATACCAATTTGGCCTTAACTCGCAAAAGTAAGGCTATTCCTGTTTTTCTTTCTCAATCAAGGTCATTTAAAGGGGTTTATGCATGGAACATACTTAGAATGGCTATATATGAAGGACAAAGGAGTTTGAACTTGTTTTGACTGAAGGAATTGGTGTTTATAGCAAAAATACCAATTTGGCCTTAACTCGCAAAAGTAAGGCTATTCCTGTTTTTCTTTCTCAAACAAGGTCATTTAAAGGGGTTTATGCATGGAACATACTTAGAATGGCTATATATGAAGGACAAAGGAGTTTGAACTTGTTTTGACTGAAGGAATATGTGTTTATAAGCAAAAATCCGAATTTCGACTTAACTCGCCAAAGTAAGGCTATTCTTGTTTTTCTTTCTCATACAAGGTCATTTAAAGAAGTTTATGCATGGAACCAACTTAGAATTGATATATATTAAGGACAAAAGAGTTTGAACTGGTTTTGACTGAAGGAATTGGTGTTTATAGCAAAAATACCAATTTGGCCTTAACTCGCAAAAGTAAGGCTATTCCTGTTTTTCTTTCTCAAACAAGGTCATTTAAAGGGGTTTATGCATGGAACATACTTAGAATGGATATATATGAAGGACAAAGGAGTTTGAACTTGTTTTGACTGAAGGAATATGTGTTTATAGCAAAAATACCAATTTGGCCTTAACTCGCAAAAGTAAGGCTATTCCTGTTTTTCTTTCTCAATCAAGGTCATTTAAAGGGGTTTATGCATGGAACATACTTAGAATGGCTATATATGAAGGACAAAGGAGTTTGAACTTGTTTTGACTGAAGGAATTGGTGTTTATAGCAAAAATACCAATTTGGCCTTAACTCGCAAAAGTAAGGCTATTCCTGTTTTTCTTTCTCAAACAAGGTCATTTAAAGGGGTTTATGCATGGAACATACTTAGAATGGCTATATATGAAGGACAAAGGAATTTGAACTTGTTTTGACTGAAGGAATATGTGTTTATAAGCAAAAATCCGAATTTCGACTTAACTCGCCAAAGTAAGGCTATTCTTGTTTTTCTTTCTCATACAAGGTCATTTAAAGAAGTTTATGCATGGAACCAACTTAGAATTGATATATATTAAGGACAAAAGAGTTTGAACTGGTTTTGACTGAAGGAATTGGTGTTTATAGCAAAAATACCAATTTGGCCTTAACTCGCAAAAGTAAGGCTATTCCTGTTTTTCTTTCTTAAACAAGGTCATTTAAAGGGGTTTATGCATGGAACCAACTTAGAATGGATATATATGAAGGACAAAGGAGTTTGAATTTGTTTTGACTGAAGGAATATGTGTTTATAGCAAAAATACCAATTTGGCCTTAACTCGCAAAAGTAAGGCTATTCCTGTTTTTCTTTCTCAATCAAGGTCATTTAAAGGGGTTTATGCATGGAACATACTTAGAATGGATATATATGAAGGACAAAGGAATTTGAACTTGTTTTGACTGAAGGAATATGTGTTTATAGCAAAAATACCAATTTGGCCTTAACTCGCAAAAGTAAGGCTATTCCTGTTTTTCTTTCTCAAACAAGGTCATTTAAAGGGGTTTATGCATGGAACATACTTAGAATGGATATATATGAAGGACAAAGGAGTTTGAACTTGTTTTGACTGAAGGAATTGGTGTTTATAAGCAAAAATCCGAATTTCGACTTTACTCGCCAAAGTGAGGCTATTCTTGTTTTTCTTTCTCAAACAAGGTCATTTAAAGGGGTTTATGCATGGAACCAACTTAGAATTGATATATATTGAGGACAAAAGAGTTTGAACTGGTTTTGACTGAAGGAATTGGTGTTTATAGCAAAAATACCAATTTGGCCTTAACTCGCAAAAGTAAGGCTATTCCTGTTTTTCTTTCTCAAACAAGGTCATTTAAAGGGGTTTATGCATGGAACATACTTAGAATGGATATATATGAAGGACAAAGGAGTTTGAATTTGTTTTGACTGGAGGAATATGTGTTTATAGCAAAAATACCAATTTGGCCTTAACTCGCAAAAGTAAGGCTATTCCTGTTTTTCTTTCTCATACAAGGTCATTTAAAGACGTTTATGCATGGAACATACTTAGAATGGCTATATATGAAGGACAAAGGAGTTTGAACTTGTTTTGACTGAAGGAATTGGTGTTTATAGCAAAAATACCAATTTGGCCTTAACTCGCAAAAGTAAGGCTATTCCTGTTTTTCTTTCTCAAACAAGGTCATTTAAAGGGGTTTATGCATGGAACATACTTAGAATGGCTATATATGAAGGACAAAGGAGTTTGAACTTGTTTTGACTGAAGGAATTGGTGTTTATAAGCAAAAATCCGAATTTCGACTTTACTCGCCAAAGTGAGGCTATTCTTGTTTTTCTTTCTCAAACAAGGTCATTTAAAGAGGTTTATGCATGGAAACAACTTAGAATTGATATATATTAAGGACAAAAGAGTTTGAACTGGTTTTGACTGAAGGAATTCATTTTATAGCAAAAATACCAATTTGGCCTTAACTCGCAAAAGGAAGGCTATTCCTGTTTTTCTTTCTCATACAAGGTCATTTAAAGACGTTTGTGCATGGAACATACTTAGAATGGCTATATATGAAGGACAAAGGAGTTTGAACTTGTTTTGACTGAAGGAATATGTGTTTATAGCAAAAATACCAATTTGGCCTTAACTCGCAAAAGTAAGGCTATTCCTGTTTTTCTTTCTCAAACAAGGTCATTTAAAGGGGTTTATGCATGGAACATACTTAGAATGGATATATATGAAGGACAAAGGAGTTTGAACTTGTTTTGACTGAAGGAATTGGTGTTTATAGCAAAAATACCAATTTGGCCTTAACTCGCAAAAGTAAGGCTATTCCTGTTTTTCTTTCTCAAACAAGGTCATTTAAAGGGGTTTATGCATGGAACATACTTAGAATGGATATATATGAAGGACAAAGGAGTTTGAACTTGTTTTGACTGAAGGAATATGTGTTTATAGCAAAAATACCAATTTGGCCTTAACTCGCAAAAGTAAGGCTATTCCTGTTTTTCTTTCTCAATCAAGGTCATTTAAAGGGGTTTATGCATGGAACATACTTAGAATGGCTATATATGAAGGACAAAGGAGTTTGAACTTGTTTTGACTGAAGGAATTGGTGTTTATAGCAAAAATACCAATTTGGCCTTAACTCGCAAAAGTAAGGCTATTCCTGTTTTTCTTTCTCAAACAAGGTCATTTAAAGGGGTTTATGCATGGAACATACTTAGAATGGCTATATATGAAGGACAAAGGAGTTTGAACTTGTTTTGACTGAAGGAATATGTGTTTATAAGCAAAAATCCGAATTTCGACTTAACTCGCCAAAGTAAGGCTATTCTTGTTTTTCTTTCTCATACAAGGTCATTTAAAGAAGTTTATGCATGGAACCAACTTAGAATTGATATATATTAAGGACAAAAGAGTTTGAACTGGTTTTGACTGAAGGAATTGGTGTTTATAGCAAAAATACCAATTTGGCCTTAACTCGCAAAAGTAAGGCTATTCCTGTTTTTCTTTCTCAAACAAGGTCATTTAAAGGGGTTTATGCATGGAACATACTTAGAATGGATATATATGAAGGACAAAGGAGTTTGAACTTGTTTTGACTGAAGGAATATGTGTTTATAGCAAAAATACCAATTTGGCCTTAACTCGCAAAAGTAAGGCTATTCCTGTTTTTCTTTCTCAATCAAGGTCATTTAAAGGGGTTTATGCATGGAACATACTTAGAATGGCTATATATGAAGGACAAAGGAGTTTGAACTTGTTTTGACTGAAGGAATTGGTGTTTATAGCAAAAATACCAATTTGGCCTTAACTCGCAAAAGTAAGGCTATTCCTGTTTTTCTTTCTCAAACAAGGTCATTTAAAGGGGTTTATGCATGGAACATACTTAGAATGGCTATATATGAAGGACAAAGGAATTTGAACTTGTTTTGACTGAAGGAATATGTGTTTATAAGCAAAAATCCGAATTTCGACTTAACTCGCCAAAGTAAGGCTATTCTTGTTTTTCTTTCTCATACAAGGTCATTTAAAGAAGTTTATGCATGGAACCAACTTAGAATTGATATATATTAAGGACAAAAGAGTTTGAACTGGTTTTGACTGAAGGAATTGGTGTTTATAGCAAAAATACCAATTTGGCCTTAACTCGCAAAAGTAAGGCTATTCCTGTTTTTCTTTCTTAAACAAGGTCATTTAAAGGGGTTTATGCATGGAACCAACTTAGAATGGATATATATGAAGGACAAAGGAGTTTGAATTTGTTTTGACTGAAGGAATATGTGTTTATAGCAAAAATACCAATTTGGCCTTAACTCGCAAAAGTAAGGCTATTCCTGTTTTTCTTTCTCAATCAAGGTCATTTAAAGGGGTTTATGCATGGAACATACTTAGAATGGATATATATGAAGGACAAAGGAATTTGAACTTGTTTTGACTGAAGGAATATGTGTTTATAGCAAAAATACCAATTTGGCCTTAACTCGCAAAAGTAAGGCTATTCCTGTTTTTCTTTCTCAAACAAGGTCATTTAAAGGGGTTTATGCATGGAACATACTTAGAATGGATATATATGAAGGACAAAGGAGTTTGAACTTGTTTTGACTGAAGGAATTGGTGTTTATAAGCAAAAATCCGAATTTCGACTTTACTCGCCAAAGTGAGGCTATTCTTGTTTTTCTTTCTCAAACAAGGTCATTTAAAGGGGTTTATGCATGGAAACAACTTAGAATTGATATATATTAAGGACAAAAGAGTTTGAACTGGTTTTGACTGAAGGAATTGGTGTTTATAGCAAAAATACCAATTTGGCCTTAACTCGCAAAAGTAAGGCTATTCCTGTTTTTCTTTCTCAAACAAGGTCATTTAAAGGGGTTTATGCATGGAACATACTTAGAATGGATATATATGAAGGACAAAGGAGTTCGAACTTGTTTTGACTGAAGGAATATGTGTTTATAGCAAAAATACCAATTTGGCCTTAACTCGCAAAAGTAAGGCTATTCCTGTTTTTCTTTCTCAATCAAGGTCATTTAAAGGGGTTTATGCATGGAACATACTTAGAATGGCTATATATGAAGGACAAAGGAGTTTGAACTTGTTTTGACTGAAGGAATTGGTGTTTATAAGCAAAAATCCGAATTTCGACTTTACTTGCCAAAGTGAGGCTATTCTTGTTTTTCTTTCTCAAACAAGGTCATTTAAAGGGGTTTATGCATGGAAATAACTTAGAATTGATATATATTAAGGACAAAAGAGTTTGAACTGGTTTTGACTGAAGGAATTCATTTTATAGCAAAAATACCAATTTGGCCTTAACTCGCAAAAGGAAGGCTATTCCTGTTTTTCTTTCTCATACAAGGTCATTTAAAGACGTTTGTGCATGGAACATACTTAGAATGGCTATATATGAAGGACAAAGGAGTTTGAACTTGTTTTGACTGAAGGAATATGTGTTTATAGCAAAAATACCAATTTGGCCTTAACTCGCAAAAGTAAGGCTATTCCTGTTTTTCTTTCTCATACAAGGTCATTTAAAGACGTTTATGCATGGAACATACTTAGAATGGCTATATATGAAGGACAAAGGAGTTTGAACTTGTTTTGACTGAAGGAATTGGTGTTTATAGCAAAAATACCAATTTGGCCTTAACTCGCAAAAGTAAGGCTATTCCTGTTTTTCTTTCTCAAACAAGGTCATTTAAAGGGGTTTATGCATGGAACATACTTAGAATGGCTATATATGAAGGACAAAGGAGTTTGAACTTGTTTTGACTGAAGGAATATGTGTTTATAAGCAAAAATCCGAATTTCGACTTAACTCGCCAAAGTAAGGCTATTCTTGTTTTTCTTTCTCATACAAGGTCATTTAAAGAAGTTTATGCATGGAACCAACTTAGAATTGATATATATTAAGGACAAAAGAGTTTGAACTGGTTTTGACTGAAGGAATTGGTGTTTATAGCAAAAATACCAATTTGGCCTTAACTCGCAAAAGTAAGGCTATTCCTGTTTTTCTTTCTCAAACAAGGTCATTTAAAGGGGTTTATGCATGGAACATACTTAGAATGGATATATATGAAGGACAAAGGAGTTTGAATTTGTTTTGACTGAAGGAATATGTGTTTATAGCAAAAATACCAATTTGGCCTTAACTCGCAAAAGTAAGGCTATTCCTGTTTTTCTTTCTCAAACAAGGTCATTTAAAGGGGTTTATGCATGGAACATACTTAGAATGGATATATATGAAGGACAAAGGAGTTTGAACTTGTTTTGACTGAAGGAATTGGTGTTTATAAGCAAAAATCCGAATTTCGACTTTACTCGCCAAAGTGAGGCTATTCTTGTTTTTCTTTCTCAAACAAGGTCATTTAAAGGGGTTTATGCATGGAAACAACTTAGAATTGATATATATTAAGGACAAAAGAGTTTGAACTGGTTTTGACTGAAGGAATTCATTTTATAGCAAAAATACCAATTTCGCCTTAACTCGCAAAAGTAAGGCTATTCCTGTTTTTCTTTCTCATACAAGGTCATTTAAAGACGTTTATGCATGGAACATACTTAGAATGGCTATATATGAAGGACAAAGGAGTTTGAACTTGTTTTGACTGAAGGAATTGGTGTTTATAGCAAAAATACCAATTTGGCCTTAACTCGCAAAAGTAAGGCTATTCCTGTTTTTCTTTCTCATACAAGGTCATTTAAAGATGTTTATGCATGGAACATACTTAGAATGGCTATATATGAAGGACAAAGGAGTTTGAACTTGTTTTGACTGAAGGAATTGGTGTTTATAGCAAAAATACCAATTTGGCCTTAACTCGCAAAAGTAAGGCTATTCCTGTTTTTCTTTCTCAAACAAGGTCATTTAAAGGGGTTTATGCATGGAACATACTTAGAATGGCTATATATGAAGGACAAAGGAGTTTGAACTTGTTTTGACTGAAGGAATATGTGTTTATAAGCAAAAATCCGAATTTCGACTTAACTCGCCAAAGTAAGGCTATTCTTGTTTTTCTTTCTCATACAAGGTCATTTAAAGAAGTTTATGCATGGAACCAACTTAGAATTGATATATATTAAGGACAAAAGAGTTTGAACTGGTTTTGACTGAAGGAATATGTGTTTATAGCAAAAATACCAATTTGGCCTTAACTCGCAAAAGTAAGGCTATTCCTGTTTTTCTTTCTCAAACAAGGTCATTTAAAGGGGTTTATGCATGGAACATACTTAGAATGGATATATATGAAGGACAAAGGAGTTTGAACTTGTTTTGACTGAAGGAATTGGTGTTTATAAGCAAAAATCCGAATTTCGACTTTACTCGCCAAAGTGAGGCTATTCTTGTTTTTCTTTCTCAAACAAGGTCATTTAAAGGGGTTTATGCATGGAAACAACTTAGAATTGATATATATTAAGGACAAAAGAGTTTGAACTGGTTTTGACTGAAGGAATTCATTTTATAGCAAAAATACCAATTTGGCCTTAACTCGCAAAAGTAAGGCTATTCCTGTTTTTCTTTCTCATACAAGGTCATTTAAAGACGTTTATGCATGGAACATACTTAGAATGGCTATATATGAAGGACAAAGGAGTTTGAACTTGTTTTGACTGAAGGAATTGGTGTTTATAGCAAAAATACCAATTTGGCCTTAACTCGCAAAAGTAAGGCTATTCCTGTTTTTCTTTCTCATACAAGGTCATTTAAAGACGTTTATGCATGGAACATACTTAGAATGGCTATATATGAAGGACAAAGGAGTTTGAACTTGTTTTGACTGAAGGAATTGGTGTTTATAGCAAAAATACCAATTTGGCCTTAACTCGCAAAAGTAAGGCTATTCCTGTTTTTCTTTCTCAAACAAGGTCATTTAAAGGGGTTTATGCATGGAACATACTTAGAATGGCTATATATGAAGGACAAAGGAGTTTGAACTTGTTTTGACTGAAGGAATATGTGTTTATAAGCAAAAATCCGAATTTCGACTTAACTCGCCAAAGTAAGGCTATTCTTGTTTTTCTTTCTCATACAAGGTCATTTAAAGAAGTTTATGCATGGAACCAACTTAGAATTGATATATATTAAGGACAAAAGAGTTTGAACTGGTTTTGACTGAAGGAATTGGTGTTTATAGCAAAAATACCAATTTGGCCTTAACTCGCAAAAGTAAGGCTATTCCTGTTTTTCTTTCTCAAACAAGGTCATTTAAAGGGGTTTATGCATGGAACATACTTAGAATGGATATATATGAAGGACAAAGGAGTTTGAATTTGTTTTGACTGAAGGAATATGTGTTTATAGCAAAAATACCAATTTGGCCTTAACTCGCAAAAGTAAGGCTATTCCTGTTTTTCTTTCTCAAACAAGGTCATTTAAAGGGGTTTATGCATGGAACATACTTAGAATGGATATATATGAAGGACAAAGGAGTTTGAACTGGTTTTGACTGAAGGAATTGGTGTTTATAAGCAAAAATCCGAATTTCGACTTAACTCGCCAAAGTAAGGCTATTCTTGTTTTTCTTTCTCAAACAAGGTCATTTAAAGGGGTTTATGCATGGAAACAACTTAGAATTGATATATATTAAGGACAAAAGAGTTTGAACTGGTTTTGACTGAAGGAATTCATTTTATAGCAAAAATACCAATTTGGCCTTAACTCGCAAAAGTAAGGCTATTCCTGTTTTTCTTTCTCATACAAGGTCATTTAAAGACGTTTATGCATGGAACATACTTAGAATGGCTATATATGAAGGACAAAGGAGTTTGAACTTGTTTTGACTGAAGGAATTGGTGTTTATAGCAAAAATACCAATTTGGCCTTAACTCGCAAAAGTAAGGCTATTCCTGTTTTTCTTTCTCATACAAGGTCATTTAAAGACGTTTATGCATGGAACATACTTAGAATGGCTATATATGAAGGACAAAGGAGTTTGAACTTGTTTTGACTGAAGGAATTGGTGTTTATAGCAAAAATACCAATTTGGCCTTAACTCGCAAAAGTAAGGCTATTCCTGTTTTTCTTTCTCAAACAAGGTCATTTAAAGGGGTTTATGCATGGAACATACTTAGAATGGCTATATATGAAGGACAAAGGAGTTTGAACTTGTTTTGACTGAAGGAATATGTGTTTATAAGCAAAAATCCGAATTTCGACTTAACTCGCCAAAGTAAGGCTATTCTTGTTTTTCTTTCTCATACAAGGTCATTTAAAGAAGTTTATGCATGGAACCAACTTAGAATTGATATATATTAAGGACAAAAGAGTTTGAACTGGTTTTGACTGAAGGAATTGGTGTTTATAGCAAAAATACCAATTTGGCCTTAACTCGCAAAAGTAAGGCTATTCCTGTTTCTCTTTTTCTAACAAGGTCATTTAAAGGGGTTTATGCATGGAACCAACTTAGAATGGATATATATGAAGGACAAAGGAGTTTGAATTTGTTTTGACTGAAGGAATATGTGTTTATAGCAAAAATACCAATTTGGCCTTAACTCGCAAAAGTAAGGCTATTCCTGTTTTTCTTTCTCAATCAAGGTCATTTAAAGGGGTTTATGCATGGAACATACTTAGAATGGATATATATGAAGGACAAAGGAATTTGAACTTGTTTTGACTGAAGGAATATGTGTTTATAGCAAAAATACCAATTTGGCCTTAACTCGCAAAAGTAAGGCTATTCCTGTTTTTCTTTCTCAAACAAGGTCATTTAAAGGGGTTTATGCATGGAACATACTTAGAATGGATATATATGAAGGACAAAGGAGTTTGAACTTGTTTTGACTGAAGGAATTGGTGTTTATAAGCAAAAATCCGAATTTCGACTTTACTCGCCAAAGTGAGGCTATTCTTGTTTTTCTTTCTCAAACAAGGTCATTTAAAGGGGTTTATGCATGGAAACAACTTAGAATTGATATATATTAAGGACAAAAGAGTTTGAACTGGTTTTGACTGAAGGAATTGGTGTTTATAGCAAAAATACCAATTTGGCCTTAACTCGCAAAAGTAAGGCTATTCCTGTTTCTCTTTTTCTAACAAGGTCATTTAAAGGGGTTTATGCATGGAACATACTTAGAATGGATATATATGAAGGACAAAGGAATTTCAACTTGTTTTGACTGAAGGAATATGTGTTTATAGCAAAAATACCAATTTGGCCTTAACTCGCAAAAGTAAGGCTATTCCTGTTTTTCTTTCTCAAACAAGGTCATTTAAAGGGGTTTATGCATGGAACATACTTAGAATGGATATATATGAAGGACAAAGGAATTTGAACTTGTTTTGACTGAAGGAATATGTGTTTATAGCAAAAATACCAATTTGGCCTTAACTCGCAAAAGTAAGGCTATTCCTGTTTTTCTTTCTCAAACAAGGTCATTTAAAGGGGTTTATGCATGGAACATACTTAGAATGGATATATATGAAGGACAAAGGAATTTGAACTTGTTTTGACTGAAGGAATATGTGTTTATAGCAAAAATACCAATTTGGCCTTAACTCGCAAAAGTAAGGCTATTCCTGTTTTTCTTTCTCAAACAAGGTCATTTAAAGGGGTTTATGCATGGAACATACTTAGAATGGCTATATATGAAGGACAAAGGAGTTTGAACTTGTTTTGACTGAAGGAATATGTGTTTATAAGCAAAAATCCGAATTTCGACTTAACTCGCCAAAGTAAGGCTATTCTTGTTTTTCTTTCTCATACAAGGTCATTTAAAGAAGTTTATGCATGGAACCAACTTAGAATTGATATATATTAAGGACAAAAGAGTTTGAACTGGTTTTGACTGAAGGAATATGTGTTTATAGCAAAAATACCAATTTGGCCTTAACTCGCAAAAGTAAGGCTATTCCTGTTTTTCTTTCTCAAACAAGGTCATTTAAAGGGGTTTATGCATGGAACATACTTAGAATGGATATATATGAAGGACAAAGGAGTTTGAACTTGTTTTGACTGAAGGAATTGGTGTTTATAAGCAAAAATCCGAATTTCGACTTTACTCGCCAAAGTGAGGCTATTCTTGTTTTTCTTTCTCAAACAAGGTCATTTAAAGGGGTTTATGCATGGAAACAACTTAGAATTGATATATATTAAGGACAAAAGAGTTTGAACTGGTTTTGACTGAAGGAATTGGTGTTTATAGCAAAAATACCAATTTGGCCTTAACTCGCAAAAGTAAGGCTATTCCTGTTTTTCTTTCTCATACAAGGTCATTTAAAGACGTTTATGCATGGAACATACTTAGAATGGCTATATATGAAGGACAAAGGAGTTTGAACTTGTTTTGACTGAAGGAATTGGTGTTTATAGCAAAAATACCAATTTGGCCTTAACTCGCAAAAGTAAGGCTATTCCTGTTTTTCTTTCTCAAACAAGGTCATTTAAAGGGGTTTATGCATGGAACATACTTAGAATGGCTATATATGAAGGACAAAGGAGTTTGAACTTGTTTTGACTGAAGGAATATGTGTTTATAAGCAAAAATCCGAATTTCGACTTAACTCGCCAAAGTAAGGCTATTCTTGTTTTTCTTTCTCATACAAGGTCATTTAAAGAAGTTTATGCATGGAACCAACTTAGAATTGATATATATTAAGGACAAAAGAGTTTGAACTGGTTTTGACTGAAGGAATATGTGTTTATAGCAAAAATACCAATTTGGCCTTAACTCGCAAAAGTAAGGCTATTCCTGTTTTTCTTTCTCAAACAAGGTCATTTAAAGGGGTTTATGCATGGAACATACTTAGAATGGATATATATGAAGGACAAAGGAGTTTGAATTTGTTTTGACTGAAGGAATATGTGTTTATAGCAAAAATACCAATTTGGCCTTAACTCGCAAAAGTAAGGCTATTCCTGTTTTTCTTTCTCAAACAAGGTCATTTAAAGGGGTTTATGCATGGAACATACTTAGAATGGATATATATGAAGGACAAAGGAGTTTGAACTTGTTTTGACTGAAGGAATTGGTGTTTATAAGCAAAAATCCGAATTTCGACTTTACTCGCCAAAGTGAGGCTATTCTTGTTTTTCTTTCTCAAACAAGGTCATTTAAAGGGGTTTATGCATGGAAACAACTTAGAATTGATATATATTAAGGACAAAAGAGTTTGAACTGGTTTTGACTGAAGGAATTCATTTTATAGCAAAAATACCAATTTGGCCTTAACTCGCAAAAGTAAGGCTATTCCTGTTTTTCTTTCTCATACAAGGTCATTTAAAGACGTTTATGCATGGAACATACTTAGAATGGCTATATATGAAGGACAAAGGAGTTTGAACTTGTTTTGACTGAAGGAATTGGTGTTTATAGCAAAAATACCAATTTGGCCTTAACTCGCAAAAGTAAGGCTATTCCTGTTTTTCTTTCTCATACAAGGTCATTTAAAGACGTTTATGCATGGAACATACTTAGAATGGCTATATATGAAGGACAAAGGAGTTTGAACTTGTTTTGACTGAAGGAATTGGTGTTTATAGCAAAAATACCAATTTGGCCTTAACTCGCAAAAGTAAGGCTATTCCTGTTTTTCTTTCTCAAACAAGGTCATTTAAAGGGGTTTATGCATGGAACATACTTAGAATGGCTATATATGAAGGACAAAGGAGTTTGAACTTGTTTTGACTGAAGGAATATGTGTTTATAAGCAAAAATCCGAATTTCGACTTAACTCGCCAAAGTAAGGCTATTCTTGTTTTTCTTTCTCATACAAGGTCATTTAAAGAAGTTTATGCATGGAACCAACTTAGAATTGATATATATTAAGGACAAAAGAGTTTGAACTGGTTTTGACTGAAGGAATTGGTGTTTATAGCAAAAATACCAATTTGGCCTTAACTCGCAAAAGTAAGGCTATTCCTGTTTCTCTTTTTCTAACAAGGTCATTTAAAGGGGTTTATGCATGGAACCAACTTAGAATGGATATATATGAAGGACAAAGGAGTTTGAATTTGTTTTGACTGAAGGAATATGTGTTTATAGCAAAAATACCAATTTGGCCTTAACTCGCAAAAGTAAGGCTATTCCTGTTTTTCTTTCTCAATCAAGGTCATTTAAAGGGGTTTATGCATGGAACATACTTAGAATGGATATATATGAAGGACAAAGGAATTTGAACTTGTTTTGACTGAAGGAATATGTGTTTATAGCAAAAATACCAATTTGGCCTTAACTCGCAAAAGTAAGGCTATTCCTGTTTTTCTTTCTCAAACAAGGTCATTTAAAGGGGTTTATGCATGGAACATACTTAGAATGGATATATATGAAGGACAAAGGAGTTTGAACTTGTTTTGACTGAAGGAATTGGTGTTTATAAGCAAAAATCCGAATTTCGACTTTACTCGCCAAAGTGAGGCTATTCTTGTTTTTCTTTCTCAAACAAGGTCATTTAAAGGGGTTTATGCATGGAAACAACTTAGAATTGATATATATTAAGGACAAAAGAGTTTGAACTGGTTTTGACTGAAGGAATTGGTGTTTATAGCAAAAATACCAATTTGGCCTTAACTCGCAAAAGTAAGGCTATTCCTGTTTTTCTTTCTCAAACAAGGTCATTTAAAGGGGTTTATGCATGGAACATACTTAGAATGGATATATATGAAGGACAAAGGAGTTTGAATTTGTTTTGACTGGAGGAATATGTGTTTATAGCAAAAATACCAATTTGGCCTTAACTCGCAAAAGTAAGGCTATTCCTGTTTTTCTTTCTCATACAAGGTCATTTAAAGACGTTTATGCATGGAACATACTTAGAATGGCTATATATGAAGGACAAAGGAGTTTGAACTTGTTTTGACTGAAGGAATTGGTGTTTATAGCAAAAATACCAATTTGGCCTTAACTCGCAAAAGTAAGGCTATTCCTGTTTTTCTTTCTCATACAAGGTCATTTAAAGAAGTTTATGCATGGAACCAACTTAGAATTGATATATATTAAGGACAAAAGAGTTTGAACTGGTTTTGACTGAAGGAATTGGTGTTTATAGCAAAAATACCAATTTGGCCTTAACTCGCAAAAGTAAGGCTATTCCTGTTTCTCTTTTTCTAACAAGGTCATTTAAAGGGGTTTATGCATGGAACCAACTTAGAATGGATATATATGAAGGACAAAGGAGTTTGAATTTGTTTTGACTGAAGGAATATGTGTTTATAGCAAAAATACCAATTTGGCCTTAACTCGCAAAAGTAAGGCTATTCCTGTTTTTCTTTCTCAATCAAGGTCATTTAAAGGGGTTTATGCATGGAACATACTTAGAATGGATATATATGAAGGACAAAGGAGTTTGAATTTGTTTTGACTGGAGGAATATGTGTTTATAGCAAAAATACCAATTTGGCCTTAACTCGCAAAAGTAAGGCTATTCCTGTTTTTCTTTCTCATACAAGGTCATTTAAAGACGTTTATGCATGGAACATACTTAGAATGGCTATATATGAAGGACAAAGGAGTTTGAACTTGTTTTGACTGAAGGAATTGGTGTTTATAGCAAAAATACCAATTTGGCCTTAACTCGCAAAAGTAAGGCTATTCCTGTTTTTCTTTCTCAAACAAGGTCATTTAAAGGGGTTTATGCATGGAACATACTTAGAATGGCTATATATGAAGGACAAAGGAGTTTGAACTTGTTTTGACTGAAGGAATATGTGTTTATAAGCAAAAATCCGAATTTCGACTTAACTCGCCAAAGTAAGGCTATTCCTGTTTTTCTTTCTCATACAAGGTCATTTAAAGAAGTTTATGCATGGAACCAACTTAGAATTGATATATATTAAGGACAAAAGAGTTTGAACTGGTTTTGACTGAAGGAATTGGTGTTTATAGCAAAAATACCAATTTGGCCTTAACTCGCAAAAGTAAGGCTATTCCTGTTTCTCTTTTTCTAACAAGGTCATTTAAAGGGGTTTATGCATGGAACCAACTTAGAATGGATATATATGAAGGACAAAGGAGTTTGAATTTGTTTTGACTGAAGGAATATGTGTTTATAGCAAAAATACCAATTTGGCCTTAACTCGCAAAAGTAAGGCTATTCCTGTTTTTCTTTCTCAATCAAGGTCATTTAAAGGGGTTTATGCATGGAACATACTTAGAATGGATATATATGAAGGACAAAGGAATTTGAACTTGTTTTGACTGAAGGAATATGTGTTTATAAGCAAAAATACCAATTTGGCCTTAACTCGCAAAAGTAAGGCTATTCCTGTTTTTCTTTCTCAAACAAGGTCATTTAAAGGGGTTTATGCATGGAACATACTTAGAATGGATATATATGAAGGACAAAGGAGTTTGAACTTGTTTTGACTGAAGGAATTGGTGTTTATAAGCAAAAATCCGAATTTCGACTTTACTCGCCAAAGTGAGGCTATTCTTGTTTTTCTTTCTCAAACAAGGTCATTTAAAGGGGTTTATGCATGGAAACAACTTAGAATTGATATATATTAAGGACAAAAGAGTTTGAACTGGTTTTGACTGAAGGAATTGGTGTTTATAGCAAAAATACCAATTTGGCCTTAACTCGCAAAAGTAAGGCTATTCCTGTTTTTCTTTCTCAAACAAGGTCATTTAAAGGGGTTTATGCATGGAACATACTTAGAATGGATATATATGAAGGACAAAGGAGTTTGAATTTGTTTTGACTGGAGGAATATGTGTTTATAGCAAAAATACCAATTTGGCCTTAACTCGCAAAAGTAAGGCTATTCCTGTTTTTCTTTCTCATACAAGGTCATTTAAAGACGTTTATGCATGGAACATACTTAGAATGGCTATATATGAAGGACAAAGGAGTTTGAACTTGTTTTGACTGAAGGAATTGGTGTTTATAGCAAAAATACCAATTTGGCCTTAACTCGCAAAAGTAAGGCTATTCCTGTTTTTCTTTCTCAAACAAGGTCTTTTAAAGGGGTTTATGCATGGAACATACTTAGAATGGCTATATATGAAGGACAAAGGAGTTTGAACTTGTTTTGACTGAAGGAATATGTGTTTATAAGCAAAAATCCGAATTTCGACTTAACTCGCCAAAGTAAGGCTATTCTTGTTTTTCTTTCTCATACAAGGTCATTTAAAGAAGTTTATGCATGGAACCAACTTAGAATTGATATATATTAAGGACAAAAGAGTTTGAACTGGTTTTGACTGAAGGAATTGGTGTTTATAGCAAAAATACCAATTTGGCCTTAACTCGCAAAAGTAAGGCTATTCCTGTTTTTCTTTCTCAAACAAGGTCATTTAAAGGGGTTTATGCATGGAACATACTTAGAATGGATATATATGAAGGACAAAGGAGTTTGAACTTGTTTTGACTGAAGGAATTGGTGTTTATAAGCAAAAATCCGAATTTCGACTTTACTCGCCAAAGTGAGGCTATTCTTGTTTTTCTTTCTCAAACAAGGTCATTTAAAGGGGTTTATGCATGGAAACAACTTAGAATTGATATATATTAAGGACAAAAGAGTTTGAACTGGTTTTGACTGAAGGAATTGGTGTTTATAGCAAAAATACCAATTTGGCCTTAACTCGCAAAAGTAAGGCTATTCCTGTTTTTCTTTCTCAAACAAGGTCATTTAAAGGGGTTTATGCATGGAACATACTTAGAATGGATATATATGAAGGACAAAGGAGTTTGAATTTGTTTTGACTGAAGGAATATGTGTTTATAGCAAAAATACCAATTTGGCCTTAACTCGCAAAAGTAAGGCTATTCCTGTTTTTCTTTCTCAAACAAGGTCATTTAAAGGGGTTTATGCATGGAACATACTTAGAATGGATATATATGAAGGACAAAGGAGTTTGAACTTGTTTTGACTGAAGGAATTGGTGTTTATAAGCAAAAATCCGAATTTCGACTTTACTCGCCAAAGTGAGGCTATTCTTGTTTTTCTTTCTCAAACAAGGTCATTTAAAGGGGTTTATGCATGGAAACAACTTAGAATTGATATATATTAAGGACAAAAGAGTTTGAACTGGTTTTGACTGAAGGAATTCATTTTATAGCAAAAATACCAATTTCGCCTTAACTCGCAAAAGTAAGGCTATTCCTGTTTTTCTTTCTCATACAAGGTCATTTAAAGACGTTTATGCATGGAACATACTTAGAATGGCTATATATGAAGGACAAAGGAGTTTGAACTTGTTTTGACTGAAGGAATTGGTGTTTATAGCAAAAATACCAATTTGGCCTTAACTCGCAAAAGTAAGGCTATTCCTGTTTTTCTTTCTCATACAAGGTCATTTAAAGACGTTTATGCATGGAACATACTTAGAATGGCTATATATGAAGGACAAAGGAGTTTGAACTTGTTTTGACTGAAGGAATTGGTGTTTATAGCAAAAATACCAATTTGGCCTTAACTCGCAAAAGTAAGGCTATTCCTGTTTTTCTTTCTCAAACAAGGTCATTTAAAGGGGTTTATGCATGGAACATACTTAGAATGGCTATATATGAAGGACAAAGGAGTTTGAACTTGTTTTGACTGAAGGAATATGTGTTTATAAGCAAAAATCCGAATTTCGACTTAACTCGCCAAAGTAAGGCTATTCTTGTTTTTCTTTCTCATACAAGGTCATTTAAAGAAGTTTATGCATGGAACCAACTTAGAATTGATATATATTAAGGACAAAAGAGTTTGAACTGGTTTTGACTGAAGGAATATGTGTTTATAGCAAAAATACCAATTTGGCCTTAACTCGCAAAAGTAAGGCTATTCCTGTTTTTCTTTCTCAAACAAGGTCATTTAAAGGGGTTTATGCATGGAACATACTTAGAATGGATATATATGAAGGACAAAGGAGTTTGAACTTGTTTTGACTGAAGGAATTGGTGTTTATAAGCAAAAATCCGAATTTCGACTTTACTCGCCAAAGTGAGGCTATTCTTGTTTTTCTTTCTCAAACAAGGTCATTTAAAGGGGTTTATGCATGGAAACAACTTAGAATTGATATATATTAAGGACAAAAGAGTTTGAACTGGTTTTGACTGAAGGAATTCATTTTATAGCAAAAATACCAATTTGGCCTTAACTCGCAAAAGTAAGGCTATTCCTGTTTTTCTTTCTCATACAAGGTCATTTAAAGACGTTTATGCATGGAACATACT
Organism: Odontesthes bonariensis; assembly: GCF_027942865.1. NCBI lineage: Eukaryota > Metazoa > Chordata > Actinopteri > Atheriniformes > Atherinopsidae > Odontesthes > Odontesthes bonariensis. Next base: position 32,589,856 of record NC_134514.1, read on the forward strand.
TAGAATGGCTATATATGAAGGACAAAGGAGTTTGAACTTGTTTTGACTGAAGGAATTGGTGTTTATAGCAAAAATACCAATTTGGCCTTAACTCGCAAAAGTAAGGCTATTCCTGTTTTTCTTTCTCATACAAGGTCATTTAAAGACGTTTATGCATGGAACATACTTAGAATGGCTATATATGAAGGACAAAGGAGTTTGAACTTGTTTTGACTGAAGGAATTGGTGTTTATAGCAAAAATACCAATTTGGCCTTAACTCGCAAAAGTAAGGCTATTCCTGTTTTTCTTTCTCAAACAAGGTCATTTAAAGGGGTTTATGCATGGAACATACTTAGAATGGCTATATATGAAGGACAAAGGAGTTTGAACTTGTTTTGACTGAAGGAATATGTGTTTATAAGCAAAAATCCGAATTTCGACTTAACTCGCCAAAGTAAGGCTATTCTTGTTTTTCTTTCTCATACAAGGTCATTTAAAGAAGTTTATGCATGGAACCAACTTAGAATTGATATATATTAAGGACAAAAGAGTTTGAACTGGTTTTGACTGAAGGAATTGGTGTTTATAGCAAAAATACCAATTTGGCCTTAACTCGCAAAAGTAAGGCTATTCCTGTTTTTCTTTCTCAAACAAGGTCATTTAAAGGGGTTTATGCATGGAACATACTTAGAATGGATATATATGAAGGACAAAGGAGTTTGAATTTGTTTTGACTGAAGGAATATGTGTTTATAGCAAAAATACCAATTTGGCCTTAACTCGCAAAAGTAAGGCTATTCCTGTTTTTCTTTCTCAAACAAGGTCATTTAAAGGGGTTTATGCATGGAACATACTTAGAATGGATATATATGAAGGACAAAGGAGTTTGAACTTGTTTTGACTGAAGGAATTGGTGTTTATAAGCAAAAATCCGAATTTCGACTTTACTCGCCAAAGTGAGGCTATTCTTGTTTTTCTTTCTCAAACAAGGTCATTTAAAGGGGTTTATGCATGGAAACAACTTAGAATTGATATATATTAAGGACAAAAGAGTTTGAACTGGTTTTGACTGAAGGAATTCATTTTATAGCAAAAATACCAATTTGGCCTTAACTCGCAAAAGTAAGGCTATTCCTGTTTTTCTTTCTCATACAAGGTCATTTAAAGACGTTTATGCATGGAACATACTTAGAATGGCTATATATGAAGGACAAAGGAGTTTGAACTTGTTTTGACTGAAGGAATTGGTGTTTATAGCAAAAATACCAATTTGGCCTTAACTCGCAAAAGTAAGGCTATTCCTGTTTTTCTTTCTCATACAAGGTCATTTAAAGACGTTTATGCATGGAACATACTTAGAATGGCTATATATGAAGGACAAAGGAGTTTGAACTTGTTTTGACTGAAGGAATTGGTGTTTATAGCAAAAATACCAATTTGGCCTTAACTCGCAAAAGTAAGGCTATTCCTGTTTTTCTTTCTCAAACAAGGTCATTTAAAGGGGTTTATGCATGGAACATACTTAGAATGGCTATATATGAAGGACAAAGGAGTTTGAACTTGTTTTGACTGAAGGAATATGTGTTTATAAGCAAAAATCCGAATTTCGACTTAACTCGCCAAAGTAAGGCTATTCTTGTTTTTCTTTCTCATACAAGGTCATTTAAAGAAGTTTATGCATGGAACCAACTTAGAATTGATATATATTAAGGACAAAAGAGTTTGAACTGGTTTTGACTGAAGGAATTGGTGTTTATAGCAAAAAATACCAATTTGGCCTTAACTCGCAAAAGTAAGGCTATTCCTGTTTCTCTTTTTCTAACAAGGTCATTTAAAGGGGTTTATGCATGGAACCAACTTAGAATGGATATATATGAAGGACAAAGGAGTTTGAATTTGTTTTGACTGAAGGAATATGTGTTTATAGCAAAAATACCAATTTGGCCTTAACTCGCAAAAGTAAGGCTATTCCTGTTTTTCTTTCTCAATCAAGGTCATTTAAAGGGGTTTATGCATGGAACATACTTAGAATGGATATATATGAAGGACAAAGGAATTTGAACTTGTTTTGACTGAAGGAATATGTGTTTATAGCAAAAATACCAATTTGGCCTTAACTCGCAAAAGTAAGGCTATTCCTGTTTTTCTTTCTCAAACAAGGTCATTTAAAGGGGTTTATGCATGGAACATACTTAGAATGGATATATATGAAGGACAAAGGAGTTTGAACTTGTTTTGACTGAAGGAATTGGTGTTTATAAGCAAAAATCCGAATTTCGACTTTACTCGCCAAAGTGAGGCTATTCTTGTTTTTCTTTCTCAAACAAGGTCATTTAAAGGGGTTTATGCATGGAAACAACTTAGAATTGATATATATTAAGGACAAAAGAGTTTGAACTGGTTTTGACTGAAGGAATTGGTGTTTATAGCAAAAATACCAATTTGGCCTTAACTCGCAAAAGTAAGGCTATTCCTGTTTTTCTTTCTCAAACAAGGTCATTTAAAGGGGTTTATGCATGGAACATACTTAGAATGGATATATATGAAGGACAAAGGAGTTTGAATTTGTTTTGACTGGAGGAATATGTGTTTATAGCAAAAATACCAATTTGGCCTTAACTCGCAAAAGTAAGGCTATTCCTGTTTTTCTTTCTCATACAAGGTCATTTAAAGACGTTTATGCATGGAACATACTTAGAATGGCTATATATGAAGGACAAAGGAGTTTGAACTTGTTTTGACTGAAGGAATTGGTGTTTATAGCAAAAATACCAATTTGGCCTTAACTCGCAAAAGTAAGGCTATTCCTGTTTTTCTTTCTCATACAAGGTCATTTAAAGAAGTTTATGCATGGAACCAACTTAGAATTGATATATATTAAGGACAAAAGAGTTTGAACTGGTTTTGACTGAAGGAATTGGTGTTTATAGCACAAATACCAATTTGGCCTTAACTCGCAAAAGTAAGGCTATTCCTGTTTCTCTTTTTCTAACAAGGTCATTTAAAGGGGTTTATGCATGGAACCAACTTAGAATGGATATATATGAAGGACAAAGGAGTTTGAATTTGTTTTGACTGAAGGAATATGTGTTTATAGCAAAAATACCAATTTGGCCTTAACTCGCAAAAGTAAGGCTATTCCTGTTTTTCTTTCTCAATCAAGGTCATTTAAAGGGGTTTATGCATGGAACATACTTAGAATGGATATATATGAAGGACAAAGGAATTTGAACTTGTTTTGACTGAAGGAATATGTGTTTATAGCAAAAATACCAATTTGGCCTTAACTCGCAAAAGTAAGGCTATTCCTGTTTTTCTTTCTCAAACAAGGTCATTTAAAGGGGTTTATGCATGGAACATACTTAGAATGGATATATATGAAGGACAAAGGAGTTTGAACTTGTTTTGACTGAAGGAATTGGTGTTTATAAGCAAAAATCCGAATTTCGACTTTACTCGCCAAAGTGAGGCTATTCTTGTTTTTCTTTCTCAAACAAGGTCATTTAAAGGGGTTTATGCATGGAAACAACTTAGAATTGATATATATTAAGGACAAAAGAGTTTGAACTGGTTTTGACTGAAGGAATTGGTGTTTATAGCAAAAATACCAATTTGGCCTTAACTCGCAAAAGTAAGGCTATTCCTGTTTTTCTTTCTCAAACAAGGTCATTTAAAGGGGTTTATGCATGGAACATACTTAGAATGGATATATATGAAGGACAAAGGAGTTTGAATTTGTTTTGACTGGAGGAATATGTGTTTATAGCAAAAATACCAATTTGGCCTTAACTCGCAAAAGTAAGGCTATTCCTGTTTTTCTTTCTCATACAAGGTCATTTAAAGACGTTTATGCATGGAACATACTTAGAATGGCTATATATGAAGGACAAAGGAGTTTGAACTTGTTTTGACTGAAGGAATTGGTGTTTATAGCAAAAATACCAATTTGGCCTTAACTCGCAAAAGTAAGGCTATTCCTGTTTTTCTTTCTCAAACAAGGTCATTTAAAGGGGTTTATGCATGGAACATACTTAGAATGGCTATATATGAAGGACAAAGGAGTTTGAACTTGTTTTGACTGAAGGAATATGTGTTTATAAGCAAAAATCCGAATTTCGACTTAACTCGCCAAAGTAAGGCTATTCCTGTTTTTCTTTCTCATACAAGGTCATTTAAAGAAGTTTATGCATGGAACCAACTTAGAATTGATATATATTAAGGACAAAAGAGTTTGAACTGGTTTTGACTGAAGGAATTGGTGTTTATAGCAAAAATACCAATTTGGCCTTAACTCGCAAAAGTAAGGCTATTCCTGTTTCTCTTTTTCTAACAAGGTCATTTAAAGGGGTTTATGCATGGAACCAACTTAGAATGGATATATATGAAGGACAAAGGAGTTTGAATTTGTTTTGACTGAAGGAATATGTGTTTATAGCAAAAATACCAATTTGGCCTTAACTCGCAAAAGTAAGGCTATTCCTGTTTTTCTTTCTCAATCAAGGTCATTTAAAGGGGTTTATGCATGGAACATACTTAGAATGGATATATATGAAGGACAAAGGAATTTGAACTTGTTTTGACTGAAGGAATATGTGTTTATAAGCAAAAATACCAATTTGGCCTTAACTCGCAAAAGTAAGGCTATTCCTGTTTTTCTTTCTCAAACAAGGTCATTTAAAGGGGTTTATGCATGGAACATACTTAGAATGGATA